>NC_091455.1:110841095-111441095 GCF_027789765.1 Dendropsophus ebraccatus
TTCAGTTTTAGTTAGCTTAGGTCATGATAAGACTTTTTGCAATATACATTAATAACCTAAAATGAACAGTTTTTTAAATACATAAAGCCAAAAGTCCCCTCAGAGCTCTCTTTGCCTTTGAGTTATTTCTGCATTCCTGCTGGACACGCCCCCTCCCTGCAGATCCGTACTTAGTGTACAGACTCTGACAGGAGGATCAGATAACAGCCCTGACACAGACATAAACAAAACCTCCTCTCCCCTCCCCTCACCTCCTAGCAGCACATTCTCCCCCCTCCCCTCACCTCCTAGCAGCACGTTCTCCCCCCTCTCCTCACAGAGGTCACTAAGTAGAGCTGAGGGTGTTGTGTATGAGGAGAAGCGCAGGGGAAGAGCTGGATGGAGGGACAAGTGTATCCAGTGCCACCATCACTCCAATGTACTGCATGAGGGAGAGTAGGTGAGTCACTGAGGGGAGGACTAGAAGTACCAGCACAACACAGCTGTAGTCCTTCCATAGTACATATAGCACTCACTATCAGATGTCTGCAGCAGGTGCTCCGACCTCCATGGCTGACATTATCCTACAGTGTAATGAGAGCAGATGACTGTATCTTATCCCACTGTGTGTGATACCATCTGCTGGGGCTCTGTATCTAATCTTATATTGTGATACTGTATGCTGGGGCTCTATCTGATCCTGCTATGTGTGATACATCTGCTAAGGTGCTGCTCAGTGAATGGAGGGACCCAGCCAGGGAGATGAGGGACAGGCCACGCCCACTTTCTCTCAGCCAGGAGAAAAATTCATTTATTCTTCTGAGCCAAACAACGGGGGATATCTCAGCGAGTGTACACACTATCAACACAGTTTAGGGCTCTTTTTAAAGGGTAACACATGGGCTTTTTATTTGAGGAATTTCATTTTTTGGCTAGTGAAATTATAGTTACGCTTTAACTTTTTTTTTTTTATACATTTTAAGTCCCTTTGGGGGACTTGTACATACATTAGTTTTATTTTCTACACTGATCATTGCTATGCCACAGGCATAGCATTGATCAGTGTTATCGGCGCTCTGCTCATTGAGCCTGCCTGTGCAGTCTCAGAGAACAGAGCGCCGATCGGACCGCACAGAGGCAAGTGAGAGAGCGCTGACGGTCCGTTTTAACGATCGGGGACCCCTGCAGTTACACTGAGGGGTTCCGATCGGTAAGTGACAGGGGACTCCCCCTGTCACTTACACTTAAAAGCTGCGGCTGCGCCGCAATCGCGACATTTAAGGAGTTAATGTAACGCTGCCCCGCGATCGCTGCAGCGTGTCATTAACGGTGAGGTGCCGGCTGCTGATTGCAGCCGGCCCCCACCTGCTATAAAGCGTGTTCTGCTCCGGAGCGCACTTGATAGCTCAGGACGTACCGGTATGTCCTAGGTCGTCTAGGGGTTAAACTATTTTGGTTTCATTACTGAACTGAGAGTGCGCTTTACTTAATCAGTGCTCGGACTTCACTCCTACTGTGTTATACAATTTGGGTTTCATTACTGAACTGAGCGAGCACCTTACATAATCAGTGGACACAACCTACTCCTGTCCTGGGAAAAAAATTGATATTACGCCACTGATCCACCAAGGTCCACTGGTGTCCATGGTGAATATTGGATGATTGATTGGCTGTTTGACATTTTTTTAAATTATGATTTTTCTATTTTTGACTCTTTTACAACAACATGTTTTAACAAACTTGCTCTTCTGTAATAGTCACAGTACTGTAGCTAGTGTAATATAGTTTTGGCTGTTTTATTAAAATTCATTAACATTCGAGTCGCAAATCTTAATGAGTTTGATCCAAAATTCTCAAAGCTCGCGAAACAAATTTCCGTCTGCTTTGCTCATCTCTAGTTAAAGCATTTTTTAACACATACCACTAAAGAGGAAATGCCAGGTACCACCATGTAAAGTAACCAACAAAATTTATACAGATCAGATGCACTTGGTTATACAAAGCAAATATATATAATCACAACATGTCCATGATCTAGAGTCAGGAAAATACAACATAAAAGATAAAGAATACTGTGAGTGGTTACCTGTACCTCACCCTGTCCCTAATGCCCATTATGCTCCTGCTTCTACTGGGGATGTGAAGGAAAGATATATATACCACAACCTTCACATAGAAGGTGCATCCTGTCTGCATTATATGTGCACAGGAACACACACTGTTAAAGCATCATAGGTACGTCACAGACATGTGTGCTTAAAGTGACACTGTCATCCCCTTTGTGCATTCTGACATCTCTACACAGGTGTAAAGGGTAAATTTAGCAGTTTTCATACCTTATTTTATATCATATGTCATGGTGCTTGTTCAAGTAAAAAGTCATCTTTTATCAACTGCAGATTGTGTTAAGTGGACGTGGCCTTGCGGAATTAGCGCCACTTAGCCCCGCCCACAACACCACAGTTGGCCCCGCTTCCTCGTCGGCCACTGGAACAGGCTGTCCGAAAGGTGTAGACCCCACCCCCTTTACGTTGGTCAACCAATGGGTTTCAAGGGGGCGGGGCCAATGGTACGATTGTGGGTGGGGCTAAGTGGTGCTAAACCCGTGAGGCCACGCCCACTTAATACTTAATAATAATGTATGAAAACTGCTAAATTTACCCTTTACACCTGTGTAGAGATGTCAGAATGCATTCAAACTGACCTTGGCTATTATATGTACTGGTATATACTGCTAAATCCCTACACAAAACAAAAACTACCACAGCATTGTCAGATATTTGCATAAGAAGATCACAACATCAAACTAAATTCATACAACATATAATGGTAAACCCTACTGGACATAGATACATAAAATACATGATTCACACATTTTCTGTCTGTGCTTTAAAATAGACACACTTACAATCCTACATACTGTAGGAGCTTACTAAGAGCAGCAACTTTTATTGGAAAATTTGTAGATCTGCTTCTATTTCTTAAATATTGTAGAGCTAGCAAAATTTCTGGGACAACTGTGTAATTGGCTCTACAGATCTAGAAAACACTAAGTGTACAGTTAGCACACTACATCTATAATGTAGCATCCCATACTGTCAACATGGCACACTTTGCAAGGAGCAGAAATACATGTCTTAGAGAGGTGTCCCTGCTGCTTTCTGTAATTTCCATGGTGCCAATAGGTAGTCACTAGTTTCCACATTAAAGACCAGCAGGTCTTCCAGCAGGCACGGCAGGGGTGGCTGGGTGGTGTTATAATAAATAAACGCTTATTACCTCTCCTTGTGATCCCAAAGTACCGCGCCCCAGGCTCCCGGACCCCCTGAGTTCCAATGTTGTCATATCAGGGAAAATAAATGCTGATGGATTGCCAGCTCATCCACTCAGTGATTGCAGGAGTGTCCCTCCACAGTCACTCACTGGCTGAACAGTCAATCTATCAGAGGGGTTGTGACATCCCTGGAGAAAGACCTAGGAGGCTGGTAGTGCCGGTAGACAGGTAGTGCTGTAGAGGCACGAGTACGGGTAAAAATTGCTTGTTTATTATGTTCCTCCCTGCTTGCTGGAAATCCCCCCCAGACTTTAATCCCTTCTTCATGTACTAAACAGTAACCTATGCTATGTGTCAATGTTTAATGCTCACACAAGACCTCGGTTGCTTTTTGCAATCAATTGATGCATCATGCTGTGGGGGTGTCTTGTGGCTTTATATCCAAAAAGACTGGAGGACATAATCATTGACAAAGGTGCTTCAACTAAAAAACAAGTAAGGGGTCTGGATAGCTATGTCAATGAAATCATTTACTTTTTCATTTATATTTTATTTATTTAACTTTTATTGTATGTATTTGTATTTTAACTACATTTTTAGCATGATTTTTTTTTTCTTAACAAAATGTGTAAAAAGTGATTTCCAAATGCAATTACGTTGCGATGAGCTACTGTGTTCCGTTGTCATGATAGCTTGGTTTCTGTACTTGACCTCCATGGCTACCATCCCTTGCTTGCTTCTACAATAGGTAGATCAATGTAATAATATACTATATATATAGTATGTATACTGTATACAACTATACTATAATACTATATATAATACTATGAGCAATGAAATGATTACATACAAGTCCCCTAGAGTGAATTAAAATTGGGCATCGCACATGGTGAAGGGCATACACAAACAAACAAAAATTATTCAGAATTGCATTTTTTTGTTACATGACGTTCCAGAAAAAATTATTTGCCAAATTGGTACTGATAACAATGATGGATCACACTATAACTATTAAAACATTGCAGAATTTATCCAAACTGAATATCATTGTAATGAAACAGATTTTAAGGGTACAGACATTATGCTTACCTATCTTAACCCTTAGAGGACCAGGCTAATTTCAATTTTTGCTTTTCATTTTTCCCTCCTTGTGCTTAAAAGGCCATAGCACTTGCATTTTTTGACCTAGAGACCCACATGAGCCCTTATTTTTTGCGCCACTAATTTTACTTTGCAATGACAGGCTGAATTTTTTCATAAAGTACACTGCGAAACCAGAAAAAAATTCAATGTGTGGTGAAATTGAGAAAAAAAACGCATTTCTTTTTTTCGTTTTTACGCTGTTGCTTTGGGGTAAAACTGACTTGTTATATATGCTCCTCAAGTCGTTAGGATTACAACGATATGTAACATGTATAACTTTCATTGTATCTGATGGCCTGTAAAAAATTCAAACCATTCTTAACAAATATATGTTCATTAAAATCGCTCCATTCCAATGCTTATAGCGCTTTTATCCTTTGGTCTATGAGGCTGTGTGAGGTGTCATTTTTTTGCGCAATGATGTGTTCTTTCTATTGGTACCTTGATTGCGCATATGCGACTTTTTGATCACCTTTTATTACAATTTTTCTTGATTTGATGCGATCAAAAATGCGCAATTTTGCACTTTGGGATTTTTTTGCGCTTACGCCATTTACCATGTAAGATCAGGAATGTGAGTAATTACTTTATTACTTTATTAGCAGGCACGGCGATCAGACCGTGCCCACTAATAGCCGTGGTCCTGGGCTACGAGCGGCACCCGGGACCATGGCGGTCCAGAGCGCGGCCGCAACGCGGCCCCGCTCTGAACACATCAAGGCGGCCGTGGACATACGGGTACATCCAGGGTCGTCTAAGGGTTAAAATGACATCTGAGGATCATTTTTATAACAACTCTTAAATGTCATAGTGACACGGGCACTTCAGTGGACTTAAATGCCATGACCACACCTCTGTGACTCTTCAGAGCTCTAATATAAAACAATTGTGCTATAGAATGCAACTTAATTCACCTACAATAACAGTATAGTTATAGATCACTGCATATGCAGTATAGGGCTATGTTCACACAACATAAATTTTCGTAAAAGTATGGTTGTTGTTGCAATTGGAAACAACGGCCGTACTTTGTATGAAAATATAAGTTTCCTTGCCTTCTATGGGATCCCGGCCGGAGCAAATACACATAGTATATGCTCCGGCCGGGATCCCTTGCGGCTCCGTAGAAAACTGACATGTCAGTTTTCTGCGCCGCTATTCAGTGAATAGCGGCAGTAAAAAGCCCTATCAGTGCACATTATGGAGCGATCGGCTCTGGAGCACCCACATCAGAACTCTGTGGCCCTAAAGATCATCGGCCAGTACTGCAGTACCGGCCGGGATGATCTTTTCAGAGACCGGCCATTCTGTGACCTGGCTGGGTCACGGAACGGCCGGTCTCTTACATTATGTGAACCTAGCTTAGCAATGTAAATGGGTATGAAGTTTGGAATGTCTTTTCTGGCTGACAGTTTCCCTTTAAGTTTCACATTAAGTAACCAGTCAAATTCTTCAGGTTGTGTTCAACTGATGTGAGGATACAAAAATTATATTAAAATGTAATGTATGTATTGTAAAATATTTTTATACTACTAATAATCAATAATATGACTTAATTATTATATTACTAGATTATATTAACTACTATGAATACTACTGCACGCATTAACATCTGCTTTACCATTCTATTCAGCTGCAAAGGAATCCTGTGATGTCATTATTACTTTTGGAATTAGACCTAAAATTATTAATCATAGTAAAACTGTAAAACATAAAACTGTATATTAAATGCCTTTATAATTTATTATATAACAAAGAGATTAGGCATAGTAATTTGTATATATTTTACACACACACACACACACACACACACACACACACACACACACACATTTCATACATACAGTAGATTGAAAAGGTTACTACTTGTTCTTGGTGTAGTGGAGATAAATGAAGCCATAGTTGTAAAAGTGCACTGCAAATTAGCTTAATATATTCTAAACACAGTAAATGTTCACACAATGAATCATTAACCACAGAAAATGCTTTTACATTTTTTAGGTGCTAGACTGTAAGAAATTCAGTCAGCTTTGAATTTTAATATAGCATTAATTGTGGGAGAACAAGAGAAAATTGAAAACCTCGTACTGGGATTATAGTTCCTTGGCAATTTTCTGCAGCGTATAATAACTCTTTTTACGGAAGTGTTTTAATATACTGGGCATAATAGGGTGTTTGCTATAGGATTACTGTGGTAATAATGCTCGCATTAAAAGATTTTCAATGAAATAATATTGCATAACCACTCATAAATGCTCATGTTTTATTGTATTCTGTTAGCATAAGTCTTAAAACCTGCACAGTATGTTTCTGCTTGGTGAATGCAGGTTTTATTAGAAACCAATACACTACCCTAATAATATTAATATAAAATAATAAAGAAGAAAATATCATCGTTTACGTGCCTAGGATATGGCAACACTGACACCAATCTGAGGATGAAATCTACAGTAATGCTTTCCCTCCATTAAATTCTTGGCCACTGGCTTATTAAGGGGAACTGCTCCAATGCTTTGTTCACTAGGAGGAAGCTGTGCATCGTCTAGAACAGTGAATGGGATGGACTCTTAACCAGCTTTGCATTTGTTTCAGTCTCAGGATCAATAAAGGGTTCCAGAGGTGGGACCTCCACTAATTACAAATGGATGGCATAAATGTATATACAAAGATCCAAATCAATACGGGTTAACGGTTCCCTGTCTGCTCCCATAAAGACATATAATGGAAGTAGACAAGGCTCTCCCTTGTCTGTTATTTGTCTTTTGTAGGAAACATTTCTTAAACGCGTTGCTTACAGACCTGTCTGCCTCTCCGCAAAAGTGTATATATACATATGTGTGTGTGTGTGTGTGTGTGTCAATGTCATTTCAAAATACTTTTGACATCAGAGAGACATACAAAAACAGGAAAGTGTAACAGCAACTTGAGGACTTACTGTATTTACTCCCTCCAGCGTACACATGATAAAAACCAGTTGTGTGTGTGTGTATATATATATATATATATATATATATATATATATATATATATATACAGTGGTACCTCGGTTTAAGAGTAACTTGGTTTAAGAGTGTTTTGGTTTAAGAGCTCACAGTTTTTTAAAATTGTGACTTGGTGTAAGAACATTGCTTTGGTTTAAGAGCTCCCTGTGCTGGGTGAGAGCAGGAGTGGAGGAGGGGCATGGTCTGCATAGCGGGGTCTATAGCCCTGTACTCTGACCCAGGAAGTCTCCCTCACCTTCCAAATCATAGCAGAACCACTTCAGGTTGGGGCTTGCATCAGGGGACAGGACTGTGGAGGTAATCTCTTCATAGCTGTAACCCCTCTCTCCCCGGACAGAGAGCGCTGCTATACTGGGCCCACATATGTCCTGGTCATTCCTTCATGCTCCCTGCAGTCTCTGACCACCCTTGTGTTTCCCATCCTCTCAATTACTGTACAGTAACTTATAATATCACATATTCTGCGGTTTCTGAATGTTTGTTTCATCTGTTTTACATGTTGTTCAGAATAAGAAATCATTATATTGGAGTGTGGAACCAATTGTCTGCATTTCTATGATTTCTTATGGGAAAATTTGCTTTGGTGTAAGAGCAGAACAAATTATGCTCGTAATCCAAGGCACCACTGTATATATATTTATTATTTTTAATTTTTTTTTAAAGAGGCTCCTTTTTTTAAGGAGGCAAACTGTTTGATCAAACGTAGCTGTGGGGGGGGGGGTGCTTCTTTTAGTGGGTTTTTTATCTGTATTGGGTCTGTATCTTGCCATTAGCGGTGAGCTGTTGCATGTTTTGTGTTTTTGTGTGTTTAAAATTTCAGTCATAGCAACATGCTCCTGCCTAGTGTGAATAGTGTTGTAGGAGTGCTGACATTTTTCTTTTTGCCTGTGTATCAAACATAGTGTGCCATATCACCATGCCAAGGTAAACTTTAGTCTACTTTAGCAATGACCTCCCTTGGGCTCACATTAAGCCTACAAACTGGGAACAAATGATACAACTAATCTTTGTTTAAAACACCCACAGGAGATGGGTGTAGTGCAAGCCAACAGGAGATCCCCCCCCCCCCCCCCACACACACACACACGTAACACAAAATGCAAAAAATTGGTCAAAACTCCAATACCTCAGTCCACAATATGCAGTTTGCACACCATCATGGCTAAAATGCTTTTCATTTCTTTTTTTTTCCATTTTACAAATATCATTTAGTATAAGTGTTTTGAAACCATAAGATGTAAATTATAAAATACCAGACAAACCAGGGACATGAGACATCTAATAAAGGTGCGTTAGAGTGATAAAAGTGTAGTGTATGAGGACAAAACACATGTCACTAATATGTATAGTTCTTTATTGAAGTGTTCTTGCATATGTTGATTAGTGTTCCGTATATCTGAGATCAAGACTTAACAAGGCCATAATCTGTTTATTTGCATATGCTTCCTTCTTTCTGTACTCAAGTCCTTTCCCACAACTCCAAAAACATTCTTAGGTTAATTGGCTTCCTACGATATTGACCCTAGAGAATCTGTGCTTGAGGTAGGAAAATTAGATTTTAAGCCTCACAATCAGAGCCTTTGAAATATAGTGGTGCATCATAAGGGTGAATAACAAATAAAATGCATATGGCTTCATGATTTTTCTTTTAATTAAATGGTAATTAAATAGATTTAATTACAGTTGGTTCCAGAAATGTTTAAACAGCAGGATGTTTTCAGAATTTAGCTTTTGCACTCCACCACAATAGATTTGAAACAAAGCCATCAATATGTGACTGAAGTGTAGAATTTCAGATTAGTTTGAGGGCTTTAACAAATATAGTGCATAAACCATTTAGAAATTAGGAATCCTCTACATTTTATAAGGCTCATAAGGAATTGGACAATAGATTAATAAGCAGCTTCATGGTCTGTTAACTCATTATTTTATGAATGGTCTAAAGCTGATTCCAAGTCATGACCTTGCATTTAGTGGTTGTTCTTTGAAATGTTAAGTGCATTGTCCTCTGTAGACATGGAACACATCTTCTGCACTGAAACTATATTTTATTTTGAAATTTAAACTTCCAAATTTCTAGATCAAATTTTTTGGTGCAACAGGCCTCACCAAGGCATGAAGATGCAGACCACCACTGTAGGTCCAGCTTGGTGAACATGGGTAAAAGAACTTTCTAAGCATTATCCATATACCTCCAAATAATAATCATAATCACACACTTATATGTTTTCCTGGTCCTTTCCGCTATTTTTCTGCTATCAACGTTTGTAATCTACCAAAAAATACGGATTGTGCATCTTTAACCCTTTAAGGACTGAGCCTGAAATGACCTTATGGAGCAGACAAATTGTTACTTTTGCGTTTTTGTTTTTTCCTCCTCGCCTTATAGACCCATAACTCTTTCATTTATCCATCTACAGGTGTACTTTGTACTTGGATCACAAAATGCGATTCCGCTAATTTTGGGGGGCTTCCATGTTTACGTAATGCATGTTACGGTAAAACTGACATTTCTTCTTTATTCTATAGGTCATTCTGAACACAGTGATATGCATGTTTACTAGGTTTTCTAGTGTTTTACTATTTTTACTAGCTGTAAAACTTTTTTTTTGCAAATAAGCATATTTAAAATGGCCCTAATGTAACTCCTATAGCGCATTTATTTCTTCACCTATGGAGTCTTATGCAGATAGCAGCCGGTCCTCACCCGCTATGAGGCGTGCTCAGCCCGGGACTGTGCTAGGGCTTACATTTACGCCTTCCTGCGTTAAGGCCCAGGCAGTGGGGGCGTAAATGTATGCCCATGGTCGTTAAGGGATTAAAGCAGTTATCCAGTGCTACAAAAACATGGGCACTTTTCCCCCTCTCTTGTCTCCAGATCAGGTGTGGTTTGCAATTAAGCTCTATTTACTTCAATGGAACTGAGTTTGAAACCCCACCACGTCTGGAGACAAGAGAGGGGTAAAAGTGGCCATGTCTGAACGACCGCTGCGTGTATGTAATTCTGCCGGCCTCTTAACCCGTTCAGCTTCCGCCCGCCTCCCGCTCCGCACCCGCTTTGTATACATACCTCCTCTCGCTGCACGGGGTCCTGGCGTACTGCTCTCCCGCCCGGCCAATCAAAGGCTGCGGCTGGGCAACACACTGATTGGCCAGGCGGGAGAGCAGTACGCCGGGACCTGTGCAGCGAGGATAGGTAATGTATACAGCGGAGCGGGAGCCGAAGGGGTTAAGGGGCCGGCAGAATTACATACACGCAGTGGTCTAAACGACCGCTGCGTTTATGTAGTGAAAGTAATCTGCCAGGACCTACCCGACTCGCAGCGTAACTTACGCTGCGAGTCGCTAGGTGTGAAGGCACCCTTAAAGTATCTGTAGTGCATCTGCAATCTGTGTTTTTCCTTTCAAAGTCGCATATGGACAAGATTGTACTGCTATAATCGTTTATGAAAAATAGTCATTTATGAAATATACTACACAAAGATACCTTTTTTTTTTTTTTTTATGAAACATCCTTCAAGCTTTGCTATGTTTTTTATATGTGTATTACACTAAGAATTTTAATATATATACTCCTGTGATTATCACACTATGAAGATATATACTGATATATATGCCTATAGAGCCTTATGAATCTTGATACAGGTGTGTTTTTTTTAATTTTGCTTGTATTCTTCACTGGTTAATTTTATTTTTTATTTGTTTCATCTTATGAATATAAAAATTATTTATCTCTATACACAATTCTGACTTATTATAATCACTCATTTATGATATAACCAGAAACTATATATATCTAAAACTATACATATTAACTTGGATAATTTAAGGGGAGTTACGCTAAAGAGCCTACTACTTCTATTACTCATATTTGCTGGTTCTTGGTGCCAACCAAGTAGTGCACTCGCTGTACACCCCTCTTCCTAACAGTACTGTTAGGTTGAGTTCTTACACTAGAATATTTCATGTGTTTTTCTTTTATTTTGCGTCTCTGTCAAATCTGTACTTTTCTTTTTCTTTTTTTGCGCCACTAATAGTACTTTGCAATGGCAGGCTTAATTTTTACATAAAATACAATGCAAAACCAGAAACAAAAATTAAATGTGTGATGAAATTGAAAGAAAAAACACATTTTTTTTTAATTTGGGGAGTATTTGTATTTACGCCGTTTGCCCTAGGGCAAAACTGATTTGTTATCCATGTTTCTCAAGTTGTTACAATTACAACAATATGTAACTTGTATAACTTTTTTTTTTTTTATGGCTTTAAAAAAATTAAAAACTTTCTTAAAAAATTAAAGTTTCTTTAAAATACGCTATTACCATGCTTATAGCGCTTTTATCCTTTAGTCTATGGGGCTGGTTGACGTTTCATTTTTTGCGCCATGATCTGTACTTTCTATTGGTACCTTGATTGCGCATATGTGACTTTTTGATCGCATTTTATTACAATTTTTCTGGATTCGATGCGACCAAACCCCTGGGGGACTTCTAGTATATGCACACAGATCTCTCATAGAGATCTATGCAGTATATTAATACTGAATAGATCCATGAGATGGGCACTTTATTGCTTTCAGCTGATGCAGCCGAAAGCAATAGAGTGCTGAGCCGGAATCATTACGGTGCAGACCCTGGCCAGCACCAGACGCGAGGATCGCTCCTCCTCAACGTCACAGGGGGGAGGGGGGGGGTCAATCCCCCCACTAGACCCCAGGGAAGTGACAAAGTAGAATTTTAAATTTAGCTGTCAGCTTTGACAGCTGCATTTAAAATGCTAAGTAGCGGACACAGCGATTGGACCGTGTCTGCTAATTGCCGCGGCACCTGGGATCATGGCGGTTAAGATTGAGGTCGCAAACTAGGAAAAAAATGCCTATCTGCCCACTTTGATGCCAGTTTTCATACCCAGAAACACTTTATGCCAGGATGGACTCTCTTGGATGTGATACGGGCTTCCCTCTCTGTGTATTATCAGTGTTGGATCAGTGTCCCAAACTCATTTAACCCTTTGAAAACACCTCTTACTTATTCAAGTTAGGAAAAAATGCCCATCTGCCCACTTTGATGCCAGTTTTTATACCCAAAACCACTTTAAGCCAGGCTGGACTCTCTTGGTTGTGATGCGGGGCATCCCTCTCTGTGTATTATTAGTGTGAGATCAGTGGCCAAAACTCATTTAACCCTTTGAAAACACCTGTTACTTATTCAAATAATGAAAAATGCCTATGTGCCCACTTTGTTGCAAGTTTTTATACCCAAAACCACTTTAAGCCAGGCTGGACTCTCTTGGATGTGATGCGTGGCTTCCCTCTCTCTGTATTATCAATCTGAGATCAGTGGTCCAAACTCATTTAACCCTTTGAAAACACCTCTTACTTATTCAAATTAGGAAAAAATGCCCATCTGCCCACTTTGATGCCAGTTTTTATACCCAAAACCACTTTAAGCCAGGCTGGACTCTCTTGGATGTGATGCGTGGCTTCCCTCTCTCTGTATTATCAATGTGAGATCAGTGGCCCAAACTAATTTAACCCTTTGAAAACAGCTGTTACTTATTCAAATTAGGAAAAAATGCCCATCTGCCCACTTTGATGCAAGTTTTTATACCCAGAACTGCTTTGGGCCAGGATAGATTCTTTTGGATGTGATGCGGGGCATCCCTCTCTGTGTATTATCAGTGTGAGATCATTGGCCCGAACTTTTTTAACCCTTTGAAAACACCTGTTACTTATTCAAATCATGAAAAATGCCTATGTGCCCACTTTGATGCCAGTTTTTAAACCCAGAACAACTTTGGGCCAGGCTGGACTCTCTTGGATGTAATGCAGGGCATCCCTCTCTGTGTAATATCAGTGTGAGATCAGTGGCCCAAACTCATTTAACCCTTTGAAAACACCTGTTACTTATTTATATTAGGAAAAAATGCCCATCTGCCCTCTTTGATGCCAGTTTTTATACCCAGAACCATTTTGGGCCAGGATGGACTCTCTTGGATGTGATGCGGGGCATCCCTCTCTGTGTGCTGGATGTGTGAGATTAGTGGCCCAAAGTCAATTTTATTTTTAAATCATAATTTTGTTTTTTTACTTTGATGCCCATTTTTATGCCAACCTTGGGGTCCCTCAGGGTCCCTCACTTACAGTAGGGTATGAATATTATACATTTTTTGTAAGAATAAAAGCTAAAACAGGAAAAAGAAAAATCCTCTGAATAAGAAACTGCCGAATAAGAAACCAACTTCAGCCCCGAATAAGAAACTGGCCAAATAAGAAACCAACTTCAGCCTCGTTGAGTGTAGTCACATTATAGCAGAAATGGAGAGGATGATAAACACAAGGGCTGAAAGCAGTGGCGTAGCTTCCATGAAGGCAGAGAAGGCGACTGCTATGGGGCCCTTGCAAAAAGGGGGCCCCAGAAAGCCCTGCTCTGCCTTCATGTTAGGTATGCCACTGTCAGCCGACCACCGCATCCCCCCTCCCGCAGAGGAAGAGGGACCCCCACTGTACTCTTCTGCCCGCTTATTGTAGTGCGGGGTGAGTGGGCTGCACATCAGAAGGAGAGGGATGAAGGACCTTATCACATGACCCAAAGGTCCTCAATACCTCTGTGTAAGGATGGGCATGATGTCATCAAAGGTCCTTTACACCTACTTCTGGACACTCCATTCTAGTGTCTACCCTGGGAGCTGTAAGTGCTGTGTATATGTCAGTGTGTGTACATATGCGTCTGTGTATATATGTATATGTCAGAGAGTGTATGTATGTATCTGTGGGTATACTGTATGTATATGTCAGTGTGTGTACATACTGTATGTGTCTGTGTATATATGTATATGTCAGTGTGTGTACATACAGTATGTGTCTGTGTATATATGTATATGTCAGAGAGTGTATGTTTGTATCTGTGGGTATATGTAAGTTGTGCATGTATCTGTGGTTATATATGTATATAGTAGTGTCTGTAACACTGGTGTATGTGTGTGTGTGTGTGTGTGTGTGTGTGTGTGTGTGTGTGTGTGTGTGTATATGTCAGCAGTGTCTCAAGTGATTGACAGGTTTGCTCCCAAAGATGTTCTGCAGCAGTTTCTAATAAAGCTGGTCTCTAATAAAAGAACCCACCACTAAAAGAAAATGCTGCAGATATTATTTCTGGTTCTTATTACACTTGGGGGATGATTTCCCTGTATATGGTCTATTCATGGTGTATATGTCATCACTAGTGTAATCACATTCCAGTGTGGCTGGGTTCACACTACGTATATTTTAGTCAGTATTGTGGTCCTCATATTGCAACCAAAACCAGGAGTGGATTAAAAACACAGAAAGGATCTGTTCACACAATGTTGAAATTGAGTGGATGGCCGCCATTTAATGGCAAATATTTGCTGTTATTTAAAAAAAAAACGGCTGTTGTAGTGAAATAATGGCAGTTATTTACTGTTATATGGCGGCCATCCACTCAATTTCAACATTGTGTGAAAAGATCCTTTCTGTGTTTTTAATCCACTCCTGGTTTTGGTGGCAATATGAGGACCACAATACTGACTGAAATATACGTAGTGTGAACCCAGCCTTAGGCTATGTTCACACTGCGTATGAATCCGTCCGTAGTGCGAAACGCGAATATACGCATGTAGTTTTGAGGTTGATGCGTTCGCTTGAAAGTATACGATATATGCCCGCACAGTGCACACTACGTATGAGCTTACGGCCGGATCGTATACGGCGCCGTGAAAAATGAACCATTGTTTGAGGACAGAAATGTTGAAACTCACGGCGGTGGATTTCCATGCAGTCCCGTACAAAGTACTTATTTCAGCCAAATTGAACTTGATTTTTCGATCCAAAAGGTTCTGTGTGGTTTACGGGGCTGGGCGAAGATTTCCAAGTAAATGACCTGCCTCAGATCGCTTCGAAACAAGCTGGGGAAGCATGACTGTACTGCGGGCGTATGTTCGCGGTTCGTACGCATCCGGCCGCATGTCTATTTTTCCCACGCCCTAGTTTCAGCCCCACATGAAAAGGCGGCGTACGATCTACGGATGGATTCATACGCCTTAATTCTTGATATGTCAGCGGCGTATTTATATATATGTAAATGGTGCCTCTGTGTGTGTATATATGTGCGTCATTGTGTGTGTTTGAGAGTTGGCTATCTATGGGGGGTGGGGACGTACAGGATTCATAAGCCCTGTACAGTTTTTTGCTATGGGGCCCCATGAATCCTACCTATGCCCCTGGCTGAAAGAGACGGCAGGGAGCATGAAGGAATGAGCAGGGCAGATGTGGGCACATACATGCAGCACTCTGTCCGGGGAGAGAGGGGTTACAGCTATGAAGAGATTACCTCCACAGTCCTGTCCCCTGATGCACGCCCCAGCCTGAAGTGGATCTGCTATGATTTTGTAGGTGAGGGAGACTTCCTGGGTCAGAGTACAGTGCTGTAGACCCTGCCACGTGGGCCTTGCCCCTCCCCCACTCGCGCTTTCACCCAGTACAGGGAGCTCTTAAACCAAAGCAATGCTCTTAAACCAAGTTACAATTTTGAAAAACTGTGAGCTCATCTTGCAAAATGCTCTTAATCCAAGTTACTCTTAAACCAAGGTACCACTGTACTTGAAACCTTCACACCAGGGGGCGGTTGCTAGGAAGAAGCAGTGTGTGTATTATGGCTTAGAGCAGTGTTGCCCAACCTTTTCCACTCTAGGGCACTCCTTCCTAATATTCTACAAAATACAAAAAACGTCATTCAGTGACTCACAGGTGACGTCTTCTTTGATCTGAGGTGTCACTTCCTTTTCCCCCATACAGTATTAATTCCACTGTTTGGTGTTATGCGCAGTAAAGTGAGTAGGTATGTTGGTTGCCCCCTATATATAGGATCCCCTGCTGTGCCCCCATATAGTAGTAATGTCCCCATCCCTTCTGTACCCGCATATAGTAATAATACCTTCTGCTGTGCCCTCATATAGTAATATGCCCCTTGCTGTGCCCCATATAGTAATAATGCCCCTGCTGTGCACCCATATACTTATAATGTCCCCTGCTTTCCCCATATATTTATAATTCCCCCTGCTGTGCCCCCATATAGTAATAATGTCCCCTGTTGTCCCCTCATATAGTAATAATGCCTCCTGCTGTGTCCCCACATATAGTAATAATGCCCCCTGCTGTGCCCCCTCATATAGTAATATTGTCTCCTGCTGGGCCCCCATTTAGTAATAATGCCTCCCCCTGTGCCCTCCATATAGTAATAATGTCCCCTGCTGTGTCCCCACATATAGTAATAATGCCCCATTCTGTGGATTCCATATAGTAATAATGCCTCTTGCTGTGCCCCCCCCCCATATAGTATTAATGTCTCCTGCTGGGTCCTCACATATAGTAAAAATGCTCCTAATGGCCCCCCCGTATAGTAATAATGTCTCCTGCTGTGCCCCCACATATAGTAATAATGCCCCCTGCTGTGCCCCCCATATAGTTATAACGCCCCCTGCCTCTGACTGATATGCACTAATTTAACAGGATACAATAGCACAGTTACCATATTAGTGAGTAAATTAGTATATATCAATGGAGAGTGGCCCAAACATTTTCTAGCTGACTACATTATGTCATGTGAAGATTATGGGGCCTGCTCCAGTTCACCACATCTCTTTGGTGGTGGGATGCTGAAGGTGTATCTGTCATTATAAACAGTAGAAGGGTTAAACCTGACCTGCTGTAATAAATAGTTACAGATAAGGAGACAGGAACAGCCTGGTGGAGGCCCCCTGGCTGGCGAGCCAGGTTGCGGCTGCGACCTCTGTGACCGCTGTAGCTAAAACATTGATCGATACTTATCCTCCCTTAGGCTGCATTCACACGTACCACATTTGCAGCAATATGTGGTACAGTTATGCCTTATGGCCTTTGCATTCTCCCTGCAGTTTTTCAATCCGCTGTGAGAATGCAGACATTTTGCCTTATTAATTAATCAGCTGCCAGACTATGAGGGAAATTAATTATATGCCTTATGTTGGCACATATTATTATGCCTTTTGTAGGCACATATGGGTCTGATCGGCGTAAAAATATTCGCAAATGGTCTATTTGCGAATATTTTATTTACATCGGGCCCATTTGCGTCTTCTGGCCCAGTGGGGTGGGGTGCGGCACATTACGGGGGGTGCGGCACATTTATTACGGGGGGTGCGGCACATTTATAATTTTTCCAGCGGAAAATGATAGTGAAACCTACTCCAGCTCTGAGCTGGCGTAGGTTTAATTTAATTCGCACTGATGGGCTCCATGCGCTCGGGGTTTATGTAGAGGCAATGCGCCTCTACATAAATCCTCTGAGCTCCAGAGCTGCGGGGACATTTATTTGTAAGCCTGGCGTTAAAAACGCCACACTTAATAAATGGCCCCCAAAGTGTATACACTCCGGCCAGGATCCCATTCATTTTCAATTGAAAGTATTTTTTTAATTAGTTACAGTCGTTGTTGCAAATTTCAACAACGGCTGTGATTAATTAAAAAATTATGTTGTGTGTACATAGCCTTAATGTCTATTCTAATGCATTTCAGCATTAAAGTAGACAGTACACTTGGGTAAACAGACTGTGTCATAAGCCCTGGTACAGTACAGCAGAGCGAGCAGGGATAACTGTCAATCACTGCTCCCTCTGTCTCATTGTGCCACAGCTGCAGTGTTAGTCACACACACAACTTCCCCAAGTCTAATGTGTAATGATAATAGACATAGAGCATAGACATTAGGGGGAGATCAGTATTACTAGCACTACATAAAGTAAAATAACTGTTCCAGACACAGACACAACTGCTGGCAGTCAATGTATAAATGTAAAAAGTAATAGGTTACAAAGGTATATAAAGTTTTGAAATAAATATTGTTAAAAAATTAATAAATAAAATTAATAATAGCAATAATAATAAAGATATTCACTAGAATACCACTTTAATGTGTAGCAGATGTGTAGCTAGACTTTTCTTCACACAGGGAAAAAAATAGTTTTATCAACCAGTGGGAGTCTCAGTACTTAAACTCTCACTAATCCAAACTTTTGACATGACACTATGACATGTCAGTAGCTTATTAAAGTGATATCCTGTTATCCTGTATTACCTTTATTACTGTGTTAACACTCTGTGTAGAAGAAGATTCTCAGTTAATTGCTCTAAATGTATCTTTATGACTTTCTTGTTATAATGATTATTAGGGCTTTCTTAAGGCATCCCTTAAAACAGTAAAAGACAACTGACAGGCGACATGTAGACACCATGCTGTTCAAAACACCACCAATCCCTACTGAGAAGGAGCAAGCTTGAATAATTATGGCCTGCCTGTGTTAGAGCAGGCGTATGAATATTAACAGCATGTGGCCATTGACATTGCCCAGTGTCACTGCTATGTGCTTCTGTCACCACCTAAAAGGAGAGTGTTAGAGAGAGGGTCAGGTGGCTTTAATGTCTAGTGGCTGTCATTTGGTTGCTTTATTACGAGGCTGGCTCATTTGGCTGCACTGTTTATATCATGGTGTCTCACTATTGGATAAACTGAGGATGAAAAACTAAATTTATATAATTTGGCTGAATGTTTTATGGAGTTCTTATGAAATAAAAGAGAAAAGGTGTTCTTTCACATTTTATATTATACAGTAACACTTGCGTGATAAAACCTGGTACCTGCAGCCTCATTATACTGAACTGTTGGGATTCCATGTGCCCCCCATGCAGTCTTCCTACACACAGCTTTTCTGTTTGCAGAGAGCCAAAAGCTGAACCTATGAAATTGGCCACATTTTCTGTATTCTATAACAGACATCAGAAACCAACAAGCATCTATAAATCAGTCCTACATTAAACAAGATTTCTTTATTTTGCTTTCAAATGGTCATAAAGCAGATAGAAATGAAGTGAGGACGGATGACTATTTATTTGCTGTCATGCTTCCATTGTGCTAATAATTAGTGGTTATTTATTTTAGAAAAGACAACCAAGCTGTGCAATTTGCATAATAGGCTCATATTTTGTAGGCATTCATTATGATCCTATTATATTTGACACAAGAGCATATTTCATCAAGCTTTTTAATAATGGTATGGATTTCATGCGACATGTTGTATCGGCAGCTTGTTGTATAAATATTGTCATTTATAAAAAGGATTTGAGGCTGGCTAATCATCTCCACTATTGTTGTATGATGCTGGAGTAAATTACAGTTTGCACGGCTTAACAAAGATCACTTATTGTTGATGTAATGTGCTTAGAATAGTAACTAGTCTCTGACCTAATTAATTAAAACGACTATTTGCTGTGGGGTAAAGACGCATAATTTGTATTGCATTAGTGATGGAAGGGAAGCACTATGGTTTATGAAATGATGGAGAATGAATTAAACATTTTTCTGACAGCTATTTGTCTTCATTACTTCTAAACAATAATAGAATTGTGAACACAATTGCACAAATGTAAAGCGTGATTATTAGGGAAATAATTGAATTTGTCTTTTAAAGGGCAACAAAGAAAGTAGCTGCTTTACAGCGTCTTGTAGTTGCAGAAGTGGAGGCCACTGCCCGTAATAGCCTGAAGCTCAGCATAGAGATTAGAACCACTTTTGATCTCTGTGCAATGTTTAATGAGTACAAAGTCCCTTATTACGTTATATTATTATGGTATGCATTATTGCTGCTTGGCCCAACAAGACCTCAATCAGCAATAACTGTAGCAAACTTCAGACTTTTCATACTGTACTGTAACTACATATGTCAGATGAGTTAAAAGGAGAATGATAAAATGTAGGGTCCATGGATTATGGAGCAAGAGAATATGGCCTAATTCAGTGTCCATGGGTTTTCTGTGTAAAGGATGGCTATACTGCATTACCATGTCTTTTACTGTATTGTGTTTTCTATTCATTGACAGCAAGCATATGCTGAAAGAGTATAATGGGCTAACTGTAAACTTGTGGTTCTATACACACGTCTTCCACCTGCTTGTTGGAGCCGGTCTGTCTGGGATCCTCACTTCTATATCAACCTATTCTCCTGAAGCGACCAGCTCTCTAGAAACAAGCTCTCTAGCTACCAATAGGAAACACTCCCTATAGTATATAAGGGTAGTAGTGAAGGCCTGTGGATGTTCTCCTGTTCTCTCTCTCCTCAATTTGATCTTGTGCCAGAGAGTTCTCTTCTAGGGGTCTGGCCCTGGCCAGAGTCCTCCTGATCCTAAAGCTGTTGTTTTGGTTTTCTGAGTTCCAGTAGCATGGCTTGCCAGAAGTCCAGCAATGCAACTACCACAGAGACATCCAGCCTGTCCATCCTGAGAGGGAGATCTACTTCGTATTCAGTCAAGTCCTTTGTTACTTCAAATCTAGCAAGGAGTTCTCATAGAGCCTAAAGGCCCTATTCCACCAACAGATCTGATGACAGATTATCTGCCAAAGATTTGAAGCCAAATCCAGTCTTTTCTTTATGACCTGTTCTCTGTTTATAGTCTGTTCCTGGGTTTGGCTTCAAATCTTTGGCAGATAATCTGTCATCAGATCTGTTGGTGGAATAGGGCCTTGTTGGCTGAATGGGCAATTCTAGGGCTGTGCCACTTAGGCTTATGCTTAGACTAGTTGCTGAGATGGGTAACTGATGTGGCCACTGAATGGCTAGGAAGGCATTTCATAGTCCAATCCCAACCCCAGGAGTGTTGTGTTTTTCATGTAAAAACTGGGCAAATGGGCGAAAACTGCAGGAAAATTGCTGCACATTGGCGCTGATGATGGGGTGAATTTGGTCACACTTTTCTCCTGTAGAATTAATTGCAGAGTTTAATAACTTATAATTAGAGATGAGCAAACCTCGAGCATGCTCTAGTCTATCCGAACTCGAACATTCGGCATAGCGGGGGCTGCTGAAGTTTGATAAAGCTCTTAAGCTGTCTGGAAAACATTAATACATGGATATGCTTTCCACATAGCTTTAGGGCTTTATCCAAGTTCAGCAGCCCCCGCTATGCCGAATGCTCGGGTTCGGATAGACTTGAGCATGCTTGAGGTTTGCTCATCTATACTTATAATCTGACCTTGCAGTTTTTCTGGGATCCTAGGGGATTTCACAATAATGGGATTGTTTAAAAATTCTATCTATCTATCTATCTATCTATCTATCTATCTGGACTTGTAAAGTTTTTGCTGAGTTACCACCACCTATGGATTTAATTTTTTTGTAACTGTACATGTTACTCAGTATCTTTTAATAGTAACTGATCTATTGTATGCTGTATGGTTAGTGCATGAAGGAAAGAATGATTGTCTAGGGATTAATTATATCCTCCTTTTGACAACTCAACAGGAAATCACTTGGAGCAAATGCTTCAAAAGGAAACCATATCAACAGAACCCAAATGTCATAAAATTTTATTTCAAATATTCTGTCTTTGCTGTAGAAAAGTCATTTTGCTGAAATAGCTGACAAACCACTGTACAGATTTCTGCCATATCAACTTAACCCATGTTTATTTGCCATAGTGTTATTTGCTATTAAGGGATCGTGGGAGCACATTTTTTAAAATGGTAATATGCATTGACTAGATTTTGTTTATTATTGGGAATGTTTAATCTGGAATGATCCATAGTAGCAGAGTTACTTAATATTGGGATCTTTGCCTGGTAAGTTTTTGTTGCAGAACTATATTTTCCTTTGTCATGGTTTAAAGTGAATCTGTCAGCTGAAATTCACTTTCCAAACAGCTGACACTGTTAGCTATTAATTCAAGGATACACCTCATGTGAAGAGGGGGTTCCAGACAGTATTTACATTTATTATTGTCTTTGTATTTATTTGTATAATTCTCATGAAGGTGCTAAAAAAATCTAAAATTTAGCTCTTGTGGTTCTCCACTGCTGCTATTCTTATTGAGCCCAGTTTCTGCCGCAAAGCCCTTCTGGGGTTGGGACTAGCAGCTAGAATTGCCTAGTCATCCAATCCAAGTTCCTGAGATGAGGCACTGCTGTGGCAATTGGCTGAATAAGTAGTCAATTTCTCATGCCAATTCCAACAGCCGAAGTGCTGCGAGGCATGCAGGCAAACAAGGAAGGTAAGTATACAATGTTTTGTGTTTCCTTTCAGCACCTTTCTAGATACAATTATTAAAAAAAATACCCCTTAAGGGTGCGTTCACACCTACAGGATCAGCAGCAGATCTGCAGCAGATCCGCAGCAGATTTGATGCTGTGTTCAATTATTTAAATGAAATCTGCTGCGGATCCGCAGCAGAAAATACGCTGCGGATCCAGTAAGTGTGAAGGTACCCTTAAATATTTTGTTGCTTTTAAAGTAGACCACCTTTATACATACTTAATCCAATGAACCATGCCACAATTTAGTTTTCTAACACATTTCTTTGGAATCAGATAATAAACCTTATAGGAAGTCAAAGGTATACAGAGGTACAGTAGAGTTTTTATTATACCTCTATAAAAGCCCTATTACACTTCCACAAAAGTTGTCTATTGTCTTCATGATTTTGTAAAATTGCATCAACAAAGAAGTGTTGCAGCTTAAGTACAGTACCTGACCATACTTAGAAAACAAAGCAATACTGGGGACAGGTAGGACTAAAGAATGGAAAATTGGAGAGAACTCCAGGAAATATCACTGTGTATAATTTAGTGCTGTATTACTTAATTATACATTATATTTATCATTGCCCCAGTATCCAAAATCCTGCTCCACACTGACGAGGGGCAAATACCCCGAAACTGCAGTCTGTGGATGGATGCCTAGCCTTGGTAACCCTTGTCTTATGTCGTTATACTTGCCACAGAGTTAGACTTTGACTCACAGGGGCCACCCTGGTGTTTCCCTATTTAGGTCCCAAAGCTCGCAACAGAGTGAGGACCTGAGGGACTACGTATCAGGGTGGTTTGCTGCTCTCCCCACTAGGAGGCACCCCTTGGCAATGGGCTTCCTTCTCTGGAGAGAGGGATATCTGGCTATTCCCATGTTTTGAGACTTGTAACTGAGGCTCCACGGACCGCTTTTTTGCATATGTAAATTTTGTATGGGACAATCAATGGAGACTCGTAAATGAGTACTCCATTGGAATTTTTCACTGTTCTCCCTAAGTTCAGTGATTGTTGTGTTTTGTTAGTATTCTTTAAAGGCATGATCTGTGTGAGGAGTGCTGATAAGCAGAAAAAAGCAGTCCCTACTGTTCCATCAGCTCAGCTGCAGGGGAGGGTCCCTCCTTCTCTCTCAGCCAACTGCTTGGTGAATGGTGCATGTTGAAATCATGAAGGGACTATGGGGAGGATTTATCAAACATGGTGTAAAGTGAAACTGGCTCAGTTGCCCCTAGCAACCAGTCAGATTCCCCCTTTCATTCCTCACAGATTCTTTGAAAAGTGAAAGGTGTAATCTGATTCAGTTTCACTTTACACCATGATTGATAAATCTCCCCCTATGTCTGTCACTAATAGGGAAGGACTGCATTGTATAACCAACGTTTTTACAGCGGACGTTAAAATAATGAACATGATAATTATTTTCAGACGTCTTTTGCAAACAGCGGACGTTTTTTATTAGTTGTTCACACACAGTTTCTATTTTTCCACAGTTTTTTCTCTGTTTTTACTATTAAATTCAATGGACTTTTCAATCAAGACACACCCAAAGTCCAATTAGTAACCCCAAACTACAATAATGTGCAAAGACCAGGGAAGGCTAGAGAGCTGAATGACATCCGTTATTTTAGAAACAAAATAACAGGCATCATTTTAAACAGAGCTCAAAAGACGTTGTGTGAACATACCCACTGTCTGACTCACAGGTAGAGCAGTTATGTCAAGAGATTTCTTTTTTAGACATCATTAAATCACATGATCAAACAATCACATAACATAAAAATCAGGTGAAAAGGTGCCAATTCCCCCCCCAGTGCTAACACGCACTATTTTGCATGATTTATTCACTATGAACGACAAAATTAAATTTTTATTTATTTTTTTTGCCTTTTTTGTTTGGGTGATGCTTTTTCAGGTTAAAAAAATGTGTTGCAGAATGTGTGTCTACAAGAGGCTTAATTGTATTATATATGATATCTGAACGAACTTGCAAATCTGAGACAAAATAATTAGATTTTCATTTTTGATGAGTGATGACAAAGCCTGTACAGTACTGCAAAATATGTTGCTGCTATATAGACCTCAGGAAATGAATGCTATAGAAAGGTAATAGCCACATTATAGTAACATACAATGCTTTCATTTCTGTGTTTATTAAGTACATAATAATATTACAATTGCAATGCATTATCATATCAAAACACAAAAGCACCATATAGCCCCTAAATAATGCCAACAGCTAGAACTTGGTATCATTGGTGTTCTATCATGCATGCCATATTTTATGTATCTTCTATTTTTCTAGAATACAAAATTAGAACAAGCACAAAAGGAAGCAATAACGTTGAAAACCGGTGTTTGCTATAGATAAAAAAAGACATTAAATAGATCTCCTCTGTGAAAACTTCCTCCACAGCCACAAGTTTTGACATTTTGTGCAACAGCCGTTACTGTTTCATCCATGTACACGACTGTCACAACCCTTGCCTTACCCCAGCACAGCTAGCATCTTTACAGCTAAGTGCAAGGTGGCTGCTAACTGGTTACATATTAAGCCTTGCTGTTTCAGTGACTTTCAATTATTCTCTTACAATATATTCGCTTCACCCTCTAAGATGAATAACATTTTTATTTTTTCATCAACAAAGTTCTATAAGGGATTATACAGACCTTGAGAAAAAGGAGTGGCGGCACCTCACACCCATGGTTCACACTAACGGAGTACGCATCGCAATGAATCAGTGTGACCGCTGACCCCGCCCTGTAACTGCCCGGAGTGGAGGATTCTCCACTCCGGACAGTTTAATCGGTTAAATGCCACTGTCAAACCATGACAGAGGCATCTAACGGGTTCCAGTCGGTGCCGTCCGGTCCTCCAATGTCTCCATGGTGATCCCGGGGTCCTCATGAAGGTCCCCGGGGTCACCATGGAGATGCCTCATGCTGTCAGGGGTGGCCGTGGCTATTGCCTGTCAGCATGAGGCATGATACAATACATTGCAGTACATTAGGTACTGCAATGTATTGTATCAGTGATCTAAATATTTTACAATAGTGTACAGTAATGTACACTAGTGGAAAAGTAAGAAAAAGTGAAAAAAAAAATGTGCACCAAACACAACACAGCCCCCCCCCCCCTAACCTCCCCCCAATAATAAAGATGCATTACATTCCCTATACCCAATAAAGCGTGACATAAAAGTGATCAAAAACACAAATCCTATACATATTTGGTATTGTTACGTCCGTAACGACCCAATCTATAAAACTATATCAATAACTGTACCGCACGACACACGCTGTAAAAAAATATAAAAAAAACAATACCAGAATAGCCAGAATACCAGTAAACTACAGATCTTCCCGCAAAAAATAAGCCCCAAACCAGCTCTGTCGCGCAAAAGATAAGAATGCTATGGATCTTGCAATGCGGCGTTTTTGTGGGTTTTTGCTAGGAAGATAGTTTCTATTGTGCCATAGTGGTAATAGTTAAAAAAAACCTATACAAATGTGGTATCGCCGTAACCGTAGTGACCCAGAGAATACATGTATTATGTTATTAGTGACCGCCGATACGGATTTTTATGGCGATCACTAATGGGCTCTATTCTGCTGCCATCAGCTCTTTATGGCGATGGTGCAGAATAGTGCAGCGGCGCTGGTAAGGCCCGCAGACCCCTCCTCTCAGCTACCAGAGGTCGCTGAGGGGTTGAGACAGAATGTGGAGTCAGTCCCGGCCAGTCCCCTCACCGGCAATCACCGTTATTACCAGTATAACGGCGGCCACCGGTAACGGACATTGCCAGCGCAGCTGAACGCTTTCATCTCTTCTCACCGTGAATCCACGGTAAGAGGAGATGAAAACATGTCCCCCCCTGTCCCCAGAATTAACCTTAGTGACCTGGTCACTGACGCTCCCCTCCCTGGGCGTCCATCTGATCCAAGATGGCCGCCGCCATCACTGTGAACAGACTCTGTTCACAGTGATGGAATTTCTAAAAATGATCAAAGCTCCATTCTCTCCACCACCTGAGGTGGCGGAGAGCATGGGGCAATGATCGGGGACCACCCGGTGTGGTCCTAGTACAAGTGATCAGTGGTATATACTATATACCGCTAATCGCTTGTTCCAAATGGTGCCGGCACTTTTTTACCCCTGTCACCAAAGTCAAGTGCCCTGGATTACCCGTAACCACCCTGGATTACCTGTAACCACCCCAGATTACCCGTAACCACCCCAGATTACGTGTAACCACCTCAGATTGCCCATCACCACCCCAGATTGCCCTTCACCTCCCCAGATTGCCAGTAACCACCCCAGATTGCCCGTAACCACTCCAGATTGCCCGTAACCACCCCAGATTGGCACAGACTGCTCGTAACCACCCCAGATTGCCCATAACCACCCCAGATTGCCTGTCGCAACCTCAGATAGCCAGTAAACACCCAGAGATTGTCCATTACCACCCCAGATAGCCAGTAAACACTCACATATTGCCTGTAACTAAAATGACACTCCTCCCCTTCAGAGCCCTGCTGTGTGCCCATACAGTGGTTTATGCCCACATATGAGGTACCATTGTACTCAGGAGAATCTCTGTTACATATTTTGGGGTGCTTTTTCTCCCCTGTTCCTAGAGAAATTGAGAAATTTCAAACTAAACAAAAGTTATTGGAAAAATTCAATTTTTTTCATTTTTACGGTCTAGTTTTGAATACTTTCCTCCAATACCTGTGGGGTCAAAATGCTCACTGAACCCCAAGATGTATTCTTTGAGGGGTGTAATTTCCAAAATGGGGTGACTTTTGGGGGGTTCTATTCTGCGGACACTACAGGGGAACTGCAAATGCACCTAGCGCTCAGAAACTTCTTCAGCAAAATCATGCACTGAAAATGCTAATTGGCGCTCCCTTCCTTCTGAGCCCCGCTGTGTGCCCATGGAGTGGTTTATGCCTACGTATGGGGTACCGTTCTACTCAGGAGTACCTGCATTACATATATTGGGGTGAGTTTTCTCCCCTCTTTCTTGTGAAATTGATAAATTTCAAACTAAATGAACATATGATTGGAAAAATTACATTTTATCATTTTTACTGTCTTCTCTTGAATGCTTTCCTCTAATACCTGTGGGGTCAAAATGGACACCACACCCCAATATGAATTCTTTGAGGGATGCACTTTCCCAAATGGGGTGACTTTTGGGGGCTTCTATTCTGCTGACACTACAGGGGCTCTGCAAACGCACCTGGCGCTCAGAAACTTCTTCAGAAAAATCATGCACTCAAAATGCTAATTGGCGCTCCTTCCCTTCTGAGCCCTGATGTGTGCCCATACAGTGGTTTACACCCACATATGGGGTACCATTGTACTCAGGAGAACCTGCTTTACAAAATTTGTGGTGCATTTTCTCTCATGTTTATTATGAAAATTAGATACTTTAATCATAACAACTATATTATTGGAAAATTTCTATTTTCCATTTTTTTCCAGCCTAATTGTGAATACTTTCCTCCAGCCCTTGTAGGGTTAAAATTCTCATTATACCCCTACATTAATTCTTTAAGGTGTCTGGTGTCCAAAATGGGGTCACTTATGGGGGTTTCCAGTATACAAGCCTCCTAAATCAACTTAAAAAAAGAACTGGTCCCTAAAAAATATCAGTTTTGGAAATTTTATGAAAATTTCATAATTTGCTCATACACTTCTAAGGCTTGGTCCCTAAGGGGTTAATCAACTTATATACGAACATTCTGGTGTTTTTAATTATAGCCGAGAGGCATTAGTGTCAACCATGGGTGTGAGGTGCAGCCACTCCTCTTTTTCTTGGTCTCTAAAAGGGATTATTATTGGCAGGTCAAGTTCTACTTAAAATGTTCCCTTTTATTTTATCATATAGAAAATAAAATAAAACCTCCAAACTTTGTGAGGCATTATTTTTTTTCTCCGAAATTTATCTTACTGTTAACCCCTAGATGACCCAGGGCGTATAGTTACGCCATGGAAGTCTGTCCCCAGACGACCTAGGGCGTAACTGTACGCCCTGGGTGTTTCTCCCGCTATGAAGCGTGCTCCGGAGCGGAGCGCGCTTCATAGCAGGTGGGGGCCGGCTGCAATCAGCAGCCGGGACCCCACCGGTAATGACACGCTGCAGCGGCGCGACCGCGGCGTTTAAGTGTAAGTGACAGGGGGAGTCCCCTGTCACTTACCGATCGGGACCCCCACAGTGTGACTGCGGGGGTCCCGATCGGTAAAACGGGCCGCCGGAGGTCTCTCACCTGCCTCCGTGCGGTCCGATCGGCGATCTGCTACTCTAAGCCTGCACAGGCAGGCTCAATGAGCAGATCGCCGACAACACTGATCAATGCTATGCCTATGGCATAGCATTGATCAGTGTAGAAATCAAACTAATCTATGTAAAAGTCCCCCAAAGGGACTTCAAATGTGTAAAAAAAAAAAAGTTAAAAACACTAACACACTACCCCAAAACCCCTCCCCCAATAAAAGTCAAAATCACCCCCCTTTCCCATTATATAAATAAAACATATAAAAATAAATAAATAGATAAACATATAATATACCGTAGCGTGCATAATTGTCCGATCTATTAAAATATAACAAGCGTCATTGCGAACGGTAAACGGCGTACACGAAAAGAGGGAAAAAAGTGCGCGGATTACCGATTTTATGTTACATTATATATATAAAAAAATTAATAAAAAGTGATCAAAACGTCCGATCTTCACAAATATGGTATTAATAAAAACTAGAAATCATGGCGGAAAAAATGACACCCCATACAGCCCCGTAGGTGAAAAAATAAAACCGTTATAAGCGTCACAATAGTCCCATTTTATTTATAATTAATTGCCAAAAAAAAGGATTTCATTTAAAAAATATATATAACATTAGAGAATCTGTGTAACCTGCATATGGTTGTGTTCGTACTGACCTATAGAGTAATGTTATCATGTCGCTTTTACCATATAGTGCATTACGTAGACACAGGAACCCCCCAAACGTTACCATATTGCATTCTTTTTTGCGATTTCACCAATTTATATCTTCATAAATAATATATTTGGAATTCCATCATACATGTTATGGTAAAATGAATGACGCCATTACAAAGTACAACTATTCCTGTAACAAATAAGCCCTTACATGGCCTGTAGATAAAAAACTGAAAGTGCTGGAGCTCTTAGAAGGGGAGGAGGGAAAAAACGGAAACACTAAGATCAAAATTTGCGCGGTCCACTGGGTCATTTTGGGCCTGGTCCTCAAAGGGTTAAATATAAAAACAACAATGCCACATTTAGTTTTTGTATATTTTTATAACCTATTCGGAGCAATTTAACTTTTTTTTTAGTCTAGTATCTTAATAGCAGATCTGACATGGCAGCCACAGAGGGCTTCACAAAGCCCCTTACTTATATACTGTATGTCAAATAACTCCCTAGATGCTACTAAAGCATCCAAGTACTTAAAGGGATGACTAGTTTCATGACTAGTTTCAGTTTTGTGGTCCGAGCATTATGAACCACTAACAAGCTACCTCTTTAATTAATGGTGTAATTTTTGCTAAAAATGGGCTCCAGGTCATCACGGTGGTCCACAGACCCTTGTTGACAGGGCTCTCTCTATTTGCTTATGCTGCGTTTACACGGAATGATTATCGTTCAAATTTTCGCATAAACAATTGCATTTGAGCAATAATTGTACCGTGTAAACACAGCAAACGATAAAACGACGAGCGAGAAATTGTTCATTTTGATCTTTCAACATGTTCTTAAATCAGCGTTCAGCATTGGCTGAAATTTCACAGATCGCTTCGTGTAAACAGTCTTTCACTGATTCACCCTATCTGTGAGATGGGCTTAAGCGATCTTAAAATTAATCGCAATAACAATTTTTATTACGAATTTTCAAACAATTTTTCTAACAATTTATTTGTCTATAATTTATAAAAACCAAATTGTTGCTTCAAAATCGTTAAATGATCGATTAGGCGAATTATCGCTCCGTTTAAACGTAGCATTATAGTGGGAGATCTATCAATTTGGCGCCTTTTGTCATCCTATAGTGAATTTTGTGCTTGTGAGATGAAGCAAAGTTATTCTACATGGAGTTAGGAGACGCCTGAATAACAACTGAATGAAGCTAACAAAATGTAAAGTTTTACAGGTTTTCACTCAATAATTTTAAAATAAGGTTTTCACTTTATATGCTTAAAAATTAAAGATATATATTTCGACTTAGTATTAACCGATACTAAAAACTGACATCTGTCAAAGCTGGACAGCATGCTTGTACCAATTTTATTTAACATTAATCTTCACAAATCTTTTAACTATTTTAGATAGTAGCATTAGGAACAATTTAATCCAAATTTGTAATTTATTTATTTTTTTTAGAATGAATCGATAAAAATCAGTCGCTATGCACATAAATATGTCAAGTGCCTAAGATTATAATCTGTGTCCAGCAAATGCATTCTCTTTTCTTGCAGCGTTAATAGCACTCTGCTTGCAGCTGTTGATGGCTAATTTATTCCCATGGTAATGAACTAACTAGCAATTTAAATGTCATTGGGGCATAGTCATTAAAGACCAATTTTGTTAATGCAAAATGAGAGAAGTAAAACCAGAAAAGAATGGAGGGAATAGATTGACAGTGGATACTGCAGACAATATTGTTGATTTAGACACCTGAAAATGTAAGCGATTAATGGATTTTTTTGAGTAAAAGTAAAAGTCAATCAAAACAATGTTTTAAATAACTTATCATAAATCCTATGTGAATATGAATAAAAAGACAACTGGTTCACTTCTTATAAGTGGGAAAAAACAAATAACAAGGATTCTATAGCAGTTGACAGGTTTTTAGCGTGGAGTATTGTTTTGCATGATAAAGATGAACGAATGTCTGAAGATTTGTGTCAGGCTCTTAAAATCATTTCAGATTTGACGTAAAATGCATTCGGCCCTACACTACATGGGGCAGATACAGAGTGTCTGACCTATGGAGTATAAGGAGTTAAGAGAAGAAATGACAGAATTACACAAAGGAAAAGGGGAGGGAGACGGTAGGTGAGGAGGTAAGCTGTTTACAATGTGGTTTAGAGACAGCATGGTGAATGTAAATTGTAGGAAAGAAGAATTTCTAAAGAAATTAGTTTTTATGTTGTTTTTGTTCCAGAGTGTGGAGAAGCTTGGAAGAAAATCTTGTAGATGGTTGTTTGAGTAAAAAAATAATGGTAGACCATAGATAAAGGTGTCATGAGGATCGAAGACTGCGCAATAGGCTTTAGGAGTAGATCAGGTCAGAGATGTATGGAGGGGACAGGTTGTGAACAGCCATGTATGCCATGGTTAAAAGGTTAACCTGAACTCATTGGGCAGTGAGTTGTCTGGAAAACATGGATACAGCCTATGACTATATCCATGTTTTTCAGATGGCCTTAGGGCTTTATCTAACTTCAGCAGCCACCGCTAATCAAATGCCGAACGCTCTGGTTCGGACGAACTCGAGCATGCTCAATATGAGCTCATCTCTATTAATGAACTATGGTTAATATGGCCCCAGGAGGGTTGGAAATGGGTCCAGCAATGTGATATAGAGAGACACTGTTGTATGTTTAACATAACCGCCAGAGGGCAGACAGGGAGAGGGATGTAGCTGGGGGCTTTGTGTGGGAACAAAGGCATTAGCTATGCAGAGGGAATACCTGGGGGATCTATAAGGTGACCAGAGGGGCGAAGCTTATAAGTATAAAAGGGGACAAGTAAGGTGAGTCAGATACAAAAGGTTTCCAGATGAAGTGTAAAGCTTAGCCAAGAGCACATGGCCAGGGAGCCATCCAGCCACATGAAAGCCTAAAAAGCAGCACATGGCCTGGAAGCCATACAGCCACATGAAAGCCTAGAAAGCTGCAAAAGGCCTTGGAAGCCCTAGAAGGACAAGATGCTCAAAGCACATGAAGCCTAGTAGCCACATGGAGCCAAGCACATAGAACCCAGCAGCCACGTGGAGCAAAGCACATAAAGCCCAGCAGCCACAATGATGTAAGCACATAGAGCTCAGCAGCCACATGGAGCCCAGCACCCACATAGAGCCCAGCAGCCACATGGAGCCCAGCAGTCACATAAAGCCAAGCACATGGAGCCCAGCAGCCACATGGAGCCAAGCACATAGATCCCAGCAGTCACATGGAGGCCAGCAGCCACATGGAGCCCAGAAGCCACATGGAGCCAAGCACATGGAGCACAGCAGTCACGTGGAGCCAAGCACATGGAGCCAAGAACATGGAGCCCAGCAGCCACATGGAGCCAAACACATGGAGCCCAGCAGCCACATGGAGTTTTGCAAAGGGACAGAGCACCAGGCAAAGCATCCATGACAGCAGCTGAAGATTCCCAGGAGGTTTCAGGATGCCCTCCGGCCTGGTAAGTAACTTTTGGCTTTTATTGTGGAAATTTTGGGTAACAGCAGGCATAAGTGGACGAGCAGGATGGAGGTAGAGTTGGGTAGGGGCCTCCCCAGGTAGTTCAGCCTGTGGTTTAGCAGGGGAGTAAGGAGGATTTATTTGGGTCTACTTACCATATATACTTCAAAAGCGGTAGATTTCAACCTAAATCCTGTGCTGTACTGTAGTAGGGCTTGGGCAATTTAAGGGGCCCCCATGGGCATGGCAGCTTACCCCTTAAAACCCACACAACCTAACACTGAGTTGTGGGTCATGAACCAGCAGGGCTATGGGGGGCAGCCAACCAGCAGGGCTGTGGGGGAAGCAAGCCAGAGGGGCTACTGTTATATTAGCAGGCTAGGATGCTATGGGCAAATTAGTTTTCCTATAAGGGGCAGCAGGAAAGTGCAAGCTACAGAGCAGGGACAACAATGTGTATGTCTGGCAGATATCGGCTGTTTCTTATTCCAGATGCTGAGTATCTGGTGAGGATACAAAGAGTCGCATCCCAGATATGCCAAAGTAAGACACACTAAACGCACTAAAAAGATGCAATAAACATCCAGATGTACATGCAGCCGGGTAAGTCGTCCTCTGATTCAGCAGATGATGAGGTGTCAGTTGACAGGGGAAAGGGAACAGAGGGGAAATGTTTGGGAAATTGGTAAATTTACTGAAAATTTAAAAGTGAAATGAGAAAATAATGGACTGGTGTGGGTAACAGGGAAAAGGTGGGACAGGAAGTACGTGTGTGTTGTCTCCCACCTATTCTCACTGGCTCAGCATGATGGTTAGAATCAGAAGGGACAAAAGTTAGTGGATAGATTTGAATTAATTAGGGAATCCATAGCAGAAAAGGAGGAAAAGATGGTTGTGGATGATAGAAGGAGGTGGAGAATATTAGAGAGGGTGACTGAGGGCCCCGTGAGCATTGTGGGAACCTATGGGGCTCTATGGATTTTATTGTTAATGCATCCTCCTTCTAGGAGGGGCTAGGGTGGTCTGATCTCAATAAAGCAGTCAGGAAGAGAATGGTGGGCAATAAGGTGGTTAGGTAAAATACGCGTATCTATGGTAAAGATGAACTGTAAGGGAGAGACCAATGGGTGTTTGGAGTGAGTAAGGTAAAACAGTGTGTGAGGTACATTACCAAAAGGCTGGGAGCATGGGGTGTTGTCTTGAAATTAGGGGTGGGCTATGTGGAGAAAATACCTGGGGGAGGTATAAGGTGACCAGAGGGGAGGGGGGAGCTTAAAGGTATAAAATGGGACAGGTAAGGCTGGTCAGACCAAAGGTTTCCAGATCCCACCCACCCAGTGTTTTCGTAAATTGGGTTTTTGTTGGTAATGTATGTATAATGTATGTTCTGTTCTGTAATGTAATGTATATTTTTGTGATGCATGTACTTACAATGTATGTTTATAACATATTCATTTATAATGTATATGTTTATAATATATGCTCTTGTTGTAATGTTGTTTGAAATCTTTTAAATGTTCAATTACTTTGTAAGGCGGAAATCACAATCCTTCATCCAGGGATACAGCGGTAGGGCTAAGAGCCCCTTGGCAGGGACGGTTCTGCTAGGCGGCAGCCCGCTGTCAAGGGGGAGAGCATGTCTAGGCGGACCCTCCTCAGAATGGACTTTTTAGTTAGAACTCACTTTCTAGTGTATGGATGAAGGATCGTGATTTGTGTCGGGCTTCCCTGGTTGTATCCTTATAGTTTATAAAGGGCAGCTGCAAATTTTTCTGCCAAGAGTGCTGTCTGTGTTTTATTGGGTTTGTATTGAAAGTTGGATGATTCTGGGTGTGGAGTTAGCAGGTTCACCCCTTATGAGCGACGAGTTGGGGTGAAGGGGCCTCCCAGCAAGGAGCCATAAGCGATGTCTCTGCGACCATGACCACGACCAGGTGGTTCTTGCTAATCTTAGGGAGTTACTAAGATAGAAAATGGGTCCAGCATGGTGATATGAGTTAATGAACTATGGTTGAAGTGGCCCCAGGAGGGTAGGAAATGGGTCCAGCAATGTGATATAGAGAGTTTAAGTTGGCTGCCAGAAGGCAGACAGGGGGAGAGATGTAGCTAGGAGCTTTGTGTGGGAACAAAGGAATTAGCTATGCATTAGCTATGAATTCTTTTTTCTCTGGGCTGGGTTTTAGAAGGGGGAGAAAAAGGTAGATATAGCCGATAGACACTCTGGGACACTGGATAGCAGAGCGGTGACATGTAAACTTGAGGAGAAGACTAGAGTATTATTAGCATAGAAGTGGAATTTAAAGCCATGGGATTCTAATTCCAATCCATTCCAATCTAGACGTATAGATGAATTACAGGCTGAATTAGGAGCCTTTTGGGGATGCCAACAGTGAAAGGGTAAGGTGAGTATGTGTGTTTTTGTGTGTGTGTGTGTGTGTGTGTGTGTGTTTGTGTGAGATAGAGGATTTACGGTTTACATCAATATATATTGTATAAAGACCAGACACTTTTCTTAAACATGTCAGGAGACATAAGACATCTGGGCATTCTCTCACAATTAGGCACCTCTGGATGCAGAGAAGACAGTGGCAACACACATGGCTGGGGTATAGCAGCAGCCCACAATCTATGTAGCCCTCATCTTGTTCCAGGTTATGCACAAACTGTGGGAGGTAGTCCCTTTTGACCTAGCTCTTGGCAATAAACCAAATAGGGTACAGCCATGTATTAGGTCTTTCACTATCTTTGTTGAACTCCTGGACGGTTGCCTTCCCCAATTCAGGACATGCTTGTCTACTATACTAACTATACTATACTCTACTTGTCTCCTAATATCCCCCTTCTGCTCCTTTCTTTGTCTAAATCCCATCTAAACCATGCAATGGTGTTGGTGCAGGAGAGCGTGATATCCTGAATGGTACTGCTGGATGCCCACAGCTTGACGCTTCTGTGACTGCTGCATGCTGACAGCTTGAAATTCTCTCTGAGACTGCTGCACGCTCAAAGCTTGAAGGCCTCTTTGGGATTGCTACATGCTCAGGCATGGTTGACAGCCTCCCTGAGACTGCTGCACACTCAGGCATCCTGGATGTCCTCTCTGGGACTGCAGAATGCTCAGGCACCCTGGATGGCCTCTCTGGGGCTTCTACACTCCAGTCACTTACTTGAGCTTCTGTGTCCAATATGACCTCCCAGAAGGGTGGTGCTGGGCTGTATCAAAGTGTCTCCTTATCCCAGCTGGACTTGATGGCCTCCCTGTAGCTGGGCGGTGGTTTACGGGGCCATGGGGGCACATCCTTCTCTTCCACAGGCACCTCATGAGGACTCCTAGGCTCCTTATCTTCTTGAGGCCAACCTCGAAGAACTGGTGAACTCCAGGGCGACTCATCCTAAGGCTACCCCATAATGACTCATGGTCAGCTAGACTTTAGGTAAGCATCTCATACACAACCAATTGCACCATGCTGCCAACCTGTCGCCATACTTTCCTCTACTGTGGTTTCACTGTCATTCAGAGCCAGAACAGAGATAGAGATGCAGCTCCACAGGAGAAAAAAAAAACACATGGATGGAGATGCAGCTTTTTAACAGTGTTAAAATTTCATGACCACCGTTCACCAATGGCAGACCTGTTTTGAAAGCAGCATTTAAACAGTTAATAGCTATCGCTCTGCCAGGGTTATTCTGCTACTGAATGCATAATGTATTGGTATCTTATTTTGACCTAAAAAGGTAAATTACATACCCCTGTATATTATATCCCTGTACTTCACAATATAAGTATTTATATGCTGTACACAAGCAGCTACTGTATAAATAGATGTATGAGAACTTAAGGGACAAAGCTATTGCCCTCATTACAAGATTAATAAATGATGTCACCATTCAGTATACTGTATGTAGATAATGCCACATGATTTTATAAATAATAAAAATAAAACTATATAGTGCATATAATTTACAAATAAATAAAAAATAAATCATTAATGTGGTACAATGCAAATAACATTTCAATGTAATGACAGTAAATGTAGTAAACTAATATACCATATTTCCTGGCGTATACGACGACCCCCTGACTTTTGAGCAGATTTTCCAGGGTTCAAACTCCTCTTATATGCTGGAAAATGTTAACCCCTGCCTCACCGCAGCAGGGTTTGCCAGCTGTAGCCAGTCACCCACTTCTAAATTATACAGTTTAGCACGGTCTTCTCCCAGCTTGTTCTCCCGATCGGTACAGCTATAATCCCTCAGACCTGGACCGATAAAAACTTTTGACATGTCTCTATGACATGTGAAAGGTTTTTTATGGTCACAGTGACACTTTAAATAGGCATCACGGTGTATAACACAGGCAAAGAAAAGTAAGATAAATACATTGCATGTACAGATGTGCATGACACTTTGAGCTTGGCAGCTCTTAGATCCCTCTTACTGCTACTGTGATTGACAGCTCATGAGAGAACTGACCTTAAATTGTTCTGCCACTTCCTGTATTTTACCCAATCTCTGCCAATGTCATCAACAAGGATGTATTGACAACAGGCTGATGAGCAGGAAACCCATAAAACAGCGACATCTAGTGGCTATTTTTATACTGTTAAATTTCATACATACTAAAATGTGTCTCTACTGAATTTTCCTGAACTATATTAGATATTTTCCTGCAGTATATAATCAAGCTGAAGGATACTGAGCTGTGGAATGGGCTGTCACAAACCCCAGACATCCCCTAGAGATCAACTGCAACCTAATGGGGTGAGAGAGGGTGGAGATTGTCTCATCTTTACACCATTAAAGTTGTCTCTGAAAAGAGTCACTGTTAAACTGAGTTATAAATAAATTATATTCATCGGTTTGTTCCTTTCAGAGCTTATGTTGCATCAAATAGGCTTAATATTGAGTGTGTTCTTGGAAAACCCTGACTGTCAGTGTTCTCCATTATGATGCCATAGCATCACAAGATATTGAAAATATCGCATTTTTCTTTTTTGGTGAATGCATTCTTCAATAAAAAGTAAATTGGGAAAAAAACAACATATTTCAGTTTGGATTAGACACTGCAATACAAATCTGACACACTAAACTGTACAGTACATTTCTTATGGTATAGCAAAATCTAAAAAAGAATTATTTTGTTACTGAATAGCGGCCGCAGAAAACTGACATGTCAGTTGTTTGCGGCATTGCAAGAGATCCCGGGCGAAGCGTATACTATGTGTACACGCTCCGGCCCAGGATCATATAGAAGAAGAGGCAACGTATCTTTTTGCAAAAAGTACGGCCATTGCTGCCGATTTCAACTTTTACGAAAAGATTAATTGTGTGAACATAGCCTAAGGTTGCGTTTACACAGAGATTTATCTGACTGATTTTTGAAGCCAAAGCCAGGAACAGACTATAAACAGAACAAGTCATATAGGAAAGACTGAGATTTCTCCTCTTTTCAAATCCTTTCCTGACTTTGGCTTCAAAAATGTGTCCGATAAATCTCTCTGGGTAAAAGCACCATAAATCCCCAGATATTCTGTCTGTCAGAACAGAGATGCCAATCAAACTTGCATGTGGTGAGTGACAATTTTATTTCATTTGCCATGCATTTCCAGTGCCTTGTGGCTTCTTTCATCAGGCATATTGTGCAAAACAAAAAGTGTGACATTTTATAATAAATCATTAATTGGTGATTCTATTCCGGGTCACCAATCAATCATTTATTATAAAATGCAATGCACCCAAAACGTGTTGCACACAAAAAAAATGTCAATATTCAACTGCACGTTTTATTGGCATCTCTGGAATCTCTGCCAGATGGAATATTGAGGGATTTCTGCTGGATACTCACCATTTCCTCTGCATCCGGCTACTTCTATATTTTGGTTCAACTAACAGTTAATCAGCTTGGTACACTGTTATAAATCTGCCACATTGGAAGCCATTTAGGTTTGCATGTCCAAAGAATTAGACATTAAACAAAAAATAAATAAATAAATAGAAAAAAACACAAACACTTTTACTGAGCTGTAAAACAGCCTCTTTATAGCTAAAAAAATATTGCCTAAAATATATTTTTAGTTCTATCTCGTGGTTTAGGTAAACAGTTGATGAATATCATGAAAAACACAGTGTACACTGCTTTGCAGTCCGTACTAATAAATGGGGGATTCACAAAAAATATAGCCTGGCAGCACAAACCTGGTAACACATTCTTTTTAATTAGCTAATGAACAAAATAGTAAAACTTTTCACATCACTGAGCAGCTAAGGCAAAACCTACAGATATTCTGATAATGCAGTTTTCAGATTTTTAATCGATACAAAATAAAATTATTCACATCTATAATAAGCAATAGTACTGTTAAAAAACTTGTAGCAATTCAAGGGTACTTGTCATTAGGAATCTGGTGTCTCTCCTGCCACTGTAAGTAAGTTCTGGGTGAGAGCCCTATTCCTATTAAATTTGGCTCATAAAAAGGGATCTCACCCAGCATGGTGATATCTATAGTTTCCCAATCTTATAGCTGGAGCGATAAACAGCATTTCTCTGGGGGTTTTGCCCACGACCTTTATATGCAACCTTATCCTCACAATCTTATCATATTAGAGTCAATTTGAAATATAAGCTGCCTACCAGTAGTAACACTCTAGGTAGAATGTAACTAAGTCGAAAGAACTTCTCTCCAGAGCTATAAGCCGTTACACCAGGAGTGCTTAAATTACTTTTCCTGATCAGTAGCATTTGTTTTCTAAGCGAAAACAAAAATCAGATCTGACTTTGTAAATTACATTGGGCACAGATATGAAGGTGCACTTTTACTAGAAACAATTGGAACACATCGCAGAGGCATAGCCATAATTATTAAGCAATTGCTCAAAAAGTATGTTGTATTTCCAGCATATAGATTACTGCGGTTTGTACTTCAAGGAAAAAAATCTCTTAAACATTCTACTTATTATAGAGAAAACAGATGACCATCCACTACTTTTTTTTTTTTGTGCATAATGTTGAGTGTTTCAGGGTGATTGACTCATCAGTCTTTGGGAAAAGCAATTCACATTGTAATGGAAGAAAGAGCTTTGATGCCCACCAGGTGTAAAGGAAAAAAAAAACTATTACTAATAAATAACACATTTTCTTTCTACTTTCCATTGTACGTTATGAGTTATATTGATCATGTGCAGACGGCACATTACTTCAAACAAAGTAGTAAGTGGGACTTTCATCACCACGGGAATCATTCTGTTTTATATGTAATTAGCAACAAAGTGCGTCATCTGAGCCAAGGTATTGAAAGATAGCTTGTATTCAACCAGCGCATTTCTGACCCTTTGCTAGGATCTTTACAAGAATACACGAGGCTTTATTTTAATTAGTGGATATTAACAAGCCGTCTGGCATTGCGGTAATATGAATACTTTAGGCTAGGATGTAAAGAGGTAATAACATACTGTATGCAGTACATCTTCAAGTCTTATGTAACTTATTGTTTATCAGTGCACAACATTAAAAGACTTCCCTCAGACAGGGATTTTATTTTCTAGCAGTTTATCCCTTGTTTTTTTTTTTTTTTTTTACTATCACGTCAGGGTATGATGTTCTTAATAGTGTGTTTTTTTTAACTTCTGCTCTGAGTACACCCTTAAAGGGGTATTCTCAGCTGCCAAACTTACCCCTTCTGGACTGCTTTCACTTCCTGCTTTGGGTGGAGGATGGGCACCTATACAGCCATTGACTGTTCTAGCTAGCAGCACTGTGCTCTGCTATGCCAGGTCACAAGATTCTGCTCATAAAGGCCCGCCTTGTGCTTCGTCTAGCCCTCTAACTATATGTACTTCTGAGGAGCACATTTATATGTGACTCTGTCATTGACAGATTGAGGAGCCACTGGCATTTTGCCTTTGGCCACAAAAGGCTGTTCTCTCCCCCAGCACTGTAGTGCACCAGTGATGTCAACAGTGCTACAGCCTTGCAGCAGGTAAGTAAAGTTTTTCTTTGTATTTTTATTTCAATTACAGAGAGGGATGCCTCCATGGGGGTGGGGGTGGGGGGATTGTAGTAAACTGGAATGGTGCTTCTTACTGCCAGGGGGCACCAATATGTGGGGTGCTGCTTAATGTCAGGGGCATGCTTCCATGGGGCTTGGGGGGCTAACTACCATGCCTACCATGAATGTAAAGGGGGTGCTGGTATCTACCAGGTGGATGCCTATATTGGGGTAAAGGGCTAACTACTGGGGAGCAGATATCTACTGGGATCCACTGGCTGGTAATTTAGATTAACTACAGGGGGGCCTAATTTAGGCAATACAGTCTACTGGGAGGGAGATGACTCTAATTATCATGGGGAATACTATGAAATGAGAGGATTACCTCTAGGGAGTTCTACCTACTGGAGTGAGATAACCTACAAGGGGGATTACTACCTTCTGGTGTGGTGGAAGAGTTCAACTACTATATGAGGGTCTGTCTTTTATATGAGGCACAGGGGCGAGCTTATTTACTACATGAAAGTGCAGATGGAGCCTTTATTGGGCCCAGATACTAAATGGGAAAAAAAAGTAGGCTCTTTTACAGTGTGGAGCAATATAGTATTAAAACTTGGCTCCATTGACTTCATTCAAACAGAGCTGCACTACCACACACCAACTGAGGAAAGGATAACCGCTTTAAATTTTACATGGTTATATATGTGAAATGCAGAAAGCCTCTTACAATGCTCGTAATCCTTAATGAGTAATGTAGCAGAATATACTCTTTTTTTATTCAAAAAGCATTGTCATCCGCTGAGATTCCCTATGGGTAAAATAATTGGATGGAAGCCAGCTCACTCTCCCCTCTAGGCTGAACACTTAGCTATGCCTCTGTTGTAAGAATACCCCTTTAGGCTATATTTCCACAAAGTATTTTTGCCAGTATTTTGCAACCAAAACCACACTGCTGAAATTAAATGGATAGCTGCCATTTAATGGCAAATAATGTCCGTTGTTTTATAATAACAGCAATTATTTGTCATTAAATGGTGACCATCCACTCAATTTGAACAGCGGGTTTTTAATCCACCTCTGGTTTTGGTTGCAAAATACTGAGTAAAAATACTGTGTGGTTTCCTAATATGTTTTTTAGTTTCCTAAGGGTATGTGCACACTATGGAATCTGTGCGGATTTGGGGTGGATGGCTGATTTTATTTTTGAGAATATCATTGAAGCTATGGGTCAGACGGAACTTCAAGTGGAGTCCGCTGTGCAGACTCCGCTTGAAAGTTCTGTGTGTATTCTGTAGTGTGCACATGCCCTAATATACTTTGTGTTTCAATTTGTAAGTCAGTGAGTGAAAACATTCTTCCTTACATGAAAACTTATTTTTGACAGCCATGTGGTTATGGTTGTTTCCAATGTAGACAATCCTCTCTGCACTAAACACCCTGACATGGAGGCTGATACAGTTTAACTGACCTGCCACATAGTAACAGAAATATTAAAACAGGATAAAGGTTTTTATTCATTATGCATTCATTGCACAAATAATTGTTTATAATTAATATAACTATAACAAAAGCTATTTTGAACACAGTTTTCTTAAATGTTTTTAAAACCTCAAAAGCATGTTTGTTTTTTTATACATTTTTTCTTTGTCTACTGTTACAGCTCAAAGTAATTTAAACACTTGCATAACATGTGAACAATCATTTAAACCCTTCTATGGAAAATTCAATTAGTACTATGTTCATATATAAAGAAAGATGGCTAAATTTGGCACTGGGCTTAATTCACACCACATTAACATACAGTGCAGCACAATGCAAGTTAATGGGGGTGTTACAAATTCATTTTATAGTACATACAACATGAAAATGATGCAGATCCTAGGCTTGCTCTATCTAATGAAGATATTTCACCCATGTTTCCCTGCCCTTACCCACTCTCCCTCCCATGTTCTAATCCCCTGATCCATTTTCTGATAATCTAATCTTTTGGAACTAATCTAAGCTTTTCATAGCTGAGAGGTTATAGAACACATTGATATTCCATTATAATGCTAGTAACAGCAGCATGTGAACATATATCTTTTAAGCAATTAAAAAATAGTTTTTTAAATAATTAAAAGTCATACTCACCGAAATCAAAACTGAATCTATTCTACCATGGATACTAAATGCACCTTAGTTATCACACTGGCCAATGCTGCGTTTACACAGAACGATTATAGTGCAAATTTGCACAATAACGATAAAATTTGAATGATAATCGTACGTGTAAATGCAACGAACGATCGAACGACGAGCGAGAAATCGTTCATTTTGATTTTTGAACATGTTCTTAAATCATCGTTCGCAAAAAAATGTGTGAGATATGTGTGAGATAGGCTTAAGCGATGGCAAAATGAATTTTCCGTACGATATATCGTTCCGTTTAAACGCTGATCGTTATATAAGAAAAATCATTACTTCGAAGTCGTTAATCGTACGATCGGGCAAATTATACCGTGTAAAGGTAGCACTAGATTTACTAATTTCTGCTTGTTTTCACTTGCTGAGTGGCAGGCTTGTTTTACCCTCTTTCTAGTATTATTTAACCCCTTAGAGACGAAGCCATTTTTCATAATGACACACTTAATTTTTCCATAAAATATGCTGTGAAACCAAATAAGTATTTGTGCAGTGAAATAAAAAAAAAAAAAAATTGATTTAATTTGCCCTATGGTAAAACATGTTAACTATGTTCCTCAAATTAGTACAGTTACACTGATAGGCAAGGTATATAACTTATATATTACTGCTTTAAAAAAAATAAAAAAAACTTAAAAAATGTGTTTAACCTCCTCTGGCTCTGCCTCCACTATCCCTGATGCTGCAGCAACGTTAATTTACAATCCAGGATAACACAGGCGCAGAAGCTGCGCCTGTGTCATCCGCAGCGGGTCCCAGCTTTTAGTGATAACCGGGGGAACCCGCCGCAACTCTCAGCTCCGGAGCTGCGCTCCAGTGCTGAGAGTTAACCTTATAGATACTGCGGTCAGGATGACCGCAGCATTTATAGGGCTTCTAACAGAGAATTCTACCTCTCGAGAGGGAGAATTATCTGTCCGGTGTCCATCGGGGCTATGCAAAGTGATCGCAGAGCCCCGATGGTAGCCATGGAAACCAGAAGCTTCAGGCTCCAGGGGAGGGAGATAAGGCAGGGTGTGCGCCGTGAGCGCGGCCAAGCCCTTGTGCACTCTGCCCCCTCCCCTCTCTCCCCTGCCACTGTCACAAGATTGTGACAGCGGCAGGGGACAGAGTAGAGAGGGCAGACATAGGGACATCAGCTTATGGGATCATTAAAAAACGACCTTGGAATTGATGCATCAATGACCCCAGGTCGTGAAAGGGTTAAAATTGCTCTATTTTGATCCTTTTATTCTTTTGATCTATGGAAATATTTTAGGTGTAATTTTTGTGCCATAATCTGTAGATTTTTGGATATCTTGCTTGCATAAATGCAACTTTCTGATAACTTTTTATTCAAAATTTTCAGAATATGAAGTAACAAAAAAAATCAACAATTTTGTAATTTGGTGGGTTTTTGAGCTTAGATTGGATTTTCTTATATTTATTTACTTTTACGCTAATTTGTAGTCCCCCTGGGGTCCCCTATGATCAATACCATGATGGCTCAAAGGGATCAATGCTGTACATATGTACTGCATTGATCTTTGTTATCTGAACTCAATTGCCTCAGGCTGCTGCAGACAGCCTGAAGTCATTAAAGATCCAGGACTGCATTGGGAATCAGAAAAGGACCTGGGCAGTAAGTATAACCGATCAGCTTGCCACAATTGCATTGCAGAAAGCTGATCCCCTCACTGTACCACCAGGGATGGCTTTTACAAGCCATTTAGATGCCACTTTTGGTTTTGACAGTTACATTTAGGGTAGCTTCACACGTACCGTATCGCTGCATTTTTAACGGTGCGTTTTTAACGCTGCGTCTTTAACGCTGCGTTTTTGGTGCGATTTTTACATACGAGTTTTGATTTTCACGTGAAAATCATGTGAAAATCAAAACGCGCATGTAAAAAATGCAGCAAAAACGCAGCATTAAAGACGCACCGTTAAAAACGCAGCAATACGGTACGTGTGAAGCTACCCTTAAATGGTTAATTAGCCGACAAAGTGATCAGGCCGCGCTAGCTAATAGCAGCTGGGAGTGGCACAATGCAGAGAGGGCTGACGTTATGAGTTCTCTCTGAACCTCCCCTTGGGGACTCCATGTTGTACCAAGTCATGAGTCACTTAAAGTGACACTGTCATTTGTGAAAACGTTTGAGATTTGAGTTGAGTTCTGATCATTCTGGAGAATCGGCTGGGAGAAGACTGTCCTCTTCCGGCTCCGTGTCACATGATCAGTCTGGCTGCAACTGATTGCCTATGTATGTCTAGCCAGAATGATATCATGTGACCACGCTTAGCGCAGTCTTCTCCCAGTCTTCTTGATCAGTACAGGTCGGAACACTCTGACCCAGACCAATCAAAACTTTTAAAATGTCTCTATGATATGTCAAAAGTTTTTACAAACAACAGTGACACTTTAAGGGTTTAATATTCCAAACTTTGAGTGTGTCCTCGGGTTTTCTTTACATCTCCTATTGGTGCGTTTTGCGGCAAATTGTAACCACCTGTGTCACAAAAGCCAAATATTCGGGTTTAGCCGAACCTGAACTTTTGGCAAGTTTGCTCATCACTAGTTATAATCAATTCTGGTAGTTATCCTACACCGCGTGTACACTGCAGTTCAATTTGGCCTTGACTTCAAATGAACGCCTTAAATAGAGTATGGCTCTATTTTTACCTCAAAATTACGGCTGCATTTTCCCATTATGTTAAAGCAACTCTGTACCCACAATCTGACCCCCCAAACCACTTGTACCTTTGGATACCTGCTTTTAATCCAAGATCTGTCCTGGGGTCCATTTGGCAGGTGATGCAGTTATTGTCCTAAAAAATAACTTTAAAACTTGCAGCCCCATGCATGGCCAGCATGGCCTAGATTGTGTATGCATTAGGCTGGCACAACCTCTCTGTCCCTCCTCCCCACCCTCTTCATCATTAGGAATGCTCCAGGCAGATTGTCTTCTATTCCCCACCTGTGTCAGCCGGGCTCAAGGGCTGGATCGTTAAGTCACCTGTGCAATGTTCAGCATGGAGAAAATGTTCCAGTGGCATTCCTAATGATGAAGAGGGTGGGGAGGAGGGACGGAGGGGTGGTGCAAAGTTAGGGCACAGATATTCTAAGCCACGCCCGTTGGGCACGGGGCTGCAAGTTTAAAAGTTGTTTTTTAGGACAATAACTGCATCACCTGCCGAACGGACAGATCTTGGCCGAAAAGCAGCTATCTGAAGGTACAAGTGGTTCAAGGTGGGGGTGGGGGGTCATATTGTGGATACAGAGTCACTTTAATGTGTATAAATATAGTCTAATGGTAAGTTTTTATTGGTTAAGAAGGGGATTACAACATTAAACATTGTAAATGTTTGTTTAATTATATAAAAATGAATACAAATAGAAATCAAGAACGCAGATGGTAAACACTTATGGGGAGATTTATCAAACTGGTGTAAAATAGAATTGTCTTAGTTGCCCCTAGGTACCAATCCGATTCCACTTTTCATTCCTCACAGTTTCTTTGAAAAATGAAAGGTGGAAGCTGATTGGTCACTAGGGGACACTAAGACAATTCTACTTTACACCAGTTTGATAAATCGCCCCCTTACGGTTTTATTTTATATTATCACTTTAAAAACCCCATGATAATATAGTGAATATATCTTTTATGGGAACATATTTTTTTTATCCATATAACAAAGGTCTACTAGCATCTTCTAGCAAGCTCAGACAGGCTGTAAATATACTCTATAGACATATACTGTACTGTCTGAGTGAATCACAGTTATGACTTCCTATAGTTTAGTAAAAAAAAAAAAAAAAAAAATATATATATATATATATATATATATATATATATATATATATATATTTATATATATTATTAGAATGATGGTTGGTAATAAAATATTCGTTAAGTTTAAAAATCCTGTCATATACATACAACAAATTACAAGATCCAAGCATGGAGACACTGAGTGCATCACCGATCAAAGTGACAGTGTATCCCAGAATGATGAAGCAATTTCTCACACATTACAGCATTTATCACCTATCAGTTATATATTCAAATTGAATTTACTGCTTGTCAGTTAGGTTAGCATGATAAATTATTTTTCATGCAGGGGAATATAACTTTCAAGTATAAAGCCTTGCATTAAATACCAAATAAAAAGCCTATTTGTAGAAAATAACATCTCTTCCCAAGTCTTGCTCACAAAAGTAATTGAAAAAGGAAAGTTTATTGCCAGTTTTGTCTATTGCCAGTTTTGTCTTTTTATTATTAAAATAAATGTTGTAAAATCTTTGCGTGAAATGTAAAACTTATAAATGATCCTACATTTTTATTCTTCATTCGCCCAGTTCTTTAAAAATTGTACATGGTGGAAATAATATTAGCATTATTTTAACTAGGTTTCTCTTTCGTAAGGATGGGACATGTCTCAATATAGATAAGGACAAAGGTTATGATGTGCAATGGCAAAACTGTAAAATCTATAAATGAAATATTTTAATGTAAGTACTATGCATAGACAGACTGACCATTAAAAAAATGGTCAAAGTACATAAAGATGGCATAATCAAGAGGTGGATATCACTTGAATTAATTAAAAGAGTTGATTCCCTATTATGCCACTGATCATACATCTTTGGTACTTTGCTGGTTAAGCTTCTTACAGTGCTTGCCATGACATCTCTGACTCCATATGTAAACATCTGTCATAGTCCCCTGCACATCTCATTTTAAAGATCAAATCTCCCTAACTGTACATGTAAATAGAAAGGAAAGAGAAAAGGTTTCCTGAGAAACATTCCTTCTGTCATGATTGCATCCTGTTTGGCCTCTAGAGTAGATCTTAGATGAAGTGCAATGGATCTTAGTCCTCTTATTTTAGCCCCAGCCAAAAATTATTCATTAGAAAAAGAAACAGGTAGGTCCAACTAAGTCATTTTAGTAAGATGCTAATTTTCCAAAATATTATGTAGTTTGGGTCATACATTGCCACAAACCTTTCAATAAAGGTTGTATACTATAAGAAATGTTGCACTATATTCTAGTCCTCAATTTACCAGGCTCTTTTCTACTCTATCACACAAATTTATTATTCAATTATAAATTAGGTTTAAAAAATGGTTGTAAATCCATCTCAAGATTACCATTAGTATCAGGTTTTACACTGGTCATGGAAATCTATGGAGAGGAAAGGTGGTCAGATGAGTTAGCTGCAGAGTGAGACAGAAAGAGATGCCCGGTCCAGCTTTAAAGTTGGTACCCTATGTCTTGCATAAAGTGTGTTACACTATGCTGTGTCGTGACAGTGTAACAAAGGGCTCTGTGGAAACTACACTTTAGATAGTAAGCTAGGAATTCTTTATGCATGTTTAACTTACTGTCAGTGGATTACCATGGCAGGGTCCTGTAAGTCTAACTTTAGGAATCCCCCAATTGTACTACAGCAAGCCAACATTTCTGTACACAATATTGACTCCCTGCCAACTGCTTAGTGCCATAGGATTTCCCAGGCAGAGTGTTTTTGGTGTACAGTGCACCAAACTGTAATTTCTGCGTCTGCCCAGAAATTCCTATGGCACTATCTAAGTCATTGGAAGAAGACCAGACTTCTTTAGCTTAAAAAAATGATGGGGAAGCAGGGGGTGTAGTTTAAGCCATCCGATATTACCCACTGCTATGCTGGGATTTAACGTTAGCCTCTCAAACTGCTAATGCTAAGCTCCCCTTATTATTCCAGTACCCTCCATCACAATGGTAACTGGAAGAGCCAGGTACCAGCAGGATGGTAAAAAAAATATATCTTCCAGATTTTGGGCAGTAGCAGGCTGGTATAATTAGGCTGGTAAATGACAAAATAAATATTTCTTCCCATCTTGTTAGTCATAGATTGTGTAGTAGATCAATGACAGTAGATTCATGACAGAGAAGCCCTGCTTTTAGGACACTGTCCACCAACTTTTAAAATATTTTTTTACAGCCAAAAGAAGGAGCACACAATGATTATTTTTGCAATTTGCATCAGCCATTGTGGCTGTTAGTTATGTGAATGCCATCCGTGCATCACCCACACAAAATTATATGTAAATCTGATGCCCAATGATAAGAGCCCTTAACATTCTCAAGAATGAGGACTGATGCCTATGAGAACTGTCAAAGAGGGTTCTTGATTATCCCCAGTAGCTCCCATAGGCAATGCACAGTACAGCGGTTCCTGTGTGGGATTGCTGCTGTATTCTGCCAGGAGCTTTAAGTCACCTTATTAAGATTCTAGGTTGGGGGTACCAGCAGTTAGCCCCAAGCGATCATACATTTATCCTTTAACCTAATCATATACTTATCCCCTGTCTTAATGTGTCAACCAGTTTTAGCCAGGACACAGTGTTCATAGTTTATACTCTGGTAGACCTAAACCCTATCATTATGTAGATGACTAATTAATTGAATGACTGCCATGTAATAAGACAGGTCTTACCCTAGGACACTTAAACACGGCAGTATTATTGTCAATAAGAATAGGTGCAGATATTTCTGTTATATCTGTTATAAATGTATAATAGTTGACAAATACTATTGCAAACTACTAGTATTGCGTATGGCAGTACACCAAACTACTGCCATATGCTAGAAAGCTCGTGGATATTCCCAGCAACAATACATCACTAAGGGATTAGATTTGAAAGTAAAACAACTCCTTTAAAACTTTTAAAAAAGAGAAAGATTAAATCTAAAATCTAATACATTGCTATTTGGTGCTTGCCTTGGTTTGCTCTAGTTATTAAATATAGGTACTGTTCGAAATGTAAAAAGGATATATTTAGAACCTGCAAGTAAACTAGTGAGGTGAACAAATTACATGAATTACATTAATCTATTCCACAAATTAGTTTCCAACACATACATATACTAATGTCATTGCTGCTGATATAGAAAGAGCTATTCAGAATAGCAGAATAGCAGAGGAAATATATGTAGACCTTCTGTCCTCTCATAGTCCTTGTGAAGCCAGGTTCTCACGCCTGACAAGAAAGTTTAAGTGTAGCTATATGTTTAAAAATCATCTTTTTATAATCCATCCTGAAAGTGTCACCAAGATGGTACCAAGGATTCCCGTGCCCTAGGTCTGCTACACCTCTCTGCTCTTGTCTCTCTCCCTTCTTCATTGTAGAAAGTCAACTAGCCTGGACTTTTTCAAGTTGCTTGTTTAAAATTCCATGTCAGTGCCACAGCAAGACAGGCAAGTAAAGCAGGACAGGCACACTGACACTTCTAAAGTTGTCCCGTACTTCTTCTGAGGCTGTGAGCCTGCGCTGTCTTATTCACTCAGCACTGTGAGAGATACAGGCTGTCAGTTATTCTCTCTGTGCGTGTACTGCAGCAATGACAAGACCGAGCCCTAGTCAAGCAGGCTTTGAAACCAGTGATGTTATAAAGTCCAGGCAGAGGGCATTGTAATAGTGGGGCTTGGCAGAATAGTGAATCTTAGCAGGCCTTGGGTAGGGAATTCTAGGCCCCACCTCTTTGAAACTGTCACTAGAGATTGAAAAATGATAATAAAACCACAGAAAGTCTCTTTGAAGGTATGTCCAGACACTGTATACTAACACCTACACTACTGTAGCAGTATACATATAAAAAGAACTCAATATAATAAAAGGAACACTAAAACTAATCTGACAAAATAATACAAGAGATAAGTAGATTGTGTGATGGCTATAGAATGCATTATATGTTTCTTTCAACCTCTAGCTACTGATAAAAACAAAAAGAAGCTAAGCTTAAGCAGCTTAATTAACAGCTACATAAAAGATATAGCATTAAACATCTTAACTACAGCATATGCCACCCACGGCCATGTGTTGTGTTCACTGATCCTTTCTGTAACACATTATTTCCATGATCAGTGGATCAGTGGATATTTCTGCAAAGTAATTGCCTGAGAGCATGTACCATTTATAACTCTAACCTAACATTGTAAACTATGGTTTCAGCTTCAATTTTAACAAAGATCCGATGCCCTAGTAGTGTTAAGCTGCTTATCCTGTATATGCTGGATTCCATGTTCATCGTTTTAACAAATAACTGCTGATGTTGATAATCATATAATATGAAGGAGGCTTTGATAACAAGTACATCATGCAGTCAGACGGCTATTAAACAGCTGACCTCTTTCCTTTGTGTTTTGCAGCTTCATTCTGACTTGGACAAGGGTGTTGGATCAGTAAAATATACCCTCTTGGGTGATGGAGCTGGAACAGTTTTTACAATTGATGACACTACAGGTGATATCCATGCCATTAAGAGTCTGGACAGAGAAGAAAAACCATTCTACACACTACGAGCGCAAGCTGTGGATATAGTTACTGGAAAACCAGTGGAGCCAGAATCTGAATTCATTATCAAAGTTCAGGACATTAATGATAATGAACCAAAGTTTTTGGATGGCCCTTATGTTGCCAATGTTCCCGAAATGTCTCCAGTTGGTAAGTAAAAAAAAAAAAAAAAAAAAAAAAGAGAGAGAATTAAGAGGGAGATTTCTCAAACATGGTGTAAAGTGAAACTGTCTCAGTTGCCCCTAGCAACCAATGAGATTCCACGTTTTATTCCTCACAGACTCTTTGGAAAATAAAAAGTAGAACCTGATTGGTTGCTAGGGGCAACTGAGACAGTTTCACTTTACACCATGTTTGAGAAATCTCCCCCTAAGTGTTTGTCCTGCCTGGGGTAATAATCACTATCACCCCAAGATATATAACTATAATATACTGTTATCATGAATAGTATTGGCTTTAGCATATGTTTTGCTTTATTCACCCCTAAAGCTGTATTGGTTACAGCTCCCTGGCTCCTCCCACTCTCTGTAGACAACATATCATCCTATAGTGTTACAGGAGCCTTTTCAGGGACTAGAAATTGCTGAATCTGATGCACTGGTGGTCCAGCTGCACCACAGACTTACCGTACAGAATCCTTGCCTGTGTCTCCCTGCCTGTTCAGTTCTTTCTCTTGTTGTGTGCTGATGAGATGCTGAATGCTGAGATGAGACTCAGGTGACTGTTGCTGGTGTAGAGTAGCCATTTGTACTGCACTGCTGTTCAAACTGTTATCTTTAAGGGTGTCTTCACACGTACCGGATCCGCAGTGGATTTCACATTGCCATTTTGCAGTGAAATCCACTTGCAGATCTAGTGCCTGTTCATCCATATGGGAATACATACTCCGCTGCGGATCCGGTACGTGTGAAGGCACCCTTAAGCAGAAAATGGCCTCTGCCAAGATGACCACCAGCTTATAAGCAACTTATGACATCTCCTCCTATGTGAATCCTAATTGGCTATGGGGCACTCCTGCCAGTGCCAGATATCCTGGTCATATGACTTCCCTTCGTCCCTGTTTTCCTGCTGTGCAGTGTAGCCAGCACCTCTTTTACAAAGTTTTCCACAATGAACCGGCAAAAGTCTTGGTTCAACCTGAAATTGAACTCGGGTTTGGACAGTTCTGTTTGCTCATCTCTATACCTCACTACACTACAATTCTGTCTCCAGTTATTCCAAAAAATAGTTGTGCACAAAATGTATTGTGTAAAGATAACTGACAGCATGCATATACATATATCTGTATTGCCAGTTTCCCATTGTCGATCACACAAGCAGTGCATACATACCTTCCATGCTGCTCTGTGATCTGATACGTTCTTAAAAAATGTTCTTTATCCCCATGTTGACAGTATCACTGAGGTGTGTCTACACCCAGCCCACACAGCTTCTGCTCTCTCTGCTCTCTGGCTGATCAGTAGCGGATTATAATAGGTATTGTCTCCTGGCTACAGTTCTGCTATGATTTTCAAAAAAATTGCAGTTTTACACAAATCAGGGCATTATGACATTATCTATCCTGTAGTATAAGCACCACACTCATACTACCCATGGCTTGAGGTGCAGTTTTGCAATATGAGCCACCTGACAGAGATCACTGTTAGCTTTAAAAAGTAACTTTTACTATAAGCATAATATACAGTATACTCAGATAATAGAAACACATTGGGAGGCATTTATTAAGTCCGGCGTTTTTTACGCCGGACGTAAAAATGCCCCCGCAGCTCCGGCGCTACGGAGATTTATGTAGAGGCGGACTGCCTCTACATAAATCCCGTGCGCGCCGTTGCGCACCGCCGAAAACCTACGCCAGCTGAGGACTGGAGTAGGTTTTCGGCTTACATTTTGGCGGAACGGATGGTAAATCGCGCGGACTCTGAGTCCGCGCCCTCCGTTCCGCCCACTTTCCGCCCCTTCTCCGCCCCCTTTCCGCCCCCTGGCGTACTCGGCGGAAAGTGCCGATTTGCGAATATTTTATTCGCAAATCCGCCATTTTTGAACAAAAAAAGACGCAAATCGGCACTTTCCGCCGAAAATCATCCATTCGCCGGATGATACATGTGGCCCATTGTCTACGCACTCAAGAGATTTCAAGTGAAAAAAACATGTTTTATTTTCTCATGTTCACAGCAATACATAATAATACTTAAAGTTATATCTTATTCATATAGTATAATAATATACAGTGTAATAAATTGTTCAAAGAAAACGAAACATTTTTTTCACTAAAATGGCACACATATTTATGTAAAAAGGGTACATGCTGAATATGTATGCTCAGGGACTTCAGCATGTAGAACAGGTGGGATTTGCCTTTGGCAACACATTGCAACAAAGTTGAAAAAAAAATACACCTTTGAGAAATTATAATAATATTGAGGAGGAGGCATTTCTGAAAGAAATATGAATGGCAATGCAGTTGGCACAGCTGTGCAAAGAGTTAAAATGTTTTTTTTTTTTTTTTTTTTTTTAATACTATGGCAATAATATTAATGTACCGTGTCATGTAAACCCTATCTATATTTACTGTATAAACCATGCAGAGAAAACTTTGTATTTGCAGATGTGTCCTTTAGTTAAGGATCCCAATTTTCTATAAAATCTGTTCAAAAAAATATCACAGTGCTATCTAAAAACTCAAAGGGCTTAATTTACATAATAATGACCGTGTGACCGCACACAGACAAGCACAGTATATGCATCTTGTGACAGATTGTTATAAAATCATATTACTAGTTCTCTAACACCTATTGAAGTGAATAAGAGCTGAGGCTGTACCAAAGGAAATGGAGCCTACAGCTACACTCTGTTCTCATTGAAGTGCAGGGGTCAAACAGCCAGGGGCAGGCTGGGCCAGGGGCAGGGGGGCACATGCCCCCCAGGCCGGTCCCTCCCAGGGCCAGTCCCCACTCCCTCCACTAAGGAGACACGGCCGCTGGATCTCTGAGCTGCAGGCACAGGCAGCCTGCTCTGTATACAGAAGAGCCTGTTACTGACAGGACCTGCAGGAGGAGGGCCCGTACATTCTGACACGACCTCCGTGACAATGATGCAGGGGCAGACTTCCTGTGGCTGCACAGATTGTTATGGGGCCATAAGACTATATAGGAAGATGTGTGGCCGCCAGCACTGAGTCTGCCCAGCACACAGGAGATCACACAGGCTGTGCATTACCTGCCAGGACCTTCCATGCAGAGAGCAGAGGTCAGCTGTGGCCCCTCCCCCTGTACTGGGACTGCACTGTGCTCTGCTGCTGCTCCTGGGACCTCCTGGGACCTCCTGGGACCCCCCCCCCCCATGGACTGGTGAGTTATCAGGGAGATGGAGAGATGCTGGAGGAGAATGTCAGGCAGGTCAGTGGCTCTACAACACTCACCTGCCTGACAGCTGGGCATCCAGGTTACACCCTGGCAGGGGGGCCCTAAAACCTAACCATCTCATCTAAGGCTGCTTCACAACTATCACCTCCATCATTCTCTGGTAGCCTCCAGCTGTCAGACCAGGATGGGAGTTGTAGTGTGGTAGCCTCCAGCTGTCAGACCAGGATGGGAGTTGTAGTGTGGTTGCCTCCAGCTGTCAGACCAGGATGGGAGTTGTAGTGTGGTAGCCTCCAGCTATCAAACAGGGATGGGAGTTGTAGTGTGGTAGCCTCCAGCTGTCAGACCAGGATGGGAGTTGTAGTGTGGTAGCCTCCAGCTGTCATACCAGGATGGGAGTTGTAGTGTGGTAGCCTCCAGCTGTCATACCAGGATGGGAGTTGTAGTGTGGTAGCCTCCAGCCAGGGCCGGCTCCTGGTTTTTGTGGGCCCTTGGGCGAGAGAGCCTCAGCGGGCCCCTTTGTATAGCACACCTCGGGGCACACCTACCAAATAAAGTTTGACAAAATACCGGAAAAAAAACGTAATTCAGTAACTCACAGGTGACGTCTTCCTTGATCTTAGGCGATCGCTCTCCGTTTCCTCTCCATCTGGCCCAGACCTCCATGATGATTTCTTCCAGCTTCAATTCAGCTCTTCGGGACCTGCCAGACAAACATCTCAGGCTCCGCACTTTTCCAGCAACTTCCTTCCCTTTTTCCCACCCATAGGCTCCTATACAGTAGTAACTCCACTGTTTGGTGTCATGTGCAGTAAAGTAAGGAGGTTTGTGGGTCCCGTGCTGTGCCCCCCATATAGTAATAATGTCACCATGCTGTGCCCCCCATATAGTAATAATGCCCTCTGTCCCCATAGTAATGCCCCCTGCTCTGTCCCCATAGTAATGCCCCCTGCTCTGCCCCATAATAATGCCCCCTGCTCTGTCCCCATAGTAATGCCCCCTGCTCTGTCCCCATAGTAATGCCCCCTGCTCTGCCCCATAATAATGCCCCCTGCTCTGCCCCATAGAAATGCCCCCTGCTCTGCCCCATAGTAATGCCCTCTGCTCTGCCCCATAGTAATGCCCCCTGCTCTACCCCATAGTAATGCCCCCTGCTTTGCCCCATAGAAATGCCCCCTGCTCTGCCCCATAGAAATGCCCCCTGATCTCCCTCAGCACAAGAAAATAAAAAAATAAAACATACTCACTAATCCGGGCGGGGGATGGGTCCTCTTCTCCCTTGTGTGCACCTTGTGGATCCACCAGCAGGCGTGATGACGTAATCGCTCTGCGCCTGCTGGTGAGAGCGCATCCATGCTAGAATGGAGGTGCTAGAAGGAGGTCGTCCCCCTGGAGTCTGTATTCTAGCTTCTTCACCATAGAGCAGGCTAGAATGGAGTTACAATAAGAGACATTACATGAGGTATACCAGGGGGAACTCCCAGCATGTCCAGCCTGTTATTATGGGAGATCAGAGGACATTACAGGAGGAGATATAATAGGACTACAATTCCCAGCATGTCCAGCCTGTTATTATGGGATATCAGAGGACATTACAGGAGGAGATATAATAGGACTACAACTCCCAGCGTGTCCAGCCTGTTATTATGGGAGATCAAAGGACATTACAGGAGGAGATTTAAGAGGAGTACTACAACTCCCAGCATGGACAGCCTGTTATTATGGGATATCAGAGGACATTACAGGAGGAGGTATAAGAGGAGGACTACAACTCCAAGCATGGACAGCCTGTTGTTATGGGAGATCAGAGGCAATTACAGGAGGAGATATGAGAACTACAACTCCCAGCATGGACAGCCTGTTATTATGGGAGATCAGAGGCCATTACAGGAGGAGATATGAGAACTACAACTCCCAGCATGGACAGCCTGTTATTATGGGAGATCAGAGGCCATTACAGGAGGAGATATAAGAGAAGGACTAAAACTCACAGCATACAGAGGGAAGGTATTAGTGAGCCCCGCCTCCTCATGTCACATGACAATGATCACAGGTCCTTCATCCATATGCAGCCTCTCCCGTTCTCAGCCCCGCCCCCTTATGACGTCACCACAGGTCCTTCCCCAGTGCAGCAAACACGGCAGGTCCTTCCCCAGCCCCTCCAGCCCTCCCCCGGACTTGGGGTCGGCAGCACCCGCTCCCCCGGGGGTCGGTGATGCGGCGGGCGTCTGTCTCACTGCTTGGGCAAGTGTCGGGGCCCCTTGGGCGGCCGTGGGCCCCGGCACTTGCCCGAGTATGCCAGGTGCTGACGCTGGCCCTGCCTCCAGCTATCAGACCAGGATGGAAGTTGTAGTGTGGTAGCCTCCAGCTGTCATACCAGGATGGAAGTTGTAGTGTGGTAGCCTCCAGCTGTCAGACCAGGATGGAAGTTGTAGTGTGGTAGCCTCCAGCTGTCAGACCAGGATGAGAGTTGTAGTGTGGTAGCCTCCAGCTGTCAGACCGGGATGGGAGTTGTAGTGTGGTAGCCTCCAGCTGTCAGACCAGGATGGAAGTTGTAGTGTGGTAGCCTCCAGCTGTCAGACCAGGATGGAAGTTGTAGTGTGGTAGCCTCCAGCTGTCAGACCAGTATGGAAGTTGTAGTGTGGTAGCCTCCAGCTGTCAGACCAGGATGGAAGTTGTAGTGTGGTAGCCTCCAGCTGTCAGACCAGGATGGGAGTTGTAGTGTGGTAGCCTCCAGCTGTCAGACCAGGATGGGAGTTGCAGTTGCGTCTGTGAGATTAGCCTAGGAGTTGTAGTTTTGCTACAGCTGGGGGCCCACCAGATTGAGGAGCACTACCATAAGTCAGTCAATTAATAGAGGATAATCCTCCTGACACCATAATTGTCCTATAACACACAGCCATTCTCTGCTTACTCAGACATCGCCCCATATTACAGGACCAGCAGCGAAATTGTCAGCTTATCGGGCACTTTAAACCTGTCAAAAAATCCACCATTTGCTGCACATTTCTGCACATTCCTGGGGGCACAGAGGGGGCTGAACTTTTATAAGGAGACACTATTATATGGGGGAACAGAGAGGGTCTATATATGATGGTGTGGGGGAGGGGGGCTTATCTACTTTTTGAGGGTACAGATGGGAGAGGGCTGTTATATTAGGGCATAGGGGGAGCCAGGGTCTAAATCCTATGTGGGGCATAAAATGGTCACTGTTACAGTGAGGAGCAATACAGATAGGGGGTATATAGAGGTGAGGATGGTGCTGTGTGGCATCTACCTTCCCCGCGCTGATGTGGGGAGGGTGATAGGCAAGGGCCAGAGTGGCCGCTAGCCTGCTACTCATAGGCCAGTGCTGTGTGCTGGCCCCCAGGCTAAATTTTGCCAGCTAGTCCCTGCAAACAGCTGATGGTGGGGGAGCCGGATATCGCCATCCTGTCGATAAACTATTGATATGCTATCCTGTACCTAGGTTATTTATTGTTTTACCCTGAATAACCTCTTTAAGGATTACATTTATTGGGCTTTACCTTCAAACTCCTTGACCATTGAAACATAGAAAGATAGAAAATTGTTGGCAGAAAAAGACCAGTGGGTCCATCTAGTCTGCTCTTTTAGTATTTCCTTTCTTATTATCTTAGGATAGATGTATGTTTATCCCAAGCATGTTTAAATTCTGTTATTGTAGATTTACCAACCACTTCTGCTGGAAGTTTGTTCCAAGTATCTACTACGTCGTCAGTAAAATAATATTTTCTCACATTGCTTTTGATCTTTCCCCCACAAAACCTCTTATTGTGTCCTCTTGTTCTTGAACTCAGTTTTTTACTAAAAACACTCCCCTCCTGAACCTTATTTAGTCCTTTAACATACTTAAAGATTTCAATCATGTCCCCCCTTTCCCTTCTTTCCTCCAGACTATACAGATTCAAATCTTTAAGTCTTTCCTGATATGGTTTATGCCTCACACCCTCCACCATTTTTGTAGCCCGTCTTTGGACCCGTTCTATTTTATCAATGTCCTTTTTTTAGGTGAGGTCTCCAGAACTGGACACAGTATTCCAGATGTGGCCTCACCAGAGCTCTATACAGCGGGATCACAATCTCACTCTTCCTACTGGTAATACCTCTAGCTATACACCCAGGCATACGATTTGCTTTCCCCACCGCCTGGTTGCACTGGTGACTCATTTTAAGGCTGTCAGAAATCACTACCCCTAAATCCTTCTCTTCTTAATTCTTTTCCAACACAGTACTGTCGATGTGATACTCGGATAGAGGATTCCTCCTCCCCAAGTGCATTATTTTACATTTGGAAACATTGAACTTCAATTTCCAATGTTTTGACCACTTATCTAGCAAAGCTAAATCATTTTCCATATTATTGACACCTCCAGGAATATAAACCCTATTGCACACTTTTGTGTCGTCAGCAAACAGACAAACTTTACCTACCAACCCTTCTCCTATGTCACTTACAAATATATTAAAAAGAATAGGACCCAGAACAGACCCTTGTGGCACACCACTTGTAACCAGTCTCTGCTCAGAATATACACCATTAACAACAACCCTCTGATATCTATAGTTGAGCCAACCACAATTCCACTGAACTATCGAGGGATTTAGTCCAATTTTCTCCAACTTCTCTATCAGCTCTTTATGGGGAACTGTATCAAAGGCTTTGCTGAAGTCCAGATAGGCAATATCCACAGCACCACCTTCATCCAGCACTTTTGTGGCATAATCAAAGAAATCAATGAGATTAGTCTGACATGATCGGCCCTCAGTAAAGCCATGCTGGTCTGGATCCATCAAATTGTTGATTCTTAGGTGATCCATTATCTTCTTCTTTAGAAGAGTTTCCATCATTTTCACTACTACAGATGTTAAGCTCACTGGCCTGTAGTTACTGGGCTCTTCTCTACTCCCCTTCTTGTGGACTGGTATAACATTGGCCATTCTCCAATCATCGGGGACATCTCCTGTTAGCAGGAATTGATTATACAGATCTGTCAGGGGGGCAACAATCACAGATCCGAGTTCTTTAAGAACCCTGGGGTGGACACCATCTGGACCCATCGGCTTATTCAACTTTAAACAGGCAAGTTCCTCTGCTACTTCAGAGCAAATACTGGAGCTGAACCCATATAGCTGGAGGCAATGCTGTGTCCAACCATGCCCTGACTGACATTGCTGCCCCTTCCTTATTTCTACATGTCTCCACAGATATTACCTGAACAACCTTTACCATAAATCTTAAATAACAATGAAGATATCTGTTTGGCACTACCCTATATATCAGTCTTTGGCACAGCTCTGTCACCAACATACAGTAGGTCAGATTTGTCCTACAGTACTTATTTTGAAGACCATGGAGGAGATTTATGAAAGGTGTGGCTGGGGCTTTACCCTCACAGACATTCCTCCTAACCAAATGGACAATGGTAACATATCCCTGTGTTATGCTACAGTATTTCTATATTGAGAAAACAACTTAGATGGTAATTTCTTTGTGTAGGGATTTTTGTGACTTTTCACTGGAAAGCCTTTTGCCAATGTCTCCTGCCAATGTCAGTTTTCTAAATTATGTACCAGTATTTACAACATAACTTTTTCTTCCAGCTCAAATAAAGTTAGAATAATGGAAGGTGATTAAAGTAATATCTGCATGAAGCGGTTAAATTACTGTACAAATGTAATAAATGAATCAGCACTAGAAGATAAATGTTATGCCAGCCTGTGTGAATTGATACATAAAATATGCAATTTAGTACAAGTAAAACTAATTTTCATACTTAGGGCTATATTGCTACAGGCCACAGACAGATTAATGTGATTGCCCACAGCTGTTTGCTCTACCTCCGTCTCATTCTCTCTTGTTCATAAAGTGCAGGACAAATGACAGTTCTGAAGAAATGAATAATGTATCTATTGATTTTCCTGCATGTTCTACCAGGTTACATAAACTGATACAGCACTCTTGTGATTTTTACAGAGGAAAAAACATAACATTACCTTGATTGTATATGAAGATGTTCAGGCCTATAGTTGTCCTTAAAATACAACAAGGTCACCATAAAATAGTTGGTATATAGGACATAGTTGTACATTTTAACAATACAAAATCACATTGTTAAAATGTCCTAACCCATCCACAGTTTTATTGCGACCGGATAATAAAGCTATAATAACATAAGACTAGATGGACCAGGTTGTCTTTTTCTTCCAACAATCTTCTATGTTTCTGTGCCAGCACCGACTCAATTACATTGGTGCTGCATCTAAGGCCATAGGTTGCCAGCACAGTGTGACTCTTACTGCTCCACAAAGTTTGCGTAAAGCTTTTCATGTGACCAATGGTGCACATATTGCTGGTCAGTTACATAGTAGTTTCTGGGGCATCCTTTGCTCACAGTTTAAGGTGCTTCCTAAGTGGTACAGGAACACTATATGATCCTACCTGATATCATGTCAAATTTTATTACTTTAAAATCTGCAAAATGTCATTTGTGTCAATTATTTTCCCATTGAAATAAATAGGGAAGGTAAACTCTGCTCAAAATCTGCAGATAATCTGTAACATAATCTGCACAGATTTTTCTGCAGAAAGCAATCTAGTGTATGTAGCCTTAAAGGGAACTTGTCACCCCCCATGCCGGGGTGACAGGCTCCCGACCCCCCGTTAGAGCCCTCTAAACTCACCTAATCCCGCGGGGTCCCGCTTCTGTAGGTGGTCGGGTGATGAAGATCTCAGCCACTGCAGCCCGGCGCGCGCGCTGAGAGATGAGTCCAACACCCATAGAGAATGACAGGAGAGTCCAGCGCTCCGTCATTCTCTATGAGTGTTGGACTCATCTCTCAGCGCACGCGCCGGGCTGCAGCGGCTGAGATCTCCGTCACCCGACCACCTACAGAAGCGGGACCCGGCGGGATTAGGTGAGTATAGGGGGCTCTAACGGGGGGTGGGGAGCCTGTCACCCCGGCACGGGGGGTGACAGGTTCCCTTTAAGGGGCATTTACACGTTCCACAATTACAGTCCAGGCATGAACGATGTGCTACAAACTAGAACTCGGAACTCCTGGCATAAAGCTCTAAAACAGTTTAAATCTTATTGTTACTGAACTAACACAGCTGTGCATCTCTGTCCATACAGTACCGCATAGATTAACACTGTATCAAAGCTACCGGAATCATCATAAATGATGATGTCTGACGTTACGAAGTCCATTGCATAGCATATTGTCAGTAAAGGAACGTGTGAATGTCCCAAGTATAGAGCTGTAGCAGCAGGAAGCAACCTGTCACCATACATAGAAGACAGGGAGGGTCCTGAGAGGAATAAATCCCCACCTAGCTTCTCTCTTCACATCTCCCTACCCATCATTTTGGTCTATATAGTAAGCTTGGTGCTACTACCAATCTTAATATATGAAAGTGGTGACCTGGATGAAAGGCAAGAAGATTTGTTCAATGATGCATTGCTGATGTCTCATGGAAGCTCCTAAACAGGGAGCCCCAATTGTCAGCTCAGGGACCCACCGGGCAAGTCCAAGCCTGCTGAGAAAAAAAAAAGTCCCAGAAAATTGTTGTTCTTTCTTGTTTATACTATTTTGATGGCCTTAAAGGGATTATCTGGGTAAAAATATATTAAATATATATTAAATAAATTCTGGGCCACAAGAGGTACTATAAACACAATAAACTTGTGCAACCCATCTCAGCCACTGTGCCGCCATTCCCTGCCTATCTCTTGGTTCCAGTAACTCTTTGGTTTGGTAACTGTGCATCTTTGCAGCCACTTTTTGGCTGAATAAATACTTTATACAAGCAGGCATATAAAGTGTGCACACCTGACATATATTTCACTTCAAATAATAACTTTATTCACAAATAAAATTAGATCAAGCAATTAAAAAAATAATAATAAGACACAATGTAGCCACGTTCACCCCACTTAGTACAAAAGGAGAGTCGCATTAAACATATAGACAACAATTCATGAGCAATGCAACAGAGAAATTATATAGTGTAATACCTGGTTTCAGAAAAGATATAAGCAAAGTGAACATGTGCAAAAATAGATTTACTTATAATTCAGTAGAAGATATTATTAATAATATAATAATATAGCTATTATTCTCCAAGATGTTTCATACCCCATTCACCTGTCTTCTTCTAAATTATACAAAAATTAATTTTTGCACGTGTACTTCACATAGCACTTGCACTTTGCTTACATCTTTTTTGGGACCAGGTAAAAATACAGCTTCATTTTTAATATACTATGCGGCCTGCTTTTGCCAAATACAGGCTTTTTTTTTTTTTTTACTCAAAATTACGGTCGTATTTAGCTGTTATTTTACTGTGCACAAACCTAGCCTTAGGGATAAGCTAGAAATCTGGCACAGCAGATGCAATTCTTCTCAACTTGTACCTATGCCTACCAGCACAAAAGATTTGTAGCTGCAGATTTGATTCTGTGTTCAATCATTTAATTACAGTGATATCTGCAGCATCAAATCTGCTGCAGATCCTTTACGTGTCAATGGACCCTTAGACTATTATTCAAATGTAGAATATATAAATATAATATATAGTGATGAGCGAACATGTTCGTATCTTCATACGAACATGACACTAATTGTTCATGTTTGCCGATCACAAACTATTGGTTTGACAATCGGAATGGGTATAACGATCAGTTTCAAACATTCAAACATGCGAACGTTTATCTCGTGATGTACGCAACTGTGTAAGTTTCCTCCCACCTTTTTTAAAAAACAAATGAACGTGTGGGGAAGGAAGGGCACATCAGCTAATGTAGTAGCCATGTTCACCACTGGCAGTACTGAATGTACGATTAGCATCATTACGTATGTCAAGTATGTTACTTTCTGGACTACAAGAAGTGAGTGCAGTGGTAGAAAAAAGCCTTTTGCTGGACTGTTTCTTGTAGCTAATATGATTGCCTTCTATGTCTATAGCGCAATAAATTTATCAAAATAAAAATTCCAGATGTGTGGTGCAGCTCAGTATTAGGAAGCAGCAGCAGCATACGTTATATTATTCAGATGTATATAAATAAAAGCATATGTATAGCATATATATGTTAAGCATATGTAAAGCATATATATGTTACTAAATGTGGTTACTCTATATGTTTGGAACCCAATTACCTAATACATTTATAAAAAATTAAAATTGAAATTTCCCAGCTCATTGAATGTCTGTGAACATAGTATTTCTTAGAAGGTGTATTCCATCTGCTCAGCACATTTCCTGACATAAAAATCTATTTATATTTCCTGGCAGAAGTAAAATGCAAGCATAAAAATATCATTTGTTGGACAGCATCAAAAAGAACTACAGAAGACCTTACAGTAATACACCTTGTGCCCAGATGATAAGCTAAAGTATTTCATAACTTTGTTGCTATGTTAATCTAAATTAATATTATGGATTTTCAAGTAAGCCTTAGCTTTGGGGCAAAGGGCATTTTGTTGATACTTTACGGTAAATGACTTTATGAAAATAATAAAGATGTTGACCAGTCAATAATATACAGTGGTAGGTCATTTTTTTTCGAAGTGTAGCCACCTGTTCATGGTTTAATTCAGATGCTGATCAGCCATAATACTAAAACCATGAAACGTAAAGCTTTGGAAGTTCATGTGCTTCAAGACGGAAAGTTTGCAAGGATAAGGATCTGTAGTTACACAGAAAAGAACAGCAGTATGTTATAAAAAGGAGGACTCCAACAAAAAATGCAAAACTATAAAAATATTTATTACAAGTTTCAAAAAACAAAAAATCAATACAATGACATAGGAACAAAACAGAATTCCTATACACTATTCAAAAACACTTAAAATATCCACAACCATGGGGGATCCATACAATAAAAGGACCTCCCGGGCCTGCAACACGGTAAACAGTACAACCCACAGACCCTCCTCCTATAGCATATAAAGTGCTATGTGCTAAATAAGAAGGTGTAATCACTATATCAATCAATGACCCACCGTGTGTACCATATTATACCACATACCATATAAAAAATATAATATATGAGTAAATAAACAAAGTAAGCTATTGCAAAAAGCAAGGAAAGAAAAGTTCCCAACACACATAAGTACAGAAAAAAGCAGATATATTACCATTTCAAGAGGGAGAGGAGCATACACATGGCGACCCATGATAACCTACGCGTTACATCCCAACAGGAACCTTGTCGGAGTGGAACCTTAAAGGGGAAGTCCAGGCAAAATAATTTTAAGATATGTTTTTGCCCAACAAAAGTTATGTAAATTACTAATAGACACTTATTATGGGAAACGTACCTATAGTGCATTATCCCTGCACTTACTACAGCATGGCGTGTTCAGTAGAGATGAGCGAACCCCTCTAACTCCCGTTGTCTGCCGGCTCCGTGCATCGGGTGGATACAGCGTAAGGAACGCCTGGAAAACTGGGATACAGCTCATGCCACAGAGCCGGCAGACAGCGGGAGTGAGATGCGTACAAACCAGAAATCCGGCAGGTTCGCTCATCTCTAATGTTCAGGTCTCTGTAAAGTTGTTGATGTCACGTCACATAAACTGCCGACACCTGCTGCAGTGGTGGAACAGACTGGAGCAGCAGGTGCATTTCCCATAATAACTTTTCTTGGGCAATAACATATCTTACAATTATTTTGCCCAGACTTCCCCTTTAATGTATTACAGCTGCTACATCTCCCTACAATGCCTGCCCCTTCCTGGAGCCCTTTGCTGACTTTTTTTGTGCTCCTAGCCTAGTATTCAGTATTGAACCGTTGTCTCTGTCTACTACCTGGCTGATGTCACCTTTCCCACTCCCGTAGCCTGCCTGGCTTCCACTGTATCCATCTGCCTGTTCAAGTCCTCATCTAGTTCCTCATGCCTGACCCTTGCTGCACCTCGGCCACCAATGCTACCTAGCCAAACCTGGGGTAGCGACCTGGAGTAGCCTGCCACAGCAAATACATCCTCCCTTGCGGCGAGCTCTAGTCAAGAAAAGCGTCCCCTTAGACTTTGCTCCCTAATAAGGTTTGGCCATCGCTAGCATTTTACCAGAGCTGAAAGCTGAGCTGTAATTGGTTGATATGGGAAGTTTACACCAATGTACTGTATATTTTACACTCTTTAAAAATTCTTCCCCAAATAGATCTTTCTTTTTCTGATCCTTTTTCTTTATAGCAATACATTTTTGCCCTCATTGACAGATATAGTACAGTCACATGTACATGTTGCTGTGTATTGGACAATAATGAAAGAATCCTTGCCGTGTGGTGGTCTTTGGGGGTTACACCTCCACTGATAACACATTAATGATTTGTCCTATGGATATGATCAATTACAATTTCAAGATCAATTACTGGAAAAAAAAATTGAGTTATATTATTTATATTTATACAAATAATATTTATATAAACTAATATTTATATAGTATACTATATACAGTATGTTTAAGGTTGTTTGATAGTTGCAAAGAGGAAGGTAAAGTTCACTTTACCATGTTCGGGTTAAAGTGAAATCTGAAGATGAAATTGCCCTCTTTTTAATCTTTATGGCAGTATCAAAAAGACTTGCTATTTATAATGAGAGTTATATATAATGTCAAGTAGATGGTGAGGTAGAATTGAAGAGTTGGTCAGGGACCTTTCAGATTATCAGTATATTATCATGTACTACAACATGCCAGAGGGTTGAAGAAATAAAATTCACCTTTCACATTCAACTAAAGACATTCATGATTTCAGCGTAATATTGTTCAACTGTTTGCTGCACTTGTAGCACATCGCTAAAAGGGAAGTAATAAGGGAAGGAAATATACTATTACTACAAACCCTAGCAATGTATCCATTGAAGGTTATTAGCTTTGGCAGATTGTGCCTTCATATATGTAAATCATACATGTTGTAAGCAAAAACATTTGATTTCCTAGTAGAGAATATTAGTTTCATCTAAAAGTCACATGTGTGGGTTTGTTTAGTAGTTGGTTTAGTAGTCCGTTCAAAGCTGATGTTCCCTGATAGGACAAGTAACATTATTAATAAGAATAAACTCGATGTATATAGCACCAACATATTCTGCATCACTTTATTTCTTTTATAATTACTGCAGGCATCGCTGTGTTATTACAAAGAACAATGAATAATAGACTTATTAAAATCAGATACATTTACAATATCACACAAATTCATTATCAATGGCAGCAAAGCCTATTAAAAAAAAAACAAGTGAATAACAAACATTGAATAACTAAACCTTGAAGAAATTATTTATTTATGTATCTATTTTAAAAATATTCAACACAGGTAATATATTTTTGAAGGAACGTGTTGCAAGCAGTGATCAATAGCTGCCCGATGTTACTGATGTTGCGACAACATCAGGGAGCTATTGGAAATTGTGTTCAGGGGTGCAATGCCCGCAGCAACCGCAACATATGCAACACACTCCCGTCACCCTCTCTTCTGTAGAAGAATCAACTTGTGGTCATAAATTACTAAAACAACTGTGTATGACAGGGAAAGGGGCTCCCTCTGTCAGCCTGCTGAAATTGCTTGGACCCATTTACAGGTGAATGGCGATCTTTGCGGCACAGATCACGGCTCAAGCATGGACACATAAAACCTACAGGCATATGAATGGACATGTAACAAATGGGACTGTAGCCTGTCTGCAATTGTAAACAGAAAATATGGACATGTGAATATACCCTATGACTCAAAATGAAAGTCTTTGACCCTGATATTCTTAAATGTGATGTGAGTGATATTTTATCTTTAAGTTGAGACACCATTTTATTTATTGAACTAATTTATATTATTATTATTATTATTATTATTATTATTATTTACTATTCCCACGCTCTAGTCAGAGTTTAAATGAGTAAATAACAGCAGAGTCAATGGTATTTTAGGCTAGGCATCATCCTCTCTTTTATTTTCTATTTGATTTGATTTGACCTTATCCAAATAGAAAAAGATTGATGCACAATAATAATATTTTTCTTATGTTTTATTATAATTTAAAAAAGTAAAAGAAATGCAGCAGCCATGACACCTCTGAGTATATAATGTAAAGGAATCAGCCTTCCGTGTTTCTCTGTGGGCAATACTCTGCCTCATGCAATTGCTAGAATTCTTTTTAGTTCTCTTTGGAAGGCAAGAAAAGTGTCAATTGTTCTAAACACATTTAGTTATCTGAGAAGAAGCTGTCACATTTTTATTTCTTCAATAGACTTTTACTGGTTTTGAAATTATGCAGCATGAATTTCAAAATGAAATGGAATGACACATAAAAAGGAAATCCACCACTGATAATCATGTTATGGGGACACATACGTTTTTGTTATTTTTAAGAACCTCTTTTACGTTTTTCTCTTTTGTATGTACAGTATTTATAACCGGAGCCACTAACAATATTTTATAAACACGTAAGAAGAAAGTACTCAGTAATAATGACTGATAATGTTCTATTCTTGAGAATTTCAACTTTATGAAAAAGGATGTGCAAAAAAAAATAGTGAAGCCCACAGGAACAAGTGCAGTTACAGTATTTTTATTGTGCATGTGGAGGTTGACAAAACTGAGGCCTCAAACAGATGCTAGAGTAGAAGCTGAATTGTACAGCTGTATGACCATAGAGAATAGTTATTAGCATAAAGAATTCTAAAAATACATGTTCTTAAAGGCTTTTCTTTTTTTTAACTGCTTAAAATAAGACACTGGCTTTGTTCTTTTTCCTTTTTTATGGGAGCACGCTAAGCATTTTTAACAGAACTCTATAGACATAGACAACAATGGGACCAGTTGAAACCAGAAGTCCAGAAGTTTACAAATACTATATAAAAAGACATATATGCATGTTTTTTCAGCTTTTTCATCTGACATGAAATCAGAAAATTCCTGTTTTAGGTCAGTTATGATTACCAAAATTATTCATATTTGCCAAATGCTGGAATACTGAGGGAAAAAAATTAAAGCATTTTTATGATCTTATGAAAGTCAAAAGTTTACTATGCCACTATGCCATGTTCAGTTAAATGTTGACACAGCTGTCTGTGGAGCGAACTCTCCTTAAAATTCAGCGCCTTTTGCATAGTGTGAACATGCCCTAATGCTAAACAAGTCATTTTACAGCAGCCTCCTTTTTATAAGGAAGACTAAGCCTAGTTTTAGGCCCTGTTGTGAAAATAAAAATGGTATAATTTCAGCATTATTTTATAATATATGGAAAATTGGAAAGAACATAAACATTACCTTTAAAGGGGGCTTTGGGCTATGTTCATATTTTTCTGGTGTGTTTTGTCTTGGAATAGGTGTAAAACTGTGGAGAATGCACATCCAGTAGTTTTCAATGGTAATACATGCCCCAGTTCACACTTTGAAATGTAACACATATATTTTCCACTGCACTTATGAAATGAATGTGAAAATTAGATATAGGACATGTCAGGTTTTGATGTGTTTTGCAGCTGTATTCTTCATAAAACAAGCCTTGGCTCATTAGATGCTAATTTGCAACAGAAAAATGCAGCATGATTTTGATGGTTGTGAAATATACAGCAGAAAAACTTAAATACAGGTTAGCTTCAGGTTTCTGCCTGCCACATTTCACAGTTTACTTTAGTGATGAAAAAATACACAAAAGTACAAAAAGAGCCACCCCCATCATAGCATGTATGTAATATAATCTGGGGATCTGAAGAGAAGATGGCAAACTTGTGTTAGGACATTTATCCTCTGGACTTTATGAGCTTTGTTTATTCATATATAGATGGGTGGGAGTTTCATGTCCGCAAGAGATTTTGGTACAAAGCAAATGATCCTCCTTGTTTGTGGGTATTTAACTATATGTATAATAAGATTGACTATCTCAGTATAGCTATCCTAGTCTCTCCCTGTTGTTTGCATGCACAGTAACAAGGTGATATACCCGCCTTCCTCTCCCCCAGAGGTAGGAGGTGGAAGGCCAGAGAGCAGAACAGGTAGGACCTTTTCTGCTCTTTGGGTACTTCTAAAATGTTCCAAATAAAAATAAATTTGTAGTGACAATGTGAAGGAAAAAAAAATCTGTATAATAAATATTAGCTAAAGAAGAAGAGGAGACACCTGCTTTTTACTTTGTCTATAATACATAAGATAACAGTGCAAAAATATGACTTCAAGATACCACCATTGATCTTACTAAAGTTTCAAAACCGTTTGAGGCACAGTTGATATTTATTTCCTCCCAAAGAATATTTGGTTGCGTATAAAGCATTAGCTGTAATATAATATTTCCATTGTGGAGTGAATCTCTATTTTATGCTGCTGTGTCTGTAAGTCTTCAGGGATTTAGCACGGCATCTGATGTTGAACATGTCCTTTAATAGCTTCTCTGAGAATCGACTCTAGGTGGTTTCTAATTAGACACTCAAAGATGGTAAAGAATAAGCAGCTGCAGTCCCAGCTGGATATACAATATATGAAGCACTTCTTATACTTTATGTACAGGGGTTAATATGTTTTCTTGAGAGATTTACATTCCAGACTGTTCCTTCATTCCGCCAGTAAAAGTTTCATTCCTCTGCATATCTACATGCCGATTGCAGTTTAATAAATCCTAAAACAAGACATTTGCAGCTTTTATAAGTTTCCTTCACGGACTTAGATTATATGTTACTTTGGAGAGTACAGCAAGGAAAAATGCCATTTTATCTTAGCCCAGAATTGTTACTCTTTGAGCCATAACACTTGCATCAGCAGAGTCACAAGTTGTGACTCTCAGATGCGCTCTTAATGGTTTGCTACTGCTGCAGAAGAAAACTGGAACAATGAAAGTTGAATGTGCCAGGTTCTGCAAGCTGCCCTTTCCTTTTTTTGTATATAGACTAATTGTAGAGTATATGAAACCACAGAAAACTAGAAAAATATGTTGCATGGTATTTCATAAACCCTTATAATAGATAAATGTGCAGGGTTAATGTTTTATTTACTGCAGTGAAAGGAGTAAGGAAGAAGGGAATGTACTGCCATGTAATTTCTAATACCACCTAGGGCCATATAGTACAAATTATGGAATACCTTAAAAATACGCTGAATAACATTTTTTTATTATTGTGTTTTAACAATAGAGAATTTTCTTGCCGAAAAAAGTTACACTTTTAATCGCATATTCTAAAAACTTAAAAAAAAAGGTGAATATAAGTTGGCACAAGTATTACATAATAAAATAATATACAAATGTATCCACCCTTACCTTTCATTTAGTTAAGTATTCAAACTTCTCAGGAAACCAGTTCCACACAATATTATAACATGCTATAAGAACTCACAAAAGGCTTCTTTAAATATAAAGAAAACACAGTGTATTCACAGTGGCAGAGTGTTATGAACTCATGTAAGAAGCTTGTTATGTCACTCCTTACATTAACTTCTTAATGACTGCCAGTATGTCTTTTATAGCATTAAGGATGTTTACTCTACCCTGCCATGTCTTCACTGTGGGGCTAGAAAAAAGAGACAAGGGTTTCACATTGGTAATCCAAAAGAGACCAGTGATCCAGCACATATGCGAGGAAAATTGCCTTTATTTTTCAAGTTTTGCAGTTCATAACAGGAGAAACACCATAGTGCAGGGACCCCACAGATCAGACGCGTTTCGAGCGCATGCACACTCTTGTTCCTCGCATATGTGCTGGATCACTGGTCTCTTTTGAATGCTCATGTGCACACTAGCCAGGTGTGGATCCGTGACACTGAGGACTACTGAGACTTGGTGAGCTGATACTTCTTTCTTTTACTTTCACATTGGTAATCACTGGAGCTCTTCTGTCAGTATGACAAAAAGGTGTTTACTGTAAGCAGAGAAACTTCAGTCCCTGGTAGATTACATGTTGTGGTCAAATCATAAGAGCAGCATGTAAGGCAGGAATGGGGAATATTTAGGCCTTCAACTTTTGCAAAACTACAATTCCAATCATGCCCGGACAGCCCAAGCTATGGCTTTGGCTGTCTAGGTATGATGGGAATTGTAGTTTTGCAACAGCTGGAGGGTTAAAGGTTCCCCATCCCCGATGTAAGGAATCTGCAAGTGTTGATTAAAGGAAACTAATAACTCCAAAAATGCCCAGGAAGTTATACGCACTTTGTAATAAAGGGGGGGGGGGGGGGTCAGAAGGCACACACAGTCATATAAATTCATGACATAATTATTTAATTATTCATGGAATCCTGACAATCTATCGACTGATATGTACCCAGGGGAAATTACATACCATTACACTACTAATGAGATCAATGTAGCTCTGTGTGCTGTAAATTCCCAATCCTCGGCTAATCGGGTGTTTAGAGCAAGCTTTGTATATATGTATATATCTGTTCTGTCAGTTTTCTGATCAAAAGCAGTGTATACTTACTATCCATGCTGCTTGTGACCTCCATGTCTCTCAAGTCCTCTGGCTACAGCTGAATCTTTAGGCCCTTCAGAATGATTGACAGCTGGAGGAAGAGTCTAAAGATACAGCCAGTGGCTCTAGGACTGAGAGACATACTGGATCACAAAAAGCATGGATGATAAGTATACACTGCTTGTGATTTGGAAACTGACAACAAATATATATACATAACTGTGCTGTCAGTTTCCAGGGCTGCACAAATGAAACACGGATTGTTTGTGCAGACTGGAAGTTTATTTTGTCATGTCCTGTAAAGGCGGTTAAAATAAGCTCAGATCTCACTGATCATCTCTCATTTGCGGCCCCTGTGGCTGACAAACCCTATAGTTTAAAAGGAATTTAAATGGGTATTTTTTTATGATAGGTTAGGTCAGTGAAAGAAAACAGAACACTTGATATCTAGTGTCTATGGTAACAAGGGCAAGACTGCAATATACTACTAGGAAATACAGAAGCTTTCTGGTCACATGGTTTACACTGGGACTTGGTCACTGACAGTGAGGATACCAGAGCAGCAGAGAGACTAAAAAAAGAGGCTAAAAAGGGAGCAGCTGTCTGTTTTCAAATATAGATATATATATATATAGATATATAGTCTTTATGTTTTACCACACTCTGCTTTTGGGTCGGTAACCTCCAAGGGTGTTTAGGGTAACTTGGCCACTTGTCAGGTTAGCCTGGAGTGGTAGCAGACCCATCTGCGTTGTTGGTACCGCCACTCACAGAGGGGAAATAATCCAAGTATACAATGGTGTGTGGGTGCAGGTGCTGGCAGAGTAGACCAGAGTCCCATGCATTTAGAAATAATACAATACTTTACTGTAGTATGACTCAAGTTGAACAGTACAGTACAAAGAGAGAAGAGGAGAGTAATTGCCAGAGGAGTCCTGCCCAAAGTAGTGAATGTGCTCTGCCGGAACAGGTGTAGATAGGAGGTACCTGTCCTAGGTGGGTAATACGAGCCCCAGTCGTTGGTTATTGAGCACACTTCTGAGGTTTCCCAGTCATCCTGCGCTGTGCAGTAGGATACGTAGACCTTGCACAGTAGCAAAATGAAACCTTCCTGTGAGTGGTAGGGCTAAGTGTGTGAGAGAGAAAAGAAGAGATAGGATAAGAGAGAACAAGCACCTGAGATTGGTCAGCATAAAACATGTGATACAAACAGTTTAACTTGAGCTGTACAATAAGGTAGTTAGAGACAGTAGTGACACCTAGTGGGGAAAACATAATACTACATCTCCCACTCTTGTGAACCTAGGAGTGACTTACTAAGGTGCCATATACAGCACCAGTGGTGGGACACCACACCAAGCCAGGACTGTACATTTATGTACTGTGCAAGCATTAAGTTAATGCTGGATTTTTGTTCCACTTGTTTTTGCACTGTAAATAAACACTAAGATTTGAACTGTAAACTGTCTGCAATCGCTACCTAGCTATACCTGAGCGAGTCCCCCACACTATCTATCTATCTATCTATCTATCTATCTATCTATCTATCTATCTATCTGCCAGACCACTGTTTTAGAGTAGTGGTGGTCAGTAACCTAGACAACAAGCTATCAACACTGGGAGGGAAAGAGCAGGGATTTCAAGAGAAGGAGGTAAGTTTCTATTCTATTCAGGCTATTACACCTGATGCTATATTGTACAAAAAGAGATTTCCCCTAAGAAATGAAATATATTTTTAAGTGTGCTGGTTTATGGACAGGTCAGAGGAGATAGTGTAGTGTAGTTTCCTTAGGCGTATGGAGGTTTTTTTCTTTTCTTTGAAGGAGTCAGTCCTACAGTAGATGTGACACATTACTTTGAAGTTAAATCATTTAAAAGCTTTACATTTTAGCATGATGACCGTGCACTATAGAAATAATCAGTAATGAAGGCAATTATTATAGCTGCCATCAGGTCAGTCATTTTAATTGTCATAGTAGTTACATATCATTAAATACATTTTCCTATAATATGAAAATGATGGTATCTCATTAGTATAAGCCACCACTTTATAATACGTGAAGGTCCAACCTCTGACCCTAGTCATTCTGAAAATGAAGGAGCTGCATGACTTGCTCAAGACTGGTTCGTTCTTACTCTTTCTCCTCTGCAAGAGTGCTCTGGCTATATGCTTTATATAGGCTTGGACTGGCCCACAGAAGATTAGGTGAAACCCCCAGTCGGTCCCTTCTCGTACATCACTTGAACTGTTAAGATAGTCCTCTCCCCCACTTGTTTGCTTCGTATAGTATTTTTTTTTTTTGTTAATTGTTTATATAATATACATTCCAATCAATTCATTATCCTAATGATTAAAACCAAATCATTTTGTTTGCTCTTAGTATGTTATATGGCTCTTCACAGAACCTACAGTAACATGGAGGATTTGCTTCCAGCATAAACACTGCTGATATGGAATACTGTATATAAAAAAGCAGAGAATTAGCAGAATTGGCACTCCTGTTTTCTGCTAAAAAGCAATAAAGGTCAAGTTGAGCATATTTTTGTAGCAACCCTAATGCATTTGGAATAAAATATAGATAAACCTCAATTTCTGTGGCATACAATGTATGCTGTCTGTTCCTTTGAAAAATATTCTGTTATATCAACTGAAGAAAACATGCCTATCTAAATATGAAATTTTGCTGAATCTGTAACTACTTTTGCAAGATGCTGGAGGAACACAATAACAAATGCATTACGGAATATATATTTAAAACCTTTGTGCTCTGCACTGACAGTTTGTTAATCTTTACTACTGCTTGGCGTGCTGCATGTTAAGTACCTGATTTGCAAAGTATAAAGTCAAGTAGGTTTAAAGACGTGTCATAATAATATACATTTATATAAAAGGATTGAAAAGTGAACATTTTCTGTGACCCTAGGGAGCCTTGTATACATAGGGAATAGGAAATCGCTGTCTTGTACTTTCATTTTAAACACGTTACTTGGGTTGTCATTTTTGCTCCATGCCCATAATTCAGAACATTATATTTCAATAAATATTTTAAGCTTCTAGAACACATTAACTTTTTCAGTTATGTTCAGATTATGGCACTTAGCAAAAATATATTTTATGTACCAGTTGGTAAATATTAATGGAAGGATATACCCAATGATCCCTCTAATAAGGAGAATTTTTTTAAATCCATATTTTATGTAAATAAAAACCAATTACAAATGTTTTGTATACTGCATCATTAGATAAAAAATACACATAATGCAACATTCCTGTTGCTTAAATGATGTGTTAATCAATTGCAATTCATTTTATAAATGCATACAGATTTTTTCAAAAATTATCTTTGCTGCCTGTGCACATATAGCCTGTACTGCATAAATGCTTTTTAATATGCTTGTATGTATATAGCGCACACAGATTCCTATACCAGCGCTGCAAGGCTACAGTGCTAATCACTGAGCCACCATGCTGCCCGTACTGCATTGTGCCCGTACTGCTTTCAACATATGCAACAGCCTACCAGGAGCATAGACTAACTTTTGATAGGACAGGAAGCCAAAAGCATTGCGGGATGTAGGCCTCTGACTATGGATCACAGAAGTCACAGTGACTAGAGGGCTTTCATAGAAACTCTCACTCCCTTTAAACAGGCACAGTGAAAGAAATATATCTTTACCCTGGGTATTCCCCTTGTATGTGCCCTGGATGGTGGTGTTTGGGGTACCCTTGGTGATTGTATGTTAAAAAGAAGACAGACAGAAGTGTAAATTGACAACATTCTACCCAAAATGGAGGCACAGAGTCATGAACAGACTGGGGTTTCCTTGGGATGTGTCTTTTACTACACTTTTTTTTATATATATTTTATTTATTTATATCGCATTGATCTATTCGATCACACAGCTGTACAGGGATAATCACATGACCCCTGTCCCTGTAGGGGTTTACAATCTAACCTTGCATTTTGGGCACATATAAACTATGTGCCAATGGTTGAACGTAGGACATCAGTACTGCATGGCAACATTGCTAATCGCTAAGCTTGTTTTCTATTTTATGTGTGAATCCAGCCCTATGGTTTTTATTTCTGTCAGTTCTACTGTTAATTTTGTTTGAAAATACTTACCAAAATACTCATCAAAATTTTACATGTGAACCCAGTCTATCAGACATATGTAGCAAAAACAGATCCCTGCACTCGCCACTTCAGAACTTGAAATTTATTGTAGGATCACATATAGCAATATTTAAATAGGATTACAGGATGGGTTTCCACTAATGTCTTATAAACTGCCTTAGCCATTTGCACACTGTGTAAAGCATATGGCTAATAAGGAAGTTGAATATCTAATGCCTCCTTAGCTTGTGTATTTTAAAAAGATTATTCATCATGATAAAAACATGGCTTTTTTCTTTTACGAAATAGCACCACACCTGGGTCAGGTTGAGTGCTATCACAACTCGGCTCCATTCATTTTAATGGAAATTAGCTGCAATACCATGCATAAACGTAGCATAAGAGTGGCATTGTTCCTAGAAAAAGCAGAATTACTTTTTAAATCATGGAAAACTTCTTTAAGCCTTCAGTTGGAGCATTCCTATGCCCAAAACTGTCCTCTCCTAGGGCATGTACACAGTACGGAATTCCGATGGAACACCCGCCTCGGATTGCGCAGCTTGCGCAGACATGACATGACCTGTCTTTATTAACCTAGTTTATCTGTTTGTATGTTTGTTTTTATCTTAGTATTTCTGATCATACGTGCCTTTTTGGTATTGATCTTGCCTGTCTAACCACTTTTTCCCTCCTGTGCACTTATCCTAGTGTAGGGATGATAATTTGGTTGAGGTCTACTGTTTATGATAGATCTTCAAAGTAAGTAAGAACAGGGCTGCACTAATCTCTGATGTAACAGAATCCCAGGCCAAGTATTTTTCTGGTGTCACTTGTTCCAACATCCTTACTCTGACTGACTGGAGGTTTTGTTCTAGTTGGTCCAAACATTAGCACAAAACTTGCACAATTGTAGACTGTACAGTTGCAATTTCCTAGTGTTTCTCCAGTCTTGTCACATGAACCCTAAATAAAGCTCTCTGATCATTTTTCTGGGGAAATGGAAAATTGTATTTTCACCTAAGACTTATTTATTGGGGTCAATATATCTCTCTTACGAGGGGGGGGGGGGGGGTCTCTTTTATGGCTACAGCTCTGAAATTTTTGGGGTGAGGTGACATGGGACTCCACAGTCCTCAGCAGCCCTGCACAGGCCGCAACTCCAGGACAGGAAGGAGAGGGAGCACAGGTGATGTGACATGTGACCCTTCCTCTCTGTGCATTATTACTCCAGAGCTAGGAGCTGTAATTATACTGGATAGCTGACAGCAGCCCCGTACAGCCTGTCCCCCCCTCCAGCAGGGGGTGATGAGATATGTGACTCTTCATCCCTCTGCCTTATCACACCCGAGCTGTCACTATACTGCACAGGCCCCTGCATCTCCAGCACATGTGGGAGAGCACTCTGGATCACAGAATGCTCAGGTACACTATACTGGTTGGAAGAGGGATCAGGGTTACCTCACACACTACCACTATTCCACAACATCCTAAGCAGATGTAGTGGAGATGAGTTTGTCATCCCCTGGATTCAGGCTATCAAAGGGGATAGCAGCTACGGCTCTGCTGCATCTCTTGCTCTCTTTTTCTTTCTCTCTCTCTCTCTCTCTCTCTCTCTCTCTCTCTCTCTCTCTCTCTATGTATAGTAGCAAGGGCTGGACAATGTGCAGCTTCCCCAGGGGAGGATGAAGATGCTGCTATCACTATATTACATAGCAAAATAGCTAGCTACATGGCCTTATGTACACACACTACAGCTTGTATACAGTCTATACATGCTTTAGTGTGTGTATATATGGCCATGCAGCTAGCCATACTACTTTAAACTGTATCTGTACTACTATAGGTATCTATACTAGTATAAAGATAGTATTCTGTACATGATAAAAGGGTGTACTATCTACAGTAGTGCTTCTCAAACTTTTTCTACTGGAGCCTCACAGTGTCGGACTGGGGTATCTGGGGCCCACCAGAGAAAATTATCCACCAGTAAAGAACCAGTAAAAATCAACATGTCATCCAATGTTTGTGCAGGTTCTAAAGCTGGGGGCCCACCGGAGGACCCTCTGGTACTCTGGTGGGCCAGTCTTACACTGGAGCCTCGCCCAACAGACAAAGGCAATGTCTGGGCCTCACCAGACTGACCAAGAGGGTGCCTGGGCCTCACCATCTGTGGTGAAAATCTATTTAAAAGCTGAAAATAATGCTAGGGCTACCTTTCACCTGTCTCCCAAGCTCTAGATAATAATAAAGCAAGTACAAAATAAATGAATAATATTGCTAAAATGGAGATTTTTACAAACCGCAAAAGGACTGTGCAGATCATAGTTACTTTTGTGAGAACGAGCTCCTCAGCTGGGCCTCACCAACAACTAGGGGGCGCCTCACTGGGAAGGCCCACCTCACAGTTTGAGAAGCACTGATCTACAGTATGCAAACTGTAGTGTCAGTATACATGAATCTACAGTATAGGAGACCTCTGCTCTGCAAATGATTAGTGTGCTATATACTGTATACTATACATTACATGACTCCCTAATCATATACAGAAAAGAGGTCTCATATACTGTAGATTCATACAGCACATAGCTCACTCTGTTATCATATACAGAATAATGGCCGTATTACATGGCCTGACCTCTGACCATATCTATCTATCTATCTATCTCCTATCTATCTATCTATCTATGTAAACAAATTCCAATGGCACTCCGAAAAGTTCAAATCAAACGTGCAATTTATTCATGTAGTGCAGCACAGCAAAGTAAAGCTGCCTACTATCCTTGTGGCTATCTATCTATCTATCTATCTATCTATCTATCGTTAGTAATGTCCACACAGACCTTGCTTTTTACATGAAAAAACATAAAGATTATACTTAACTACTCACCTATCAGCGTGTCACTGTTCCCCCAGTAGTATGCCATTGTTCCCTATGATTGTGATATGATGGTGGTTGTAGTTATGCAAACTGTAGAGTCAGAGCTGCAAAACTACAAGCAATGGCTCTCCAGTTTGCATCACTACAGCACCCGTCATGCCCTGCTGATCATCCATAATAGCAGTTGTACTATATATCTATCTCTAATTTAAATGCAAAAATGCATTTCAGTAGAAAAATGGTTGTTGTACACATATTCTCAGAGATAAAATCATAGTGTTTTAATTTTACATGGTAGATTGTGTTGGGGCTTTCTTTGTCAGCAGGTTAGCTCAGCAAACAGTTAGGAAAGGGTCAATTACAGTGCAGGCTGCACACAAGATAGGGGAGGGACAAAGATCCAGGGAGGCAGGGAGGTAATCCCAACTAGGGAGAGTGGGTGGTGACTGAGGTGGGAGGGAGGGGGACGGTGCAGTGAGGCATGCTGGGAGTTGTAGGCATTGACAAGAATTCAGACAGGATGTAGAAGCAGCAATCAGCTAGAAGGGTGCAGAGGGCACAGACAGCAGCCAGAGCAGGAATAAACTGTACAGATGGTTAAAATAAATAAAAATCTATCTACTTTCTTTTTTTTTATCTATTGCAATTTATGACCTATAGGCATTATGTGCTAGAGTGCACAGGGCCCATACTATTGGATATCTTGTGTACGTATGAACCCCAGCTTAGACAAAAAATCAAAAAGTAATTTTTTTTGTTCTAAGTGTAAGAAATAACACTCTTTTTAGCATTTGTCACACATTTTCCTGTCTGTAAGCATAAAGATGATATACTGCATCATGTATTGTGCCATAAAATCAAATTCTTTACAAACTGAATTCTATTAAACTAATTTATAATAGTAAGTGAACCCTGCTTTATTCTGCTAATTCTGCATTAGTGCAGCAAAGAGCTAAATTTCCCTATATTCTGTACTGATAAAAGCAAGTTTAAAGGTGCTATAATGTTCTTATAAGGCTTATAAGAGAGAATAAGGCCTCTGAACATTGGGAATTTGCAGAAGGGGAAACCTGTGTCAAGTCTCCAGTAATATCTGTGGCAAAGTAAGTATGTTACAGTACCTTACTTTACTTAGTCTTACAATGTCAGCAACTGGAAAAAGAAAATATATTGTGGTATATTTCATATATTGCGCAGGTTAAGGTTGAGCGAAAACAAAAGGATTCTTGTGACTATATTCCATGCCTAATCCTATAACATAAAACCAGACCTGTGACTCGAGCATTTTTCAGATAATCTATTACTTCCTTTGGTTTATATAATGGACACAGCTATGAAAGTTCCTTTTTTATTTCCTCTTTATTAGACTATGCAATAGCATTACACAAACATAATTATTTTCGTTTTTGTAGTCAACTTCATGTTTTAATTCTTAATTCTAGATGCCTTATGTTTTATCATCCAAACTTTTCTGTTCATCAGTTATTTCTACTTTTTTAATCAAAAAGAATTTTAAATTCTTATAAAAGAAAAGTGTGAACCTCAAGCACGCTCGGCTTTGTCCGGACCCAATTGCTTGGCATTTTATTTAACGGTGGCTAAAAATGTAGGATGCAACCCTGAGGAGTCCTGGGAAACATGGATATGGTCATGAATGGAGTAATGGCTTTTTTTAAGTGGTCCCTTTTTTGGAAGCAGCAAAAGAGTTTTTACCTGGAAAGTGAAATAAAAAATTGCTTTTTATAAGCTGTCATAAATTTTGTCACCCTGTAAAGTGTGCAAAACTGACATATAGTCCTCTATCCATTGTGTTTTCACAACAAATAGTGTACCACAAAATCTGCCACACCTGAATTTGTGACTTTGTACATGTAACATTGGGTATGGATGATGATGCTGCAATTGATCAGCTTATCGCTTTTGCCTTGTGACTGACTGCAAACTGCCCAAGTCCTCTCCTTAGGGCAATAACTTCTTGAATGTACTAGTTACTACAGTGCACCCTCAACTTTCCTGCAGTAAGCAATCTAGGAGACCTCATACTTCAGTTTCCCTTGAATAATTATCAGAAGAGGTGGTCCCCTAGTAGACACAATAGAGTCTAGTTTAGGTGGACTGATTGCCCTTTGGATGTGTCTTTGGCCATGTTCACACAACGTCAAAAATATTGAAAATGCGGCCAATTTTCATATTTAAAGAAAAATGACAATTTTTGCCACGCTTTAACTGACTGCAATGAATGCATTGAAGTCAATGGTAAGACAGACATTCAATGCGCACAGTGTATTAACGGACGTTTTTACCGCAGACGTCAAAATAATGAACATGATCATTATTCTCGGACGTCTTTTGCAAACAGCGGATGTTTTTTATTAGTTGTTAACACACATTTTTTTTTTTTTACACCGTTCTTTCTCCGTTATTACTATTAAATTCAATGGACTTTTCAATTAAGCTGCACCCAAAGGCCAATTAGTAATCCCTAACTAGAATAATGTACAAACACCCATCAGTGCACTAAGGGGAGGCCAGGCTGCTAAATGACGTCCATTATTTTAGACTCAAAATAACTGACGTCATTTTAAACTGAGCTGAAAAAACATTGTGTGAACATAGCCTTTAATTAAAAAGTCCTTTGAATTTAATAGTAAAAACGGTGAATGAATGGTAAAAAAATAAAAGCTGTATGTGAACAACAAAAAAATAGAATCTGCTGTTTACAATAGACATCCAAAAATTAACTGTCAGGACTAGCAATACGGACAGGACAAGAGACAGTGGGCCCTAAACTAAATCCACCCACTGACCCTGCCTGCTTGCCTTAAACGACCCTAGGCGGTCGCGGACAACCACAAAGACGATCCCTACTCTACGTACGTGAAACACTGAACAAGACGGACAAACACGACACAATAAAGAGTAGTAAACAAGCCGGATCAAACCACACGAGCAACGCAGTACAGAATCGGTAATACAGAGAATAGTCACAAGTCAGGCGGAAGTCAGAAACAGTAGGTCGGGCAGAATTAGGACGGGGTTCGCAGTAGTAGACATGGGGAAGCTGGGACCAGGGGTTAACCTAATAACCAGCGATTTGCAACTGGCACTGACTACACTTTATACTGGATCAGGAGCCCGGACCAAAGACTGATTGGTCCGGCCTCCTGAATCCAGCCACATTGCAGCTGGTGCACTGCAGGCTGAGTGGCAGAGAGATCCGTCACTCAGCCTGAGTACAATAGCACTCAGCTGCTCGGCCGGGCGACGCTTACTGACGCGAGACCCGCGGCTCCCTTGGTTACTAGGGACGCCGTCGGGTCTCCGTGACGTCACCCGGCCCTGCCGAGGAGGGCGGCGCTGTGCTCCAGCCGGGACAGACGACGCTGGAGCGCGGTCAGGTAAGTTGCTGACATTAAGATTATGATTATTTTTACTTCTGTGCAGACAGTGCCAGTTATTTTATACATGGTGTGCTGTGAACTTCCATTATCTACGTTTTTCCAGACAGCATTCAACTTCTTCTACCACCGGTATTCAAATGCAAACAGACTCCAGCTAAAAATAAAAAAGCGGGTAGCATTTACTATGCAAACCTATGCATGTGAACAATGCACTAAGCCAGACCAGATAAAAGAAACATGCGTATAACCAAGTTGCACATCGAAAAAATATCTTTATTCCAACAATCCTTGTAACAAACAATACAATGGTAGACATGAAAACAAATTGAACATACAGTATACATGTCTACATTAAAGACAGTTAAAAAGTAAAAAGCTGCCTTGCCCTGCTATGACTAAAGCAACAGGCCCCCCTTGTAAACTAACCCCAACCACAATATATGGAAGGACACTGCAGGGTTATGCTATATCTGTGAGACATGTAGTCAAACACACAATGTAACCAGATCCTACCACATGAAGCAGGGAAAATATTGTATTTATAAAGAGCATCCCATGCATTCTGCCAGTTTTCTGGTTTCCTCAGGAGTATGGAAAGAGTTAGTTTACATGGGGTGCCTGTTGCTTTATTTATAGCAGGGGAAGGCAGTTTTTTTATGTAGACATGCACAGTATATGTTCAACTTGTTTTCATGTCTGCCATTGCATTGTTTGTTACAAGGATTGTTGGACTAAAGATACATTTATCATGTGCAACCTGGTTATACATGTTAAACATATACATGTTTCCTTTTTCTTAAAAGCGCTGCGGAATTCGTTGGCGCTATACTAAATAATAATAATAATAATAATAATTATTATTATTATCATTATTATTTTGTCTGATTATTTTGTCAGATTCTAGCATGCTTGAGTTAATTTTATTTAAAAAAATAAATATAGTATATATATATATATCCCTTTTTGCTCTGTATTTTTCTTATTTTCAGCTACTATATTGTATATATGTATAGTGCAGCTTATTGCCTGTTTAGCCAATATGTTAAATGTACAGGATGTGCGGCGGGTAAAGAAAATAGCAGATGTTGATGTACATATTTATTCAGAGTGCATGGGACTAATGTTCCTTTACCAGACATACTCCTTTAACCTTGACTTGTATGCTGTGCATATGTTCAAGGGATTCTGTTTTATATACAGTACATGTGTTATAGATGAAAGGTAAAGCCAATGCTGATTTTATTAAGCAACAACATATAGTCTACAGGGATTATTTTGTTAAAATTTCTGCAGCCAAAAAACGTTAGTGGAAAAGCCTAAAAATAAACCAATTTACTTCATAAAAGAGGGATAATTGTAATATGACTAGTGGTACAAATTATGAAATAAAAACTGCATGTTAAGGAGTGGTCCAGGTTATTTTTAGTTATATGCCTTTAACCCCTAGACGACCCTGGACGTAGGGTTACGTCATGGAAGTCTGTCCCCAGACGACCCATGACGTAACCTTACGTCATGGGTGTTATTCCCGCTATGAAGCGCGCTCCGGAGCGGAGCGCGCTTCATAGGAGGTGGGGGCCGGCTGCAATCAGCAGCCGGGACCTCACCGGTAATGACACGCTGCAGCGATTGCGCTGCCGCGTGTCATTAACCCCTTAAACGCCGCGATCGCTGCGCGACCGCAGCATTTAAGTGTAAGTGACAGGGGGAGTCCCCTGTCACTTACCGATCGGGACCCCCGCAGTGTGACTGCGGGGGTCCCGATCGTTGAAACGGACTGCCGGAGGTCTCTTACCTGCCTCCATGCGGTCCGATCGGCGATCTGCTACACTGAGCCTGCACAGGCAGGCTCAATGAGCAGATCGCCGATAACACTGATCAATGCTATGCCTATGGCATAGCATTCATCAGTGTAGAAATCTAAGTATTGTATGTACAAGTCCCCCAAAGGGACTTCAAAAGTGTAAAAAAAAAAAAGTTCAAAACACTAACACACTACCCCAAAACCCCTCCCCCAATAAAAGTCTAAATCACCCCCCTTTCCCATTATATAAATAAAACATATAAAAATGAATAAATAGATAAACATATAATATACCATAGCGTGCGTAATTGTCAGATCTATTAAAATATAACAAGCGTCATTGCGACCGGTAAACGGCGTACACGAAAAGAGGGGAAAAAGTGCGCAGATTACCGATTTTATGTTACATTATATATTAAAAAAAATCAATAAAAAGTGATCAAAACGTCCGATCTTCACAAATATGGTATTAATAAAAACTAGAGATCATGGCGGAAAAAATGACAACCCATACAGCCCCATAGGTGAAAAAATAAAACCGTTATAAGCATCACAATAGGCTCATTTTATTAATATTTAATTGCCAAAAAAAAGGATTTCATAAAAAAAAATATATATAACATTAGAGAATCTGTGTAACCTGCATATGGTTGTGTTCGGACTGACCTATAGAATAATAGTGTCATGTCGCTGTTACCATATAGTGCATTACGTAGACACAGGAACCCCCCAAACGTTACCATATTGCATTCTTTCTTATGATTTCACCTATTTATATCTTCATAAATAATATATTTGGAATTCCATCATACATGTTATGGTAAAATGAATGACGCCATTACAAAGTACAACTATTCCTGTAAAAAACAAGCACTTACATGGCTTGTAGATAGAAAACTGAGAGTGCTAGAGCTCTTAGAAAGGGAGGAGGGAAAAACGAAAGCACTAAGATCAAAATTTGCGCGGTCCACTGGGTCATTTTGGGCCTGGTCCTCAAAGGGTTAAAAGGGATAATAAGCTGAGGGGCATAACCCCAGAACCTGGTACTCTTGGAGGCCCCCTCATATAACTAAACCCCCTGCCCGCACAACTCCTTTATAGGCTTGTCCAATAAATCAATCAATAACAATTAAATAAATTTTATCTATACTTGATAAAAAGGAAGCCTCAAGCTCCTTATTTATTAGCCAGGACAAAGAACACCTATAATGTCTTTTATATTACAAAGATGTTCAGATTAGTATGCACATGATAAGCCATCTCTTTCCCCAGCAAATCTAAATGAGCCCAAAGCCTGTTAAAACTACAAAAACATTGTCTAACCAGCATCTTAAATTTATGGTACATAAAAATCTCAAGACTATTTCAGGGAAACTTTGATGTTTTCAGATAACATTTTGAAGTTTACATAATTGATAACGCTGAATTAAATGCATGAGTAGCACTAAAATGTAAGCATAGGGATAAAAGCTGAGAATTGTCAGTTTAAGGAAGCATACAGTTGAAGGTGACCTAGCAGAATGATGTGTAAAATGGTTATAAAACTTAAACGTGTATTTCCACCCAAAAAATGAAACTAGCCATATAAATGAAGGGAACATAATCCAGCCCAGGGGTGCTACTGAAATGTGGCGAGGCATTGAAGAAGCACAGAGAGGCACTGCAGGCCACCCACCACCATTAGAATAAGTCTTTTTTATTTTTATTACATCCCTCTATGTAAGCCCCCTACATTGTAGATGGCCCCCTTTGTGTAGTTCCTCTAAAGTAAATTGCCTCAACAATGACAATAAATAATGGGGAAAAAACTCATCTCCCACACACTCCCCTATTGCTTCAGCTCTTCCAGCGCATGTCTCCACTTCTGTCTTTGGCATAGGCAGTGTGTGTTAAGAGCTCCCTGTGCTGGGTGGGAGTGGGGGAGGGGCATGGCCCGCAGAAGGTGGTCTACAGCACTCACCTTCCAAATCATGGCAGATCCACTTCAAGCTTGGGCTTGCATCAGGGGACAGGACTGTGGAGGTAATCTCTTAGCTGTAACTCCTTTCTCCCTGGACAGAGAGTGCTGCTAAACTGTGCCTGCACTTAAACTCAGCTTTATACCCTGCTGCTGTAATGTGCCTGCACTTACACTTAGCCATTCAAACTGCTGTATATAAAGTTTCTGTCACTGTCCTCCTGCACAGCTCTGTGATTCTCACTTCCTGGTCCATGCTGAACACACACCTCTTCCCCATTGCAGTCATGTGACCACACAGACCTCTGCTTCTCTATTCTAGCCTGGTGTACTAGCCACTGCATTGTGGCCATTTGCATCTCCATTCTGTATCTACAAACTGCTACTGTTTTTCAGATTTATGCACTTACTATACATTTTACTCCACATGCTGATTGCTATACTGTACAGTAAATTATAATTTTCTCATTTCTCATTGTTTGTTTCATTTGTTTTACATGTTATTCAGAATGAAAAATCTTTATTTTTGGGGAGTGGAACCAATTGTCTGCATATCAGTGATTTCTTATGGGAAAATTTGCTTTGGTTTAAGAGTGGATTTGGATTACAAGCATGGTCCCAGAACAAATTATGCTCGTAATCCAAGGCGGCACTCTACTCCATTTCTATAGAAAGAAAGAAATATTACTTGGGTAACTTCTATCATAGCTATTATGGCTTTGTTCCTATCTGTATTACTCATCAGGCTGCAGAGCTTTTTAATCTGCCCTGCTCCCGGTCGTTCCTCCTCAGGTGCTGGGAAAACATTGATCCAGTCCTGGGAAACTTTTCCCAGTTTCCCAGAACTGGATCCACCTTTACCAGCACCCATGGAGGAGTGGCACGGAGCGGAACCGACTTCAAGGCCCCGCAGCCCGATGAGCGGAACGCAGATAGGAGCGATTGATAACAAGCAGAGCTCTTATAACTGGGGTATGTTGGAAGCACAATTTTTCTTACAAAGCATACAGATTACATTTTCTTCTCATAAACCTCAAACTCATCCAAAGTAGTATTGACAAAGGGAGGGAAGATGACGTTTACATTACTATGTGCTCTAAAGACATAGCTCGGTTATATATCCCTCTTGAGGTGTTTGAAATAAAATGTTTGGTTAAAAAAAATTAAAAAAAAAAGCTGCACCACAGCAACCTCTGAATGCCTGTGCATAATAAATTATGTTTTTTTTTTCTTGGTGTAGTACATTGAAAAGCTATATCTTAACCTTTTTTAATCCCCATCAAGTGTGTGTGTGTGTGTGTATATATATATATATATATATATATATATATATATATATATATATATGTATATATTTTATGTTGTTCATGCTTTCCTTAACCTGTACCTATATCTACCAACATATACTATACTTGTATTGCTTTTATATTTGTTTGAATGCCCCTCTTACAGTCATTGAGAAGATTTTTTTTTTTTTTTTTTTTTAACTGTACAACATCTTATTATGTATCTTTGGGATCATAATGACTTTACTATTAGCTAGTGTAGTTTCCCTGTAAGAATTGTTAAATAATGGCAAATGAGTGATTAATATCTTAAAATAACCACAGCTTGCTCACACAAAATTATGGTACAGGACCTGTAAAGGTGGTTGGCGCCATCTGCTGGTCTTGCAGTAATTTACATTTACCATAAAATATTTCAGAGAATTGCTTCTATTTATTCCTCTTTACGCCAATGTACTACTGAAGATCTAACAGTGCTATGCTGGTTAATTTCCTGATAATTCATTGCTATTGCTGAGCTGTTTCTGTAAAATAGTTTATCGTTTTATAAAATGTCATGTCCTTTTCCCATAGATACAAACATAAATCTGACACAAAGCACATTTCTATGATTTTATACAATGTTAAATGATTTATCAAGTGTTACAAATGCTTCAGCCGTTTTGCTCCTGACACTTTACAAAGGGCACATTGTCAGCTGTGCATTGACAGGGTGAATTTACGTAGTAACAAAATACCACATGCAAATAAAGATTATAAAGTAGTATAATACAAACAATTGATAAAAGGCAAGACATTTCTGTAACCTTGAACGCTGTCAGAATAGATGAGATTCGGAGCAAACTATAACAAGAGAGATGACATAGACAGAAAGAAACAAATTACAATAATCTACTATCATTTATTCAGACATAGCATTCAATACACATAGGGGGGCATTTATTAAGTCCGGCGTTTTTTACGCCGGACTTATAAATGCCCCCGCAGCTCCGGCGCTACGGAGATTTATGTAGAGGCCGACTGCCTCCACATAAATCCCATGTGCGCCGGTGCGCACCGCCGAAAACCTACGCCAGCTGAGGACTGAAGTAGGTTTTCGGCGTACATTTGGGCGGAATGGATGGTAAATCGCACGGACTCTGAGTCCGCACCCTCCGTTCCACCCACTACACGCCCCCTTTCCGCCCCCCTGGCGTACTCGGCGGAAAGTGCCGATTTGCGAATATTTTAGTCGCAAATCGGCCATTTGCGAATAAAAAAATACGCAAATCGGCACTTTCCGCCGAAAATCATCCGTTCGCCGGATGATACATGTGGCCCATAGACTTCTAAACATTGAAATACACTTTCTAAATTATAAATACTCCCTAAGGGTGCGTTCACACCTACAGGATCTGCAGCAGATCTGCAGCAGATTTGATGCTGTGTTCAGTTATTTAAATGAAATCTGCTGCAGAAAATCAGCTGCAGATCCTGTAGGTGTGAACGCACTATAAATATTTTAATCCCTCACGAAGTAGACTTAATCCCATTAGATGTAACATTAATGTCTGAATAAATATTGTTCTATTTTGACCTCTAAAATATGAGGTTAAGCTTCAAGCGCCTCACTACTCAGGGGTTACTTTAAGAAAATGTCACGTTCTGAGTAATTTTATTCAGCTCTGACATTTCCACTTGTAAACAGAATTTCAAGGCCCCTTTATTGTGACTTCTTTGCCCTAGAATATGTGTGGGAGTTAACTAGCAATATTCTTTTTTTGTCACTGGTTAAGTAGAACATAATAGATTTATCTCGACACTGCTGGGAATCAGAGGACTATTACTCATACAAATCTACCAAACTGAGCAATGAGAACTGAAGCATAAGCTATGGAGGAGGAGCAGAGCATTAGTTTTAGACTACAGAGAAAGTAGATTTCAGACTATGCCTCGCTATTATTAGACAACACCTTAGGCCTCCTCCTTCATTCCTAAGAAGTGGACAATGTTTATTGTATACATTGGCATACAAGCAGGAAGGTATGCCAACCTACATATTCCTGGGCTGTGCCCATTCAATTCAAAAGACTGAACATTATCTACTAGTGTCTACACTATGCTGTTATTTTTCAGGTACTGTGATTCCTTAGCTATGAACAGTGCAATTGATGTGTGAATGTAGCCTAAATTCATGACCCAGTCCTCCTAAATAAATTCAGGCTCCATTCCATGCAAGGATAGTCATCTGCTATCAAGGGCAGGGCAAGATATTTTGGTGCCCCTGGAAAACAAAACATGGCAGGCATCCACCAAGACAGGCATCTATCCACTGACAGCTGTTTCGGAGTATCTGCCCCTTTTAAATGTGAAGCAGGATTCTGGATAGCGGGGGCACTGACAAATTGACCAACAAGACACAGCAATCACTGAGCTGAAGTACTCAATCAAGAGTCTCCATTGATGCCCCCTAAAAATGTTATTGTGCAAAAAAGGAGTCTGTGGAGCCTCGGTTGCGAGTCTCAAAACACAGGAATAGCCAGATATCCCTAGCCTGTTGCCAAGGGGTGCCAAGGGGTGTTGCAAATGAAAAATTGAGCGTGGTTTGTGCATCTTCCAAGCTCTAGTAACCTGAAAAAGACATAAAGAGAAACAATTAACAACAGGGACAGAGTAAGGGTACCATGGGCCCCAGGCTGTCCAGAAATTGTGGACCCCCCTGCCAACCACGCCACTTCTAGCCCTGCCCCCATGCAAAGATGGAGGATACATACAAACTCATGTGCACATGTTGTCACGGAGGCGGGTTAGCAAGTTGGAAAGCAATAAACTTAAGCACATCGCCTTTTAGGTGCTGCACACTAAGCAGCAGACCTGTTAGCGCCTCTGGTCTTTGCGAACTCACACACATACCATGCAAGGCCCACGTTTTGTAACTTGTGATTAAACCATGTCTTTATAAAACTTCCTCCAGGCTGCCAGAGCTACTGTCAAAAGTACACACTCTTTAATAAGTCAACTGTAGCTGCTGCTAGCCTGTAGAAAGCTTACATTGGACAGGGTTTGTGACCAGCAGAGAGCTTTAATGGAGTATTGGCTCCAAAACACCCCTGTGCCTCCCGCTCAGCTTCCACAGTTCGCTACGCGCGAGTAGTCACGTATGGCTGACATATGCGATGTGTTACGCATATTTAAGGAGTCCACCAAGTTGGTCAGCTCTGCAATGATGCTATTGTGATCTAGGTAAATACCTGGGCTGGAAACAAGCAAAATTTTGAAGCACGAATGACCTGAAAAAGAAATAAACAAAAACAATTAAGTTGAAAAAAAAAATGGACTGAACTTCAAAAATATCATTATATAATCTAAAACTATTGAGGGTAGCACTCAAGTTGGGTCTATTGAATTGGTTCAGCCCTGATAGAGCAAAGAGAAGTGGGAGGAGATGGAGAGTCATCCTTCTGGTGGCGGACACGTGGCTGTAACTGTACCTCTACTCCTAGGAGGTGCTGGCCTGCCCTGCCGCAAGGGTATTCAGTGCAGCCGGGGGCATTATCACGGATAAACTCAGCTACCTGTCAACTGACAGAACTGATATTTATCAGACTTGTATCTGTAAGTGTGGAAAGCAGCAAAACATGAAGTGCCATATGTGTTCTCAAGCTCTGACAGACAATTCCAGTGTACCCCTATCAACCCAACAAAGTATATGAAGTGCATGGTTCAGCTCATTTCCTCCTTAATGACCCACATTCATTTTTCCTCTCTTCCCATGTGAATCCCCGCTTAGCCCAGCCCTGTCACACACCATATCACTAGCCTGGCCTGTCACACACCATATCACTAGCCTGGCCTGTCACACACCATATCACTAGCCTGGCCCTGTCACACACCATATCACTAGCCTGGCCCTGTCACACACCATATCACTAGCCCAGCCCTATCATCCTGTAAGTGTGGAAAGCAGCAAAACATGAAGTGCCACATGTGTTCTCAAGCTCTGACAGACAATTCCAGTGTACCCCTATCAACCCAACAAAGTGTATGAAGTGCATGGTTCAGCTCATTTCCTCCTCATCAACCACCGGCTTATTGGGCCATTAAAAATAAATAAATAAATAAATAAGTCTAAACGACAAAAGACTTAACCCAAGGGTGTCCATTTCAATGTTTGGAGAGTTTACCTAAAGGGACTCAAGTTCGATTTATGGAAGGCTCAACCCAGGGTGGAGACAGGTAGGAGAGGATGGAGCAGAAGGGGCAGTGACTTAATCCTGTGAGCCGCAGATAAAGCAAATTCTTGCATTTTTTTAAACTTACTAGACAGAGCAGGACCGTGGCATGACCCCCCCCCCTCTATTTTTGAATTTGGGGTAACATTCCAGGCATCATGTGATTCACCGCTTCTCCAAAAATGCCTCCTTGTGCGATTTGTTCCGACTAACTTGGATACAGGACCCACAGTCATTCCCCCCCCCCCCCTTAGCCCAGCCCTGTCACACACCATGCCACTAGCCTGGCCCTGTCACATACCATATCAATAGCCCGGCCCTGTCACACACCATATCACTAACCTGGCCCTGTCACATACCATATCAATAGCCCGGCCCTGTCACACACCATATCACTAGCCTGGCCCTGTCACACGCCATATCACTAGCCCAGCCCTATCATACACCATGTCACTTTTCTTATGGCACTTTTATCACAGATTTGACTGAAGTTTTATGTATTGCACTTTGTGTGTTCTGTAGTGTACACGGTGTAACAATGTTTAGCACGTTTCTTTTTTTGTTTTGTTTTTTGTTGTTCGCAGAGCGCCATGTACTGCGACAATTTTTAGCTAACACCAGATACCAAGTATGGTTTTACTACAGTCTCCTACTGAGGTCACACACATCTCCAGGGCTTCGATTGTCTCTGGGGAACCAGGAAGTCACCGGTCCCGAACGGAATTATTGGCAGATGGGAGTAACCCTTTAAGATTAATATTTCTATATTGTATGCTCCCTTATGTTTTGCATTTACAATTTATGTATTTTCTCCAAGGTAAAATTCTACAAGACAGTTAATGAGAAAATAAGAAGTAAGGTTAAAATCGAGTCTGAAATCCTAATAAATAACTTAGCTTAGACAGACATGGCCTTCCATGGAGGCAAAGAAAAGCATCATCATTGTCTTGCGCTCTGAGTCATTGAGGGATATAGCTTTGTGATTTTGTCTGTCTCTAAAGATATTAATGATGTAGACTGGCTTGTGTTATAGGATAGTATGGTGAGGAAACCTTAAACTAGGTCATTATTCTTAGGTGAAATATTTCCCTTTTAGAATTCCAACAGAAGCTAGCTTAAGAAACAGCTCTATCAGACAATATTACTGTTAGTTTTTCACGGTTCAAATTTTTATGTTAAGGCATACAAGGGCAATGTCAAAATCTTACTTTATAGAAGCATAAAAATATGAACATATATAGTGCACTAAACCAAAGATGAAATTACCATTGACATTACTAAGGCAATGGATCGTGAACAAGGCCTCCCTATCAATGAAACGTGAAAACTAATGAGCTGGTACCTTGATTCATACAACTTCTTTCATTATTATACAGTAAATAAAACCAAGCAGAAGGAAATGTTAGACCACATCTGAAATATGACCATGGGAATTTTATTTTAAGAAAGTAATGATTGCTTATTTTTTGGCTGCCCCGAACAAAATAGTCATATTATTCAAACTTTAGACTCCTCAAGTTGTTTTATTTAACTTTATCCATTGTTCCTTCAGAAAACTTCTACAACTTAATTTAAGTTTGAATAAAAATACCTTAAAGGGGTAGTTCCGCAAAAAAAAAAAATAATCAACTGGTGCCAGAAAGTGCCAGAGATTTGTAATTTACTCCTACTAAAAAAAATCTAAAGTGTTTGTTTTACTACTTATCAGCTGCTGTATGTCCTGCAGGAAGAGGTGTATTTTCTCCTGACACAGTGCTCTCTGCTGCCACCTCTGTCAATGACAGGAACTGCCCAGGGCTCTAGCAAATCCCCATGGAAAACCTCTCCTGCTCTGCAGACTGGAAAGAATACCACTTTCTGTAGAACATACAGCAGCTGATAAGTACTGGAACACTTAATATTTTTTAGTAGAAGTAAATTACAAAATCTCTGGCACTAGTTTATTTAAAAGAAAAAAAGGTTTTCTGAACTATTCATTTAAATAATGTCCTCAAGAATAATTGTGTCATAATATACAGAGGCTATATTCCTACCATTTTTATTTTTGTATAAGGCATTGTTCACACAATGTTTTTTGTCTCCATCTTTTGGCATTAAAATGACGTTGTGTGAACATAGCCTAAAAATTAAGAGAAGGTGGGAAGAGGTGAAAAAAATCCAGCAGTTTATTGCAAAAGCAGGTTGAAATAATGGGCATGTTTATTATTTGGATAAATCAATTTTGGATGTTATTCTATATGGAGTGCGGACTGCTGGCAAATTTCCTATTGACGTCAATGGGGAGCATTGTTGTGTTAAAAAACATTACTGTATTTTTACCTCAAAATCGCTACATCCATATTTTACTTTTATTTTACTAGGTGTGATCATACCTTTAATGTAAAGGCATAAAAGACTATCATTTAAAAAAAAAAGTACCAGAGGATTCTCTGTTGACCTGTACTTCAGCAGAAGATGATCACACTGTCGCGTGTTGTTTTAGGGCCCTTTTACACAGAAAGATTATCTGACAGATTATCTGCCAAAGATTTGAAGCCAAGATTTGAAGCCAAAACCAGGAACAGACTAACCCCCCCCCCCCCCAACTGCCAAAAAAAAAATCCCACAAAAATAATGAGTCTCTTGGTTACTATTTGCAAACAGCGTAAACTGCCTCACCACGATAAGGTGGACTCATATCGAGGCAGACCCTACACTGTAATGGCCTCTCCATGGCGTGCAATACGCCTATGCTCCGGGCATGCAAGATCCGTCTAATACCTGCAAAAATAATTGCACCACCTGGGTGAGACAGGTGGAGTGCACGACCAAATGGAGGCAGCCACTCCCCCAACTGGAACACTGAAAAAAAGAAAAAAAAATGTTTCTTTATTTTTTTCTTTTTTTCTGTGTTCCAGTTGGGGGAGTGGCTGCCTCCATTTGGTCGTGCACTCCACCTGTCTCACAGGTGCAATTATTTTTGCAGGTATTAGACGGATCTTGCATGCCCAGAGCATAGGAGTATTACACACCATGGAGAGGCCATTACAGTGTAGGGTCTGCCTCGATATCAGTTCACCTTATCGTGGTGAGGCAGTTTACGCTGTTTGCAAATAGTAACCAAGAGACTCATTATTTTTGTGGGATTTTTTTTGGGCAGTTGGGGGGGCTGCTTTTAACTATTTTCATGACTGTGGTGGGTCTGTATCTTGCTGTTGCATTTTTCTGTGTTTTTGTGTGTTTGCAATTTCAGCCATGGCAACATACTCCTGCCTAGTGTGAACAGTGTTCTAGGAGAGCTGACCAATTTTTTTCTTTTTTTCTGTGAAAGGATATTAACCTGTTGAGTAAAAATTAAAACCATCTGTGGCACACTAGTAATATGCAAAGTGAGTTCAATTTATTTACAGCGTGATTGAGGTCAAACCAGGTACAAACTTTTTACAACAGCAGAAATATATAAGGAAAAGAGACTTTGTCAGCGCCCAGTTGGTATTTACAACAGCACCTATTTGGTGTATTGAGGCTGATGCTTTTGTGGGACAAACAGACATTTTGACTGGTCTGAGATCTTTTTTTTTTTAAGGTTATAGTTATAGTAATGTGGTTAGAAGCACTCCTGGCACTTTCCTGTAGGTGTTTGATGCCCGTTTGTCGCACAAAAGCATCTGCCTCATTGCACCAAATAGGTGCTGTTGTAAATAGTTTATACCTGGCTTGACCTCAAAAACCTTGATATAAATCTTGATCTAACGTTTATGAGGGAGTGTCCATCTATGCAAAGGATTGGAGGAGTTTTATGGTGCGTTTACACAAAAAAGATTATCTGACAGATTATCTGCCAAAGATTTGAAGCCAAAGCCAGGAACAGACTATAAACAGAGACCAGGTCGTTAAGGAAAGCCTGAGATTTCTCTTCTTTTTAAATCCACTCCTGGCTTTGGCTTCAAATCTTTGGCAGATAATCTGTCAGATAATCTTTCTGTGTAAACGCACCATGAGAGGGAGCTGGTGGTCTACTGTAGCTTGTTTTCTGCTATCAATATTCCCTCATCATACACTAAGTTCTGCCTAGCTGTTGAACAGCCTGTAGTCTGCTCTATGTGATGGTGCAATGATTTATACAGCTCCTTTCACCCACCAAGTTAACTTTCTACAATGAACCTAAAAAATCATTGCCACTGTCACCATACACAGGGAAAAACCTGTCAATCAATGGTAGGCAGGGTCAGCAGCACCTAATAAATACACTGCTTGCTCATGGTGTTCATGTAAAGATGGCTATACACCTTCAATAACTATTGGCCCATTGCATTTTTTCCATTCATTTTCATTGCATTTCTGTATATTTTTAAACAAAAAAACACCAAAAAGAAATCCAATACGTTACCAAAAGACACATTAGAAGTCTTGTGGTATGTGGCAGGATCAACCTGTAAAAGAGTAACCACTACTCCTACCATCTGCGTTTCAAAAAACACAACCGACACGACTTCCAAAAAATTAAAAACTTTAAGTTCCCAGAAAATTGGTCACGGACTGACAACAGCTTGTTGTTGGGTGAGGAGCTTTACAGTACCTGTGTCGCAGGTCATAAACCACGTTAGCCAGGTCCTTTGCCTGGTTAGCAAGTTCCTGTATTGTATTCATGCCAATCGAGATGGCAAGGAAAAAATATTAAGACTTTTTATAATATAAGGGAACCTGGGACCTGGATGGAATACAAGGACAGAGAGACTGTGCGAGTCCTAGGCCTCCCCAACACTGTTCCTGCTTACTTGCAAGCCTGACCTTAGGTGATTGACGACAACTGTATTTTTCTGCAGTTGTCTTGTACCAATACTCCCAAGGCTGTTTTTGTCATCTGGGGTGTGGGGGGGGCTACTGTGTCCATGCTTGTACAGACCTCAGTGTGGTCCTCTGCTTGTAAAGCATGGCAGATACTACACTTTTGGCCATGATTCAGTGTGCACGTTTCCTACAAGTCTGAACTCTGTATGTTTCCAGCACTTGCTGTGTGGTGATTCATAGGCTTCCACCACACCTGTCTGTCCACCACACCTGTTGTTCTGATAGCCTTGTTCCTTGCTGCATATGGTTTTAGTGATTAATGCTGCATTTACACTGATCGATAATGCGCCCGATCGAACGATTAACGATTTCGAAGTAATGTGTTTTTTTTTTATAACGATCAGTGTTTAGATGGAACAATATATCGATATATTGATTGCTTAAGCCTTTCTCACACATAGGTTAAATCGGTGAACGACTGTTTACACGGAACGATCTGAAAATTTTTTGCGAACGACCAACGATGATTTGAGAACTTGTTCAAAGATCAAAGTGAACGATTTCTTGCTCGTCGTTTGATCGTTCGCTGGGTTTACACGTACGATTATTGTTCGAATTCGATCGTTATCATGCAAACTCGCAGGATAATCGTTCCGTGTAAACGCAGCATAACAGTTGCCTTCAACACTTATTTCCATTCCCTGCCAGGCTGTGTTCTATGTGGTCTGCATGTCAGGGGCTGATCATGGCTTGGACTGGGACTCTGGCATCTCATAAGAAGTCTACTTATACTCTGGGACCTGACTTGTGAATTGTCTCTTGTAGCTAGATCTGGCATCTTGTATTGGATTGGATTGCTTGGTATTCTGACCTCTTTGCCTGCCCTTCTTACCTCTTTTTTGCCTACTATTTTTGCACTGTTCTGCTATCTCCAGTTTGACCTACAGTATATCTGTCTGACTATTGTTGTGTTTGTCTGTCTTGACTCTGTGTTTCACTTACTCAGCATAGGGGCTGCCGCACAGTTGTCGTCGACCGCCTAAGGTTGGGCTGGAAAATAGGCTAAGTGCTAGGGCTGAAGCTGTCTGTCTCTGTATTCCATCCAGGTCTTAAGTTCCCTTACACCTATGGTAAAAAGAATTATTCAGTACAAAGAAGGTGGAGACAGGTCAGTCTTATTTGTAACTTTGTTAGAAATAAGACCTGTGTTCTTTCTGTGTTTCAAACTGAAAACAGGACCCAGGGGAACTCCAGACAGCCTTGCGAAGAAAAAACTTCCAAACAATGCAAGATCCCTACCTATTTTCCCCCATGACACTCTTCATGTGGTTTTACAGTAGTACGGCTCATCTGATGTAGTTGTCTGCTCTCTTCCTCTTGCCCTATATTCAGGGGTGATTCTAGCCTCTCTGCTGCCCGAGGCGAACTATAGAATGACGCCCCCCCCCCGTCAATCCGCCCACATTATAATCCACTACTGCCCCCCCCCCACTGCTGTCCCCAATAAACATAATGTTTGGTCCCTTTCTGCACAGAGGATGTCAGGAGAGGAGGGGGCTAATCCTATAGGAGAGGTCCCAGCAGCACAGAGGATGTCAGGAGAGGAGGGGGCTAATCCTATAGGAGAGGTCCCAGCAGCACAGAGGATGTCAGGAGATGAGGGTGCTAATCCTATAGGAGAGGTCCCAGCAGCACAGAGGATGTCAGGAGAGGAGGGTGCTGATCTTTTAGGAGATGGTTCCCCTCTTCCCCCCTTATAGATGGTCCCCCTCTTCCCCCCCCTTATAGATGGTCCCCCTCTTCCCCCCCCTTATAGATGGTCCCCCTCTTCCCCCCCTTATAGATGGACCCCCCCTTATAGATGGTCCCCCTCTCCCCCCTCCCTTATAGATGGTCCCCCTCTCCCCCCTTCCTTATAGATGGTCCCCCTCTCCCCCCTCCCTTATAGATGGTCCCCCTCTCCCCCCTTCCTTATAGATGGTCCCCCTCTTTCCCTTCCCTCCCCCCCCCTTATAGATGGTCCCCCTCTCCCCCCCCTTATAGATGGTCCCCCTCTTCCCTCTCTCCCCCCCCTTATAGATGGTCCCCCTCTCCCCCCCCTTATAGATGGTCCCCCTCTCCCCCCCCCTTATAGATGGTCCCCCTCTCCCCCCCCTTATAGATGGTCCCCCTCTTCCCCCCCCCTTATAGATGGTCCCCTCTCCCTTATAGATGGTCCCCCTCTCCCCCTCCCTTATAGATGGTCGCCTCTCCCTTATAGATGGTCCCCCTCCCCCCCTTATACATGGTCCCCCTCTCCCTCCTCCCTTATAGATGCCCCCTTATAGATGGTCCCCCTCTTTCCCCCTCCCTTATAGATGGTCCCCCTCTTCCCCCCCCTTATAGATGGTCCCCCTCTTCCCCCCCCCTTATAGACAGTCCCCCTCCCTTATAAATGGTCCCCCTCTGCTTCCCCCCCCTTATAGATGGTCCCCCTCTGCTCCCCCCCCCCTTATAGATGGTCCCCCTCTTTCCCCCCTCCCTTATAGATGGTCCCCTTCCCCCCCCTATAGATGGTCCCCCTCTTCCCTCTCCCCCTACCTTATAGATGGTCCTCCCCCCCTACCTTATAGATGGTCCCCCTCTTTCCCCCCCTCCCTTATAGATGGTCCCTCTCTCCCCCCCCCCCCTGCACAGCAGATAAAACAAACACAAAAAACAGCACACAACTCACCTGCCATCCGTTCCCCCGTCGAGCCTCTCTGGTCTGGTCCCGGCTGATGTGCGGCTGCCCGGGGTGTCCCATCCTGTCCCCGGCAGCGCGCGCTTCATAGAGCTCCCCGTGCGCCTGTGGCTGTGACTTCCGGCGCACGGGGATCTCTCTGATGCGCGCGCTGCCGGAGACAGGATGGGACACCTCCGGCAGCCGCACATCAGCCGGGGGACTAAGGCTGCATTCCCACGTTCCGTGATCCTGACGGATCACGGACGTGGAATGCATTTACCGGAGTCCCCCCGCGCCCGGACAGCATCTGTAATGAGATGCTGTGAGCGCCGAGCGGGGGAGACTGTATTCATAAGCGCCGTGCTGTAGTAACAGCACCGCGCGGCTGATTCATTACAGCGCGGCGCTTATGAATACAGTCTCCCCCGCTCACAGCATCTCATTACAGATGCTGTCCGGGCGCGGGGGGACTCCGGTACATGGTACGATCAGTGGCGGATTATAATGTGGGCGGCCGCCCGAACCGCTCATATTATAATCTGCCACTGAATGCCGCCCCCATGACGACAGCTGGTGGCGCCGCCTGAGGCAGACGACTCAGGTCGCCTCATGATTGCGGCGCCCCTGCCTATATTGCTATCAGACTACATTTCCCAGTCTTCGCAGTGAATGCTCAGAATGTCCTTTTTATATTACCCTATAAACCCACCTCCACTGACTATATCCCTGCCCCTCCCAGGCTCTCCAGCCCACGTCCTGTCTGCATTTTTGTTAGTTGATGTGAAATGCAATTGCATTACCAAAATAGTTTTCTTTGACGTTTGATACCTTTCACTTGCTGTCATGATGACAGTGGTTGCTGATAGTAGTGGATCCTGACCCCCACTATCAGCTATTATAGCGGTGCATCCCATCCTTGCTCCCCCTGCACCCCCTTCAACCTCCCCATGCCCCATGCCAAACCAGTAAGTGAGAGCAAGACGCGGTGGGGAGAAAATGAGAGGGGTTAAATGGGGCAATCTCTTTAAGATCTTATTATTATATTGAGATATAGGCCCAAAGCCTGAGGGAGAAATGTTGATTTTTTTTTTTAAATGCTTTTTTATTACCCAAGTACACAATAATAATCTAGTGCAAGACAGAAGCATAAAAAAGTGATGTCGAATATAGCTTATACATGATAACTTAGACAAGGATTTCCAATGCATAAAATGTCTTACATAGGTGTTCCCCTCAATGACAAGAGCAGGGAGCAGTGGGAAATAGTCTGAAAAAAGCCAGTCCGTATACCAGGGTGATGGTGCCATCTCAATAGGACAGATAATCCACCAATTATGACACTATGACACTATAACTAATAAAGAAACAAGAGGATAAGAAGGAGGAGTGGAGGAGAAAATGAGGAAAAAAGAGAGAAAAGAATGTGTGTGTGTGTGTGTGTGTGTGTGTGTGTGTATGGGGGGTGGGGGGGGGGGGAGTCCTAGAAAACATCTAAGTTTCCATTGCTCCAAGTTCATTAATAATGAGATATCCTTTACTGTTAATTTATTGCTTGTTTAATGTTTTCAAATTCAAATAGTGTATGAAATACCAGAAAATCGCAGCAGTATATAGAAATGAGAAATAAATTGTGTAAATATGTAGCCTGTAAAAAGTTCTGAATATAAACAATTTTTCATAATTACATTTTAATCTTCATACTGAGAGAAATTAATTAAACTGTAAGATGCTGGGGAACAACTTACTTAAAAATGCATACAGAACTCTGCAAAAGCAGTCATATATTATGCTGCATTTAGTTACTTTATCATAATTAAAAAAAAAAGTGAAAATAACACAGAAAAGTGTACAGTATGTAGGAAGTGGCTTTTTAGATAATTATACTAAGATAGTATCAACGTGTAAAGTGCAAATGATCTGAGTGTTAGGAATATTTCACACTTCAGCTCTGCAATTGTTTCAAATACAGTACATAATTACATGGCTTTCTTTTGTAGGGGAAAAATATTTTCTATAAAAATAAAAAGTGTAGTTTATTTATTGCTGTTATATTTTGCAAATCAACACGATTTTTGTACAGACCCTTGTCTAGTATTATGGTGTGTTTATACAGAAAGATTTATCTGACAGATTTTGGAAGCCAAAGCCAGGAATGGATTTAAAAAGGGGAGAAATCTCAGTCTTTTCTTTATGACCTGTACTCTGTTCCTGGCTTTGGCTTCACAAATCTGTCAGATAAATCTTTCTGTGTAAACAAACCATAAGGCTAGGTTTACTGCTTGTCTACTGGTTTTAGATTCTGTTTTGGACCTAATGTGATCTCCAGTTCTGACCTGATTTCTGGTACTCAGTGGCATAGCTACCATGAAGGCAGGGAAGGCAGTTGCTATGGGGCCCCGGCTGCAGGGGGCCCAGGCCCGCCTGGCCTGTCTTCCCTGTCTACATGGTGCTACAGCACTGAAAGTAAAGCACCCTGTCAGAGATGCATAAGGGAGTGTCTGCAATCCCCTCTCAAGCACCTCCACACCTCCCCCTGACACAGACTCAGAGCGTCCTGCACCAGTGTCCCCCTCTCCACAAGTGGCAACAGTCCCGGGTAGGTTCTGCTAAGCCCCACCCCCATCGCGACAAGCCCTGACCACAGCGCCCACCGCAGGTGGGATATTGGCTCATGGCAGAGTGCACAGGGCCTGAGGAGGAGAGGCACAGCAGAAAGGATGGCAACTATCACTGCCAGCTGGAAGTCACCAGCTTCCCTAGCATCCTGTGTAATGTGGTCACTCAGCTTTCCCAGCATCCTGTATAATGGGGTCACTCAACTTCCCTGGCATCCTTTTTAATGGGGTAACCAGATTCCCTAGCATCCTATATAATGGGGTCACCAGCATCCCTAGCATCCTGTTTAATGGGGTCACTCAGCTTCCCTGGCATCCTGTATAATGCGGTCACCCAGCTTTCCCAGAATCTTGTATAATGGTGTCACTCAGCTTCCCTGAAATCCTGTATAATGGAGTCACTCAGCTTCCCTAGCATCCTGTATAATGGGGTCACTAGCATTCTGTATAATGGGGTCACTCAGCTTCCCTGGCATCCTGTATAATGGGGTCACCCAGCTTTCCCAGAATCCTGTATAATGGGGTCACTCAACTTCCCTAGCATCCTGTATAATGGGGGTCACTCAGCTTTCCCAGCATCCTGTATAATGGGGTCACTCAGCTTCCCTAGCATCCTGTATAACGGGGTCACTCAGCTTCCCCAGCATCCTGTATAATGGGGTCTCTCAGCTTCCCAGCATCCTGTATAATGGGGTCTCTCAGCTTCCCTGGCATCCTGTATAATGGGGTCACCCAGCTTTCCCAGCATCCTGTATAATGGGGTCACTCAGTCTCCCTAGCATCCTGTATAATGGGGTCACCCAGCTTTCCCAGCATCCTGTATAATTGGGTCAACCAGCCTCCCGGCATCCTGTATAATGGGGTCACTCAGCTTCCCTGGCATACTGTATAATGGAGTCGCCCAGCTTTCCCAGCAACCTGTATAATGGGGTCGCTCAGCTTCCCTGGCATTCTGTATAATGGGGTCACCCAGCTTTCCCAGCATCCTGTATAATGGGGTAACTCAGCCTCCCGGCATCCTGTATAATATGGTCACTCAGCTTCCCTGGCATCCTATATAATGGAGTCATCCAGCTTTTGCAGCAACCTGTATAATGGGGTTAATCAGCTTCCCTAGCTTCCTGTATAATGGGGTCACCAGCTTAACTAGCATCCTGTATAATGGGGTCACTAAGCTTCCCTGAAATCCTGTATAATGGGGTCACTCAGCTTCCCTAGCATCCTGTATAATGGGGTCACTCAGCTTCCCTAGCATCTTATATAATCGGGTCACTGAGCTTTCCTAGCATCTTATATAATGGGGTCACCCAGCTTCCCTAGCATCTTGTATAGTAGTTAGTATAATGGAGGTTACCCCCTCCCCCCCTCCCCAGACACCCCCCAGACCTGCAGGGACTCAGAGCGGCCCCTAAACCCTTCCTCCACACACACACTGTCTTAAAGCAGCCCCCACCCCGCAGGTGTCTCAGAGCTGGTACTGTTTAGGATTGTGATTTGGTTTTGATGCGACTCTCTGTTTCTGCTTGTTTTTTTATTTTTTATTCTAATTCTGAAATTGACATGCTAGACTGGTTTTGAGTGACCCTATCTGTCTGACTTCTATGTATTACATAAGCCCTGTAAGTAAGTATAGTGGGGTAGAGTTGCACTGTTCCCACCAATTGTGTGAGGACACAGCACAAATTTAGTTTATGCTGCTGATTGGGTCTGTCCTTAGGCCTTAGGCTTCACTGTATTTTCCACATACACTCATTATTTCTGCAGGGAAACATATAGTACCTCAGTTTTAGCTTTTAAAATTTTCTGAAGTGGACTTTCTCACTCACCTAAATTCACACGTTTAGTGTTTTTAAAGGTCCTTGGATGAAGTCTGCTATCTACCTGCGTGACCTGTGAAAAACCATCATTTTGCATCTGTGTCATGTTTTTCAAGGATCTGTTTAAAGCTTTTTAAATTACACTGAATACTGTACATCATATGCATGTTTTTCACTTATTGCACAGATGTAAATAGATTTCAGTTCTGTGCAATCCGGACTTCTTTGGGGGATATCTGTGCCATGCTCACATCCGAGTTACAACATATTTTTTTACAGAATGAATTGCTGATCAATGACAAAAATGGACCGTGTGAACAGCCCAATAGAAAGCAATTGGCCATAAAATAATCCAAGGTCACGGACAATGTCATGAAACTTTGAATAACCTTAAAGCGACTCTGTACTCACAATTTACCCCTCCCCCCAACAATTTATACCATTGGATAGCTTATTTTAATCCAAGATCTGTCCTGGGGTCCATTCGGTAGGTGATGCAGTTACTGTACTAAAAAAAACTTGCAGCCCTGTGTCAAATTGGCATGGCCTAGAGTGTCTGTGCATTAGGCCTGTAACACCTCTACTTTCTTCCTCCCCACCCTTCGTATCATAAGGAACACCCCTATAAGGATTTCTCCTATTCATCACTTGTCTAATGGTGCGTTTACACAGAGAAATTTATCTGACAGATTTTTGAGGCCACAGCCAGGAACAGACTATAAACAGGGAATAGGTAATAAAGGAAAAATTTAGATTTCTCCTCTTTTCAAATACATTCCTGGCTTTGGCGGCAAAAATCTGTCAGATAAATCTCTCAAAAGTGCACATGTGTTGGATCATTAAGATACATGTGCAATGTTCAGACAATTGATTAACCCCTTAGTGTCCCATGACGTATCTGGTACGTCATGGTGACACTGGGGGAGTTCAGAGTGGGGTCCGCTGTGAACGGCGCCGCTCCCGGCTGTTATCTGTAGCGGGGGGGGGGGGCTCTATTAGCCGGAGCGGGTCCCATTGCCGCATCGCCTAATTAAGCATCTAAATGCAGCTGTCAAACCTGACAACTGCATTTAGATGCTCTGTTTATCATTTCCGAAGTGTCTAGTGGGACTGACCCCCTCCCCCCCTCCCCCTCGATCGCATCGCAGGGGGGAGATCCGTTCTTCTGGCCGGGCCAGGCCTCAGCGTCGCACTGACGCTGATCCTGGCTCGGCAATATATTGCTCTGGTCTGCTGCAGGCCAGTGCAATATATCAATGATCTCATAGATTATTGCTGTGTATATACACAGCATTGGTCTCTATGAGAGATAAGTGCTGTGTATATAGTAGTCCCCCAAGTTAAAATGTTTTTTTTATTTTTTATTAATAAAAATTCCCTCCCCTAATAAAAGTCCAAATCACCCCCTTTTCCCATTTTATAAATATAAATAAATAAATAAACATCTTTGGTATCGCAGTTTTACCATAGGGCAAACACAAAACTCCCTGAAATGAAATCAAATTCCTTTTTTTTTTTCAATTTGACAGCGCAAATGATTTTTTTCCAGTTTCGCAGCATATTTTATGGGAAACTTAAGTCTGTCATTGCAAAGTACAATTGGTGTCTCAAAAAATAAGGGCTCATATGGGTCTCTAGGTGAAAAAATGCAGGCGCTATGGCCTTTTAAACATAAAGTGGAAAAAGCAAAAGCGCAAAAAGGAAAATTGGCTTTGACCTTAAGGGGTTAAAATAAATCCTACCCAGGGGTGAGGCATCACAAGTCTAGGCCACAGACACCCTAGGCCATGCCAATTTAACACAGGGCTACGAGTTTTTTTTTGCTTTGTTTTTTCTCTAGGACAATAACTGTATCACCTATCGAACAGACCCCAGATCTTGGATTAAAAGCAGCTATCCAACAGTTCAAGCAGTTTGGGGCAGGGGGGCAGATTGTGGGTACAGAGTGACTTTTACAGCACACTTCTGAGTATATAATTTTGTTTACAATGTTGTGTGTTTTGTTTCTATGTATCAGATATTGAGTTTCAATGCATATGTTGTGAAAATAATTGATTAAATAAGGGTGGGGGGGTCATTGCACAAATATATGGTTGCACACAGCAGTTAGATAAAAATTAATCAGACAATTCCAAGCATAGGAAATAATATATTTAGTAAGACTTACTAGTGTCTCATTAATATCTGCTTTCTTCCTTTTTTTTCCATTTTACATTTACAATCATGTAAAAATACCAAATTTGCATACATATATTTTTTCCCTTATTCCAGGTGCCTATGTACTTCAGGTTAAAGCAAGTGATGCAGATGATCCTACATATGGAAGCAGTGCCAGAGTGGTTTATAGCATTCTTCAGGGACAACCTTATTTTTCTATTGATCCTAAAACAGGTAAAACAATGTTATTTAATCTTTTACTTTTCTTTGTGGCTCATTAGATAGATCTATGATCATCAACAACAACCACTCATGTCTGTATTAAATAAACCTTAGAGGGCATCTTAAAGGGATTGGCCACTAGTAAAATTGTTTTGTGTGAAGTTAGTGTATTTACCTTATTGACAGCAGCTCCCTGTGTACCTCATAAAGCTCATCAGACTCCACTCCTCCAGGTTAGGATGCCATGCTCTGTGGGGAGTCTGTCAATAAGATGGCTGACATGGAGGAGCATGTGACCATGCCCCGCCCCACAATGCCCACCATAGGCTTATACAGGCTCAGTGTTGCACACTTGGGGGTGGGGCTTGGTCACATGCCTTTTCATGACAGCCATCTTATGGACAGACTCACCACAGAGCAGAGCAGCACAGCCTAGTGGAGGGGAGGCTGATTTTAGTTCTACGAGGCACACTGGGGGATGCTACCAGTATATACAATGAGAACACTTACTAATACTGCACACTGAACAATTTTACTATAAAGTGGCCAATTCCTTTAATCATTTTGACACTAGTCAACAATTCCTTGAATTAAAATCTGAAAAGCTGATTTTTTTTTTTTTTTTTACTTATTACATGTTAGAAGAGTATGGGCCTTTCAAAGACTTCACCAAAGTGATTCACCAATATGTAGTCAATCTTTTCCTTCCCGATATGTAGTGTCTCTGTTAGGTAGCAAAAGTTTTTAAATGTCACAGATTTTTAACGTTCAGTGTCTGGATGTTCAGACCCCACTATCTTTAGAACGAGAAGCAGGTTGCTTTGCTCCTTCTAGTTGCAGGAAATCACAGTGAGCTGAGGAGTAAAGTGTACCGCCACGCACATCTTCTTACTTAGGGAATCTGTCTGAAGCATTTTAAAGCAACTCTGTACCCACAATCTACCCCCCTCCCCCACAAATTACTTAACCCCCAAATTAATCTAACATTTGTCCTTGTGTCCGTTCGGCAGGTGATGCAGTTATTGTCCTAAAAAACAACTTTTAAACTTGCAGCCCCGTGCTAAACGGAAGTATCTGTGCCCTAACTTTGCACCACCCCTCCGTCCCTCTTCCCCACCCTCTTCATCATTAGGAATGCCACTGATCTAGCCCATGTGTCGGGCTGACACAGGTGGGGAATAGGAGGCAATCTGCCTGGAGCATTCCTAATGATGAGGAGGGTGGAGAGGAGGGATGGAGGGGTGGTGCAAAGTTAGGGCATAGATACCGTTTGGCACGGGCTGCAATTTTAAAAGTTGTTTTTTAGGACAATAACTGCATTACCTGCCAAACAGACCGCAGGACAGATTAAAAGCAGCTATCCGAAGGTACAAGTGGTTTGGGGGGGGGGGGGGGGGGGTTAGATTGTGGTTACAGATTCCTTTTAAATAGTATGCATTATGAGTATGCATTATGAGCCTTTGATGGGTCAATTGGCCTCTGCCGTATGAGGGTTTTTGCCTTCCTCTGGGTAATAGGTTGAACTTGATGGACTTTTGTATTTTTTCAGTCTTTATCAAGGCTATGTTCACACTACATACAAACAACAACTATTCGTGAATGGCCATTGTTTAACGCTGCCTATGGCCAAAATTAATGATTATGACAGCATTAACCCATAGCTGCACCAGGACGTTACTGAATGTCCTCGTGCCGCTATGGGAGTTCAGAGGGGGGTCGCGCTGCGACCCCCCTCTGAACTGCCGCGATCCCGGGTGCCGCATGTAGCCCGGGATCACGGCTATTAGCGGGCACGGTCCGATCGCCGTGCCCGCTAATTAAGTACTTAGAAGCAGCTGTCAAAGTTGACAGCTGCTTCTAAATACTTGCTTTTATTCATCCCTGGTGGTCTAGTGGGGGGATCGCCCCCCTGCGGCGCGATTGCGGGGGGGCAATCCCCGCATCAATCCCGGGCCGGGGTCTGCGCCGTAATGGCGCTGATTCCGGCTCGGCATTCTGTTGCTTTTGGCTGCAGCAGCCAAAAGCAATAGAACACCGATCTCATGGATTCATGCAGTATAACTATACTGCATGGATCTCTATGAGAGATCAGAGTGCATATACTAGAAGTCCCCCAGGGGGGCTTCTAGTATATGTGTAAAGTAAAAGAAAAATGTATTTTTAATAACACAAAATCCCCTCCCCTAATAAAAGTCTGAATCACCCCCCTTTCCCCATTTTATAAATAAAAGTAAATAACTATGTTTGCTATCGCCGCGTGCGTAATCGCCCGAACTATTAATTAATCACATTCCTGATCTCACACGGTAAACGGCGTCAGCGCAAAGAAATCCCAAAGTGCAAAATTGCGCATTTTTGGTCGCATCAAATCCAGAATAATTGTAATAAAAAGCGATCAAAAAGTCATATATGGGCAATCAAGGTACCGATAGAAAGATCACATCATGGCGCAAAAAATGACACCTCACACAGACCCATCGACCAAAGGATAAAAGCGCTATAAGCCTGGGAATGGAGCGATTTTAAGGAAGATATATTTTCTTTAAAAGGTTTTAATTTTTTACAAGCCATCAAATCAAATAAAAGTTATACATGTTACATATTGTTGTAATCGTAACAACTTAAGGAACATATATAACGAGTTAGTTTTACCCCAGGGCGAACGGAGTAAAAACAACCCCCCCCCCCCCCCAAATTAAAAAAAAAACATATTTTTTTTCAATTGCACCACACATATAATTTTTTTCTGGTTTCCCAGCACATTTTAGGCAAAAATTACATCTGCCATAGCAAAGTACAATTAGTTGCGCAAAAAATAAGGGCTCATTTGGGTCTCTATGTGGAAAATTGCAGGTGCTATGGCCTTATAGACACGAGGAGGAAAAAACAAAAACGCAAAAATGAAAACTGGCTGTGTCCCCTAAGGGTTAAATAACGGCTGTTCACTGCAGAACGGTTGTTGTTTGTATGCAGTGGGAACATAGCCTATCTATGTAACTATTTGTTCATAAATCTTCACAATATGTTATTTTTTTTTAAACAATCCTGTACTAGGACTGCCATTTTATGTGAGGCAATATGAACAAATCATTAGAATTTACTCAGCAACAGGAGAGGGATGACAGCATAGCCAAAATTCTTTTGTAAAGTACACTTACAAAGCATATATATATATATATATATATATATATATATATATATATATATATTTATTTGTAGGCCATGTTTACACAACTATTTTCATCGGCTGGTATTTGATACTCAAAATAACTGTTAATTTAAGTAACAAATAACAGCCACTGTTTGGTCATTGGTATATTATTTAAGTTGAGTTTGGCTATGCTCACACAACATTAAAAAAAGAGAAAAGTCATCTGCTTTTGCAGTTTAAAATAATCTCCGTTAATCGTCCGTTTAACTTACTGCAATGGCAATACATTGAAGTCAATGGAAAGACAGACGTCCAATGCACACAATATATTGAATAATGGGCGTTATCGCCGCGGACGTCAACATAATGATCATGATTATTATTTTTGGACACCTTGTGCAAACAGCGGACGTTTTTATTAGTTGTTCACACACAGTTTTTCTTTTATCACCGTTCTTTCTCAGTTTTAAATTCAATGGACTTTTCAATTAAGACACACCCAAAGGCCAATTAGTAACCCCAAACTAGAATAACGTACCAGCAGCCATCATTGCACTGAATGGAGGCTAGACAGCTAAATGACGTCCGTTGTTTTAGACTCAAAATGACAGACGTCTTTTCAAATGGAGCAGCAAAAAGGTTGTGTGAACATAGCCGATGAATGATGGCTGCGTTCAACACCCTTTTGGGTGTGGCTATTTTTAAAGGTCCCTAAATCTTGTTTAAAAAATAACGGATGTAAATTTGAGTGTGAAGTACCAACCAATATTTTACTAAAAAGACAGTGTGTGAACATGGCCCTAAACAGTATTTCCTGAAAGTTGTGCCTTAATGCTGCCAAATCAGCCATGAATGTTGCCAAATCCTGCTGTTACTAGCCCTATGCTGTCTACAAAAAGTGTCACTTGGCTTCAGTAACCACCTGCAGTTATTGACACTTATTAGTAGTAGTAATATTGTAGTATTTCCTAAACTGCTTAAATGGTATCTCATGTCAGTACTGCTTGTGTGTTACATTGTCAAGATCAGCACAGGCTTTGCCCTTTACCTGGTAACTCTGAAGTACTCTATGATCTCATGTTCTTAAGGCTAAATAATTTACTTTTTTTTACTGAAAGTCCTAGGCACAGTTCAAATCTATTTTTGCACATGTGATATGTCTTTAGGCCCATTAGAGTTGACTAGTGTACTTCAAGCATAAGTCTAGAGTTTGTCATTCTGCAAAAATCCCAGCGAAGGGTGCAGCTGATGCTGGACCAGACAGAATTCATGAGCGTATACAACCCTATGCATGTACAGTGGACTATATTGAAAGCTTCTACCTGAGGTATATGTCAATAAAAAACAATAACCTTTATATTGATCCTGAAATAAAATTGTATGTGTCCCCATTTTTGTTGAGCCCCACATTTGCATGTGCACCAATTTGCTCCTTTGTGCTAAGGAAGAGAGGTGCTGCAGGTGGCAGTATGACTAGACCCTGTCATTTTTGCTGGGCATTAAGAAGTGCTAAAAATAATACTAAAATGTTATTCTGTTTGCATATCTGCAGCACAGCGGTGACAGAGCTGTGCGCCTCTACAGTGCTGCAGATATGCAAACAATTTCCCCACTCCCAGCATGATATTGATGCATCATGCCGGAAGGGGAAACACTCCATTACAGGGCTTCCCTGTCAGTAGCAAGTACCATAATATACAGGACGTGGGAGTAAGCCCTGAGGTTATGGTCCCGCTACGTAAAATGGATGACTGTCTTTCTGAATGGCTGCCATTTTAGTACTAAATGATGGCCATAAATAATGTTCATGATCATTATTGTCATCTGTCTTTTAGTGCTAAAATGACAGTCTTTCAGAAAGATGGATCTCATTTTCTCGTTGTGAGAACATAGCTTAAATGTAATGTTAATTTTATTCTATAGGGTATGTACAACTTAAAAAAAAATAAAAATAATAAAATTAAAAATCCTCAAAAGTATTTGAAAATGCTCTGATAATCGCTCATTATCAAATTCCATTTCATTCATTTTATTTTTTTACATTGCTACATTTAGTATTTAAAGCGTAACTGTCATTTCAGGGTCATTTTTCTGAAAACATTAAATATCAACAGTACAAGCGATTTTAAGAAACTCTGTAATAGGTTTTATGTACTAAAAGAGTTTCCTTCTGTACTGAAAAAGCAATCTCCCAGCCTCCCCCCTCACATCAAATGAAGCAGGATTTCTGTCTCCATTATGTGGCTATGGAGAGGGGAGGGGCTGTTAGGAGTGACTGAGCACAGAGGATTTCTGCAAAGCACAACACCCTGAAATCTTCTCTCAGTAAGTTCATAGATAAGCACTGACCTTTCTGACACCTGAATCCAGCATTTTAGGTGCCCAGAGAGTCTACAAACAGCTGACCTTCATGTCACCTCTTCCTGCTCCCTCATCTCCCACAGCCCCTCCCCCCTTCATAGGCTTACAATGGAGAGAGCAGAGCCCGTCTTCACTGGCTTCTCTGTAATGAAGACGTGTTTGCCTGATAATGCACAGATAAGAAGTCAGGGGGGAGGCTGGGAGATTGCTTCTTGAGTACAGAAGGAGGCTTTTTTGGCTGATGAAACCTATTACAGAGTTTCTTAAAATCGCTTATACTACTGATTTCTGCAATAAAAAAAACATGACAGTTACACTTTAAAACCTTTTTAACCCCTTAGCGACCCATGACGTATCTGATACGTCATGGTGCCGCTCGGGGTGTTCAGAGCGGGGTCCCGCCGGGACCCCGCTCTGAACGGCGCTGATCCCGGCTGACACGTGCAGCCGGGCAGTGCCTCTATTAGCTGGCGCCGCGTACCCGTTGCCGCGCAGGCTAATTAAGCCTCTAAGTGCAGCTGTCAAACCTGACAGCTGCACTTAGAGGCTTCAGACCTCACGTCCCTGGTGTCTAGTGGGACGGATCTCCGCCCCGCGATGCGATCGCGGGGGGGAGATCCGTTCTTCTGCCCGTGTCGGGCCTCAGCGTCGGAATGACGCTGATCCCGGCTCGGCAATAGATTGCTATGGCCTGCAGCAGGCCATAGTAATCTATGACCGATCTAATCGATCTTTGCTGTGTATATACACAGCATTGATCTCTATGAGAGATCAGTGCTGTCTATATACAAGTCCCCCAGGTGGGCTTCTAGTTACAGTAAAAATAAAAGTAAAAAAGTGTTTTTATTAATAAAAAATCCCCTCCCCTAATAAAAGTCCAAATCACCCCCCTTTTCCCATTTTATAAATATAAATTAATAAATAAATAAATAAACATATTTAGTATAGCTGCGCGCGTAATCGCCCGAACTATTAATTAATCACATTCCTGATCTCGCACGGTAAACGGCGTCTGCGCAAAAAAATTCCAAAGTGCAAAATTGCGCATTTTTGGTCGCATCAAATCCAGAAAAAATGTAATAAAAAACGATCAAAAAGTCGTATATGCGCAATCAAGGTACCGATAGAAAGAACGCATCATGGCGCAAACAATGACACCTGATACAGCCCCAAAGACTAAAGGATAAAAGCGCTATAGGCCTGGGAATGGAGCGATTTTAAGGAACGTATATTTGTTAACAATGGTTTGAATTTTTTACAAGCCATCAGATACAATATAAGTTATACATGTTATATATCATAGTAATCGTAACGACTTGAGGAACATGCATAACAAGTCAGTTTTACCATAGGACGAACGGCGTAAATGCAAAACTCCCCGAAATCAAAACAAATTCGTTTTTTTTTTCAATTTGACAGCGCAAATGATTTTTTTCCGGTTTCGCAGCATATGTTATGGAAAAACAATGCATGTCATTACAAATTACAATTGGTTTTGCAAAAAATAAGCGCTCATATACATCTCTAGGTGAAAAAATGCAAGCGCTATGGACTTTTAAACTTAAAATGGAATAAGCAAAAGCGCAAAAACGAAAATAGGCTTTGACCTTAAGGGGTTAAATATGCTTTAAATAAATGACTGTATACTGCTTATAATGAATGGCGCTTTTGACTTTATGTTTGAATAATCTTTTTTGTGATTTAGGCTTTTTTGTGTACACCAATGCACTACATATTGCATGGAGTTTGTCTCCATTCACTGTGTTGGGGTGGTGATAAATAGTGAATAGGAACTGAGCTACATTTGTACATCACAACTGTACATAATAAATGGAGACAAACTACGCTCATTGTGTACTGCAGCACTGAACAGCTGATCAGTGCGGGTGCCGGATGTCAGTTACTGATGTGGATAGTTCATTAGTATGTTTTGCCAGGAAAACCCCTTTAGGCTATGTTCACACCGTTTTTTTGGGGTGTTTGACAGACATTTCTTAGGATAGATATAATTTTTAGCCCAAATAGCGGCTGCCATTTCACAATGATGGCCTCAAAATGACTAGAAGATGGCTGTCAAATGGTCCAAAAAAAGTGAGAACATAGCCTTAATCTTTGCCTGAGATAGGAAAATAATATTAAGGACTGATATGAGTGATGCCCGTTGTACAGCCTTATAGAATATGTTGCCATTTCATGCAAAAAAAATAAATAAATAAATTACCTTCAGTTAATAGAAATGTATTATAATATTTTTATCAATTTTCAACATTTTTCTCATTTTCACAATTCTCAACTATCTTTACTCTTTTCTTGGTAGGTGTCATCAGAACAGCTTTACCAAACATGGACCGAGAAGTCAAAGAACAATACCAAGTTCTTATCCAAGCCAAGGACATGGGGGGACAACTGGGTGGCTTGGCAGGCACTACAACTGTCAACATAACACTTACTGATGTCAATGACAATCCACCCAGGTTTCCCAAAAGTAAGTGCTTACTCCAAACTTATTTATTATATTATTAACAGTTACATGCAAATTTCTGCTACAAATCTTAATCTCAAGTCAAACACTTAGAGGACCTGTAGCCAAACAAAAGAAAGGGGGAAAAAATATTTTACTATCAATAACCCCCTAATGTCCTTGGATATAACAATTTAGCCACAACTTGTTTACATTTTCATCCACAGAGCTATATGAGGTCTTGTTCTTAGCAAAATTGTACATCCTTAGTTGAATTGATTTATCAGAGTCTATGGAAGCCTGTGAGAGCAGATAACTCACAACAGCCATTGAGGCCTCCACATTGAGCCATGACAATGGATTAGTTTCCCATAATCTCGTTGTGGGAATCCAATCTGTCTGAATAGTAATGATACAGCTTACTATATTCCATACACTCTTAATGGTCCCATGCCAAAAGTACAAGCAATGGGTCCTTACACTGTTCAGAACAAAGGATGAGCATGCTCACCCTATTGCCATCAAATGGTATAGAGTGGGCTCATGGGGTCCAATCCTGTACCAGGGCACTCCAAATCCTCTATGAGGCCTCCTAAGCTGCATGACATCTGCGATTGCACAATAAATGGCGTACTTGCAAAACCCACCAAAGTGCAACGTTGATGATTTTTGATCACATCCCAGAAGAAAATAATAAAAAGTAATTAAAAAGTCAAATATATACGCAAGTGTGGTACCAATAAAAACTACAAAGCATGACACAAAAATGAGCTCTCGCACATCTCACACAATACTATTTTGGCCAGTATTTCCTGTGTTTGTAAACTAATACCACTTGTGAAGATTTGCGCCTCTTTTTGACTTACAAATACTAATCCAAAATACTGCTGTATAAAATGTAAAATGAAAAAAATATATATATTTGTGCTAAGAGCATGTCATGAAGAGAGGAGAAGGTTTGTTGGGCAAGGTTTGTCTGTTTGCTGACTTGTGCAAAAGTGTGTTATAGGGTTGATATTCCTGAAGGTGTCAGCACTATGGAAAATGATTTAGCTTTGCTAGATAAGTGGTCAAAACAATGGAAACTGCAGTTCAATGTTTCAAAATGTAAAATAATGCACTTGGGGGGAGGAAATCCTCTATCTGATTATCACATAAGCAGTTCTGTGTTGGCAAAGACTTCAGAAGAGAAGGATTTAGGGGTAGTGATTCTGACTGCCTTAAAATAAGCCACCAGTGCAACCAGGCAGTAGGGAATCATATGCTGGGCTGTAAACCTGGAGGTGTAACCAGTAGGAAGAGGGAGATTGTGATCTGGCTGTATAGAGCTCTAGTGAGACCACATCTGGAATATTGTGTCAAGTTCTGGGGACCTCACCTACAAAAACATTGATAAAATAGAATGGGTCCAAAGACAGGCTACAAAAAATGGTAGAAGGTGTCAGGCATGAAACATATCAGGAAAGACTTAAGGATTTAAATCTGTATAGTCTGGAAGGAAAAAGGGCAAGGGGAGGGCATTATTGAAAACTTAAAATATGTTAAAGGACTAAATAAGGTTCAGGAGGGAAGTGTTTTAATAAAAAAAAAAATGAACTCAAGAACAAGGTGACAATCTGAGGTTAGTTGGGGGGAAGATCAGAAGCAATGTGAAAAAATACTACTTTATTAAAAGAGTTATCGATGCTTGGAACAGATGCGGTGGGTAAATCTACAATAACATAATGTAAACATGCCTGGGATAAACATATATCTTTTCTAAGAAAGGAAACACTAAAAGGGCAGACTAGATGGACCCAGTGGTCTTTTTCTGCCGATAATTTTCTTTGCTCTATTAGGCTATGTTGTGGCAAAACACGGACGTTATTTGCCCTTATTTTTACATTGTGGGAACATAGTCTTGGAATAACCCTTTAGATAGAGGAAAGAAAATATACAACATGCCCTTTACATGGTGTATGCTTTAGAAACTAATGAAATAGATGTGAAGTGTCCTTTAATTCTTGATGATCTAGTTAACTTCAAAATGATTAGTAACCTGAGGCTCTTTGCTTAAAACTACATTCATCTTTTTTCATTTTTTGCATCTTGAAGACCTGCAGATCAGAATTTCCCCAGACACTATCTGTGCTATTATTCAGACACTATTGCATTTTAACAATGTTACCTTAAAGCCCCCCGTACACTTTCAATAACTGATGGCATCAGGAGCGCTCGGCACATAATCTAAACTCTGATTTGTATGGGGAGCGTAAGGTTGAGTGCACACACTTTTTTATGTGTTCTCAATGCATTTTTGCAAGGTTATTTCCTCGATTTTGCCACAATTTATCCCAAATCATGACAAGATAGTATTCCTGCTGTAATGAAAATGATCACAAACTAATGCAATTTCTTTACACTAGATCACCATAATGAGGGCAAGAATGTGACAAAAACATATCAAAAAGAATATGTGTGAGCCAACCCTATTAAAAGAATGACATGATTAGCCAAAACATTTTTGTAATCCTTTGCCCATTTTACATAGAACATTTCCAATCTTTTGTGTTTTCTGGAGAGACTTCATTGAAGAATCCTGTAGCAAGACCTTTAAAGATTTGCCTATAAATCAAATGGAGCTTAATGTTACATTAAAAAAAAAAACATCCAGATTAGGTTAAGAAATGATGATTAAATAAATTATATAATCCTCATGTGTATCAAAAAGACAGTGTAAGCCCTAGCGCTGGGATCCACCAAAACTGTCCCTGACTACTTGCTACCCCGACCTTTGGCAGTAAGATGACAACCGGGCAACATTTCCTTCACTAGGTAAGTGAAACAAAAACGAGAAAAGACAGACAAACACAATAAAGAATAGTTAGGCAGATACAGGTTAAACCAAAGATAGCGGAATGGTATAAGAACAGCAAGCAAAAACTGAGGTCAGAAGGATAGGCAAAGAGGTCAGAATTCCAAGCAATGCAATCCAACAAAATGCCAGCTGAAGCTACAATAGACTACCACAAGCCATGTCCAAGAGCAAAATTGGACTTATGAGATGCCAGAGTCTTGATCCAGGGCATGATTATACCAGCCGTCTGACCTCCAAACCACCCAGAACACAGACTGACAGATAAGGGAGATGAGTGGCAAAGGGACCAGTCCATCACTACTCAGTCTAAACCATTTGCCGCCCGACACTAGGGATAGCAAAAATAACCCCATGGGTCTGGTGGAGAACCTGTCAATCACTACACAGGAAGTATTGTAATCACTGTTCAGACTGGTGCAAAGGAAACATACAATTTACATACTAAACTAGATTTGCATTTCCAGGGAAATACATAGTGTTTGAAAGGAGCGCCCCTTTAACAGTTACTTTCCTTTAAGAGAAACTCTAACCCTTGATACCCTCCCTTTAGGAGCGACTTTTGTACTGTCCCTTTAAGAGTGACTTTGGTGCCAACCCTTTAAGATCAGAGAGGGATCCCTGCCCTGTCCAAGAGGCACTATATACATTGAGGGGTGTGGAAAGTAGCTCCTTATGCCTTTGTTATCTTGGGGTCTAAAACTTAACTTTTATTTAATTATTTAATATATACATATGTGCTCAAAAAACCACCAGTGAAAGTGACTTTAAAAATGTGTACATGAGCATTCATCTATATATACAATAAGTGTCATATCACTGTATGTACACCAAAGCTAGGTAGTGACACAGGCAATGAGACAGAGTATGATCCACCTGGTCTCAGACAAGTACAGATTAGAGATGAGCGAATTTGCTGAAGTTCGGGTTCGTATGAACCTGAACTATCGGCTTCTGATTCCCGCTGTCTGCAGCCTCCGTAAACAGGGTGGATACAGCTGAAGGACCGCCTGGAAAACTTTGATACAGACATTGGCATAGGCTGTATCCCAGTTTTCCAGGCGGTCCTTACGCTGTATCCACCCTGTTTATGGAGGCTTCAGACAGCGGGAATCAGAAGCCGATAGTTCAGGTTCATACGAACCCGAACTTCAGCAAATTCGTTCATCTCTAGTACAGATGCTGAGTATCACTGTGTGATCAAAACCATCTGGGTTTGCGGCAGGTCAGTGTACCGATAGAAAATACCTTCGCCATCGCCAATTGTTTGAAAAAGTCGGCGAGCTGCCGATGAAACATGTTAGAGTAAAAAGGGCAGAAAGCAAGGTTTTAATATGTGACATGAGCGATAGTAGTTAGAACGGGCATGGGATAATGCGTATACAAAATGGCATATCACTGGCTCAGCTCTGCTGTATCATGCGGTTATCGGCTCTGCTACATAACTGGCTCAGCTCTGCTGTCTCATGCGGGTATCGGTTCTGCTACATTACTGTCTCAACTCTGCTGTCTCATGCGGGTATCTTGACTTGGCTGGGTCCTTTCCGGAGGGATATCTGGCTAGCCCTGGGTTTTGAGACTCTTCAATGAGGCTCCACGGGCTCCTCTTTTGCATATTCATGTTTTCCAGGGGGCAATGCACCTAGGACTTCATTGTATTGAGCGCTTTCACTAGCAGCTGGCAGTGTTGTCGCTTGTCTGGTCTCCCTGAGTTCAGCAATCTGTATCTCTCATGCGGGTATCAGCTCTGCTACATCACTGACTGTCCTCTGCTTCTTCACTGATTCAGTCAAAAGACTGCATTAAGGTCTGAACATGAGATGTTCTTTGCATCATCCCTATCTTTGCATCATCCTTTCAGGAACTGGTAGCTCAGCCAACCACTGCCTTAGGCAGGTCATCGCTGTGGCCAGTGGCTGGTTGAGCAGGCAGTTCCTATAGGTACAACACATCACAGGAGCTAGGAAGCAGGAAACTAGGGGATCAGAAGACTTTGGAATGACAGCTGTGATGAATTAGGGAACATGATTCAGTAAAAGCTCTCTTCTTTATAAGAAACAGGTTAAAGTCATCATGATGTGCACAGTGTTTAAAGGGAGTCTTTCAGCTGCAATTCATCTTTTAAACCCTTAAGGACCGGACCAATTTCCATTTTTGCGCTTTTGTTTTTTCTTCCTTGTGCTTAAAAGGCCATAGCACTTGCATTTTTTCACCTAGAGACCCACATGAGCCCTTATTTTTTGCGCCACTACTTGTATTTTGCAATGACAGGCTTAATTTTTGCATAAAATACACTGTGAAAACAGAAAAAAATATAATATGTGGTGAAATAAAAAAAAAATATACATATATATTTTTTTATTTGGGGAGGTGTCGTGTTAACACCGTTTGCCCTAAGGTAAAACTGACTTGTTATGCAAATTCTTCAAGTTGTTACGATAACAAAGATATTTAACTTGTGTAACTTATTTTATTTGATTGCTTTTAAAAGATTAAAACCTTTTTTAAAAAATAAATGTTCTTTAAAAACGCTCTATTACCATGCTTATAGTGCTTTTATCCTTTGGTTAATCGTGCTGTGCGAGGTGTAATTTTATGCGCCATGATCTGTTCTTTCTAATAATACCTTGATTGGGCATATGCAACTTTTTGATTGCTTTTTATTACAATTTTTCTGGATTTGATGCAAACAAAAATGCATAATTTTGCACTTTGGAATTTTTACCATACGAGACTAGGAATAAATAAATTAATAGTTTGGGCGATACCAAATATGTTTTTTTTTAAAAATGTATTTATAAAATGGGGAAAGGGGGGTAATGCAAACTTTAACCCCTTAGTGACCGCCATGCTGCCTTTTCACGGCGGCCACTAATGTGCTTTATTCCGATGCGTACGCCTTTTAACGGCTGGCGCATTGGAATAAATTACCGCCCGGCGGCGGCTGCAGGACGGGGGATCAGCGGTCAGTGTGACCGCTGACACCCTCCTGTAACTGCCCGGAGTGGAGGATTCTCCGCTCCGGGCAGTTTAACCTGTTAAATATCGCTGTCAAACCATGACAGCGGCATCTATGAGGCAATGAGACACAGGTAGTGACACAGGCAATGAGACTGACAGATTAGAGATGAGCGAATTTGCTGAAGTTCGGGTTCGTATGAACCTGAACTATCGGCTTCTGATTCCTGCTGTCTGCAGCCTCCATAAACAGGGTGGATACATTTTAACCTCTTAGTGACCGCCGATACGGCTTTTTACGGCGGTCACTAAGGGTCCTTATTCTGCTGCCATCAGCTTTTTACGGCGATGGCAGAGAATAAGGCTGCCACCCCATCCCCCCAGCTACCGGAGGTAGCTGAGGGGTTGGGGCAGTGTGTGGGGTCCGTCCAGGCCCCCCCCCCACCGGAGGTAGCGGAGAGCATGGGGCAGTCATCGGAGACCCCCCTGTGGGGTCCCGGTACAAGCGATCAGCGGTATATACTATATACCGCTGATCGCTTGTACCATGTGCCGCCGGCACTTTTTATCCCCTGTCATGAATGATTGGTGACAGGGGATAAAAAGTGATGTCCCCCACCCCCCCTGTCACCCCCCCCCCCTTCCCCATATACTCAACTGATCCTGGAGCTCCGTTCTCCTCGACGTCCTGGCTGGTTATGAAGTGCGCATGCGCTTCACAACCAGCCAACTCTGGAAAATTTAAAGTGACAGAGACCAATTTGGTCTCTGTCACTGAACTATGATTACTGAGATAGAAAATATCACAGTAATCATAGTAATACAGTGAAATGAATGTGTAAAGTACAAAAAGTGACAAACATACAAAAAAATAAAACACACACTTTTTATTATAGTAGTAATTGCAGTTTACTCCCAAATTACCCCTAACCCCCCCAGATTACCCGTAACCACCGCACGTTGCCCATAACCACCGCACGTTGCCCGTAACCCTGCACTTTGCCCGTAAACACCGCACGTTGCCCATAACCACCGCACGTTGCCCGTAACCACTGCACATTGCCCGTAACCACCCCAAATTGCCAGTGACCCCCTCCAGATTGCCCGTAACCACCCCAAATTACATTTACCAACCCCAGATTACCTATAAGCACTTCAGTTTAGCAGTAACAATCCCAGATTGTCTGTAACCCTTCCAGGTTGCACATAACCCCCCCAGGTTTCCCGTAATCACGCCAGATTACATGTAACCCCCCAGATTGCACGTAACCACCGCACGTTGCCTCTGACCACGCCACGATGCCTCTGACCACGCCACGATGCCTCTGACCACCGCACGTTGCCTCTGACCACTGCACGTTGCCTCTGACCACCGCACGTTGCCTCTGACCACCGCACATTGCCTCTGACCACCGCACATTGCCTCTGACCACCGCACATTGCCTCTGACCACCGCACGTTGCCTCTGACCACGCCACGGCGCCTCTGACCACGCCACGTTGCCTCTGACCACCCCAAATTGCCAATGACCCCCTCCAGATTGCGGTGCCCATGCCAGATTACAGGTATCCACCCCAGATTGCCTATAAGAACTTCAGTTTATCCGTAACCACCCCACGTTGCCCGTATCCACCCCTGATTGTCTGTAATCACTGCAGGTTGCCCATAACCACCCCACGTTGCCCGTAACCACCCCAGATTGTCTGTAAGCACAGCAGGTTGCCCGTAACCAGCCCACGTTGCCCGTAACCACCCCACGTTGCCTCTGACCACCTCACGTCGCCTCTGACCATGCAACGTCGCCTCTGACCACGCCACGTCGCCTCTGACCACGCCACTTCGCCTCTGACCACCGCAGGTTGCCTTTGACCACCGCAGGTTTCCTCCGACCACCGCAGGTTGCCTCTGACCACTGCATGTTGCCTCTGACCACCCCAAATTGCCAATGACCCCCTCCAGATTGCGGTAACCATGCCAGATTACAGGTACCCACCCGAGATTACCTATAAGCACTTCAGTTTATCCGTAACCACCCCACGTTGCCCGTAACCACCCCAGATTGTCTGTAAGCACTGCAGGTTGCCGTAACCACAGCAGGTTGCCCGTGACCACCCCATGTTGTCCGTAACCACCCCAGATTACCTGTAACCACCTCAGGTTGCCCATAACCACCCCAGGTTGCCCGTAACCACCCCACATTACCTGTAATCTAATTTTTTTTATTTTATTTTAGTAACTGCGCTATTCTAATAACTATTACTAGCTGCGGTTTTGCTCCAGTAAATTGGCACTCCTTCCCTTCTGAGCCCTGCTGTGTGCCCAAACAGTGTTTTATGCCCACATATGAGGTACCTTTTCACTCAGGAGAACCTGCGTTACAAATTTTAGGGTACTTTTTTTCTCTTGTTCCTCATAAAATTGAGAAATTTCAAACTAATAGAACATAATATTGGAAAAAATTTAGTTTTTTATTTTTACTGTCTAATTTTGAATACTTTCCTCTAATACCTATGGGGTCAAAATGCTTACCACACCCCAAAATGAATTCTTTGAGGGGTGCACTTTCAAAAATGGGGTGAATTATGGCGAGATTTTACTATGATGGCACTACAGTGGCATTGCAAACGCACCTGGCGCTCGGAAACTTCTGCAGCAAAATCTGCATTGAAAAAGCTAATTGACACTCCTTCCCTTCTGAGCCCTCCTGTGTGCCCATACAGTGGTTTACGCCCAAATATGGGGTACCATTGTACTCAGGAGAACATGCGTTACAAATTTTGGTGTACTTTATTTCTCTTGTTCCTCGTGAAATTCAGAAATTTCAAACTAAACAAACATATTATTGGAAGAATTCGAGTTTTTCATTTTTTACTGTCTTCTTTTGAATACTTTCCTGTAATACCTGTGGGGTCAAAATGCTCACCTCACACCAAGATCAATTCTTTGAGGGGTGCACTTTCCAAAATGGGGGGACTTATGGGTTTTTTTCTCTCTGCTGACACTACAGGGGGACTGCAAACGCACCTGGCGCTCAGAAACTTCTTTAGCAAAATCTGCATTGGAAAAGCTAATTGGCGCTCCCTTCCTTCTGAGCCCTGCTGTGTACCCATACAGTGGTTTACGCCAACATATTGGGTACCGTTGTACTCAAGAGAACCTGCGTTACAAATATTGGGGTGCTTTTTTTCTCATTTTCCTTTTGAAAATGAGAAACTTTAATCTAAACGTATATATTATTGGAAAATTTTAATTTTCCATTTTTTTACTGCCTAATTGTGAATACTTTCCTCCAGCCCCTGTAGGGTTAAAATGCTCATTATACCCCTAGATTAATTCTTTAAGGTGTGTAGTTTCCAAAATGGGGTCACTTATGGGGGTTTTCAGGATACCAGACTTCTAAATCCATTTAAAAAGAACTGGTCCCTAAAAAAAATCAGTTTTGGAAACTTTCACGAAAATGTGATGATTTGCTGATGAATTTCTAAGCCCCATAACACCCTAAAAAAGTAAAATATGTTTACCAAATTATGCCAGAATAAAGAAGACATATTGGTAATGTGACTTAGTAACTAATTTATGTGCTACAACTTTCTTTTTTTAGAAGCAGAGAATTTCAAAGTTCATAAAATGCAATTTTTTTTAATTTTTCATGATATTTTGATGTTTTTCACAAAAAACACACAAAGTAGTGACCAAATTTTGCCACTAACATAAAGTGCCATATGTGACGAAAAAACAATCTCAGAATCGCTAGCATAAGTTAAAGCATCACTGAGCTATAAGAACATAAAGTGAGACAGGTCAGATTATGAAAAATTAGCCTGGTAATTAAGGCCCAAACTAGCTGCAGCACGAAGGGGTTAAGGACCGCCTGGAAAACTTTGATACAGACATTGGCATAGGCTGTATCCCAGTTTTCCAGGCGGTCCTTACGCTGTATCCACCCTGTTTATGGAGGCTTCAGACAGCGGGAATCAGAAGCCGATAGTTCAGGTTCATACGAACTCGAACTTTGGCAAATTCGTTCATCTCTAGTACAGATGCTGAGTATCACGGTGTGATCAAAACCATCTGGGTTGCGACAGGTCAGTGTACCGATAGAAAATACCTTCGCCAACTCCAATCGTTTGAAAAAGGCGGCGAGCTGCCGATGAAACATGTTAGAGTAAAAGGGCAGAAAGCAAGGTTTTAATATGTGACATGAGCGATAGTAGTTAGAACGGGCATGGGATGATGTGTATACAAAATGGCATATCACTGGCTCAACTCTGCTGTATCATGCGGTTATCGGCTCTGCTACATAACTGTCTCAGCTCTGCTGTCTCATGCGGGTATCGGTTCTGCTACATTACTGGCTCAGCTCTGCTGTCTCATGCGGGTATCTTGATTTGGCTGGGTCCTTTCCGGAGGGATATCTGGCTAGCCCTGGGTTTTGAGACTCTTCAATGAGGCTCCACAGGCTCCTCTTTTGCATATTCATGTTTTCCAGGGGGCAATGCACCTAGGACTTCATTGCATTGAGCGCTTTCACTAGCAGCTGGCAGTGTTGTCGCTTGGCTGGTCTCCCTGAGTTCAGCAATCTGTATCTCTCATGCGGGTATCAGCTCTGCTACATCACTGACTATCCTCTGCTTCTTCACTGATTCAGTCAAAAGACTGCATTAAGGTCTGAACATGAGATGTTCTTTGCATCATCCCTATCTTTGCATCATCCTTTCAGGAACTGGTAGCTCAGCCAACCACTGCCTTAGGCAGGTCATCGCTGTGGCCAGTGGCTGGTTGAGCAGGCAGTTCCTATAGGTACAACACATCACAGGAGCTAGGAAGCAGGAAACTAGGGGATCAGAAGACTTTGGAATGACAGCTGTGATGAATTAGGGAACATGATTCATTAAAAGCTCTCTTCTTTATAAGAAACAGGTTAAAGTCATCATGATGTGCACAGTGTTTAAAGGGAGTCTTTCAGCTGCAATTCATCTTTTAAACCCTTAAGGACCGGACCAATTTCCATTTTTGCGCTTTTGTTTTTTCCTCCTTGTGCTTAAAAGGCCATAGCACTTGCATTTTTTCACCTAGAGACCCACATGAGCCCTTATTTTTTGCGCCACTACTAGTATTTTGCAATGACAGGTTTAATTTTTGCATAAAATACACTGTGAAAACAGAAAAAAATAAAATATGTGGTGAAATAAAAAAAAATATACATATATTTTTTTTTATTTGGGGAGGTTTCGTGTTAACACCATTTGCCCTAAGGTAAAACTGACTTGTTATGCAAATTCTTCAAGTTGTTACGATAACAAAGATATTTAACTTGTGTAACTTATTTTATTTGATTGCTTTTAAAAGATTAAAACCTTTTTTAAAAAATAAATGTTCATTAAAAACGCTCTATTACCATGCTTATAGTGCTTTTATCCTTTGGTTAATCTTGCTGTGCGAGGTGTAATTTTATGCGCCATGATCTGTTCTTTCTAATAATACCTTGATTGGGCATATGCAACTTTTTGATTGCTTTTTATTACAATTTTTCTGGATTTGATGCAAACAAAAATGCATAATTTTGCACTTTGGAATTTTTACCATACGAGACTAGGAATAAATAAATTAATAGTTTGGGCGATACCAAATATGTTTTTTTAAAAAAAATGTATTTATAAAATGGGGAAAGGGGGGTAATGCAAATTTTAACCCCTTAGTGACCGCCATGCTGCCTTTTCACGGCGGCCACTAATGGGCTTTATTCCGATGCGTACGCCTTTTAACGGCGGGCGCATTGGAATAAATTACCGCCCGGCAGCGGCTGCAATACGGGGGATCAGCGGTCAGTGTGACCGCTGACACCCTCCTGTAACTGCCCGGAGCGGAGGATTCTCCGCTCCGGGCAGTTTAACCCGTTAAATATCGCTGTCAAACCATGACAGCGGCATCTAACGGGTCCCGGTGGATCCCGGACGGCGTCGCAGGTCCACTTACGTGATTGCGATGTCCCGCGGTGCCGTCCGGTCCTCCAAGGTCTCCATGGTGATCCCGGGGTCCTAATGAAGGTCCCCGGGGTCACCATGGAGATGCCTCATGCTGACAGAGGTGGCCGTGGCTATTGCCTGTCAGCATGAGGCATGATACAATACATTGCAGTACATCAGGTACTGCAATGTATTTTATCAATGATCTAAGTATTTTACACTAGTGTACAGTAATATACACTAGTGTAAAAGTAAAAAAAGTGAAAAAAAAGTGCACCAAACACAACACAGCCCCCCCCCAGCCCCCCCTCAATAATAAAGATGCATTACATTCCCCATACCCAATAAAACGTGACATAAAAGTGATCAAAAACAAAAATCATATACATATTTGGTATTGTTACGTCCGTAGCGACCCAATCTATAAAACTATATCAATAATTATATCGCACAATACACGCTGTAAAAAATAAAATAAAAAACAGTACCAGAATAGCTGTATTTTATCAATCCACTTTAGAAAATACGTCATAAAAGAGATCAAAAAGTCATATACATATAAAACTATATAAAAGGTATCAGTAGAATCTACAGCTCTTCTCGCAAAAAATAAGCCCAAAACCAGCTCTGTCGCTCAAAAGATGAGAACGCTATGGATCTTGCAATGCGGCGACAGTTTTTGTGGGTTTTTGCTAGGAAGATAGTTTCTATTGTGCCAGAGTGGTAATAGTTAAAAAAAAACCTACACAAATGTGGTATCACCATAACCGTAGCGACTCAGATAATACATGTATTATGTTATTAGTGACCGCCGATACGGATTTTTACGGCGATCACTAATGGGCTCTATTCTGCTGCCATCAGCTCTTTATGGCGATGGCGCAGAATAGTGAAACAGCACCAGTAATGCCCGCAGCCCCCTCCTCTCAGCTACCGGAGGTAGCTGAGGGGTTGAAGAAGAGTGTGGGGTCAGTCCCGGCAAGTCCCCTCACCGGCGATCCCCGTTATTATCAGTAGAACGGCGGCCACCGGTAACAGACATTGCCAGCGCAGCTGAACGGTTTCATCTCTTCTCATCGTGAATCCACAGTTAGAGGAGATGAAAACATGTCCCCCCCTGTCCCCAGAATGAACCCTAGTGACCTGGTCACTGACCCTGCCCTCCCAGGGCAGCCATCTGATCCAAGATGGCCGCCGCCATCACTGTGAACAGACTCTGTTCACAGTGATGGATTCCTAAAAATGATCAAAGCTTCATTCTCTCCACCACCGGAGGTAGCGGAGAGCATGGGGCAATGATCGGTGACCACCCGGTGTGGTCCCAGTACAAGTGATCAGCGGTATATACTATATACCACTGATCGCTTGTTCCAAATGGTGCCTGCACTTTTTTACGCCTGTCACCAAAGTCAAGTGCCCTGGATTACCCGTAACCACCCTGGATTACTTGTAACCACCCTGGATTACTTGTAACCACCCCAGATTACCTGTAACCACCTTAGATTACCTGTAACCACCCCAGATTGCCCGTCACACCCCAGATTGCCCGTCACCACCCCAGATTGCCTGTAACCACCCTAGATTGCCTGTAATATCCCCAGATTGTCTGTAATCTCCCCAGATAGCCCATATCCACCCCAGATTGCCAGTATCCACCCCAGATAGCCCATAACCATCCCAGACAGCCCATATCCATCCCAGACAGACCATAACCACTCCAGATTGCCAGTCACCTCCCCAGATTTCCTGTCACTACCCCAGATTGCCCGTAATCTCCCCAGATTGCCCGTAATCTCCCCAGATTGCCTGTAACCACCCCATAGCCCATAACCATTCCAGACAGCACACCACAGATTGCCCGTTACCACCCCAGATGGCCACAGATTGCCTGTAACTACCCCAAATTGCCTGTAACCACCCCAGATTGCGCGCAACCACCCCAGATTGCTCTCAACCACCCCAGATTTCCCATCACCACCCCAGATTGCCTGTTGCAACCCCAGATAGTCAGTAAACACCACCAGATTGCCCGTCACCACCCCAGATAGCCAGTGAACACCCCCAGATTGCCCATCACCACCCCAGATAGCCAGTAACCACCCCTAGATAGCCAGTAAACACCCCAAGATTGCCCATAACTACACCATACAGCCAGTAAACACCCCCAGATTGCCCGTGACCACCCCAGATTGACCGTAACCACCCCAGATTGGCACAGACTGCTCGTAACCACCCCAGATTGCCCATAACCCCACCTTGCCTATTGTCACCTCAGATAGCCAGTAAACACCCCGAGATTGTCCATTACCACCCCAGATAACCAGTAAACACCCACATATTGCCTGTAACTAAAATGACACTCCTTCTCTTCTGAGCCCTGCTGTGTGCCCATACAGTGGTTTATGCCCACATTTGAGGTACCATTGTACTCAGGAGAACCTCCGTTACAAATTTTGTGGTGTTTTTTCTCCCCTGTTCCTAGTGAAATTGAGAAATTTCAAACTAAACAAACATGTTATTGGAAAAATTCAATTTTTTTTTTTTTTTTCATTTTTACGGTCTAGTTTTAAATACTTTCCTCCAATACCTGTGGGGTCAAAATGCTCACTACACCCCAAGATGAATTCCTTGAGGGTTGTTATTTCCAAAATGGGGTGACTTTTGGGGGTTCTATTCTGTAGACATTACAGGGGCTCTGCAAACGCACCTGGCGCTCAGAAACTTCTTCAGCAAAATCTGAACTGGAAATGCTAATTGGCGCTCCTTCCCTTCTGAGCCCCGCTGTGTGCCCTTACAGTGGTTTACGCCCACATATGGGGTACTGTTGTACTCAGGAGAACTTGTGTTACATATATTGGGGTGAGTTTTCTCCCTTGTTTCTTGTGAAATTGAGAAATTTCAAACTAAACAAACATATTATTGGAAAAATTCTATTTTTTCATTTTTACTGTCTTCTTTTGAATACTTTCCTCTAATACCTGTGGGGTCAAAATGGTCACCACACCCCAAGATGTATTCTTTGAGGGGTGTATTTTCCAAAATGGGGTGACGTTTGGGGGTGTTCTATTCTGCTGACACTAAAGGGGCTCTGCAAACGCACCTGGCCCTCAGAAACTTCTTCAGCAAAATCTGAACTGGAAATGCTAATAGGCGCTCCTTCCCTTCTGAGCCCCGCTGTGTGCCCATACAGTGGTTTACGCCCACATATGGGGTACCATTGTACTCAGGAGAACCTGCTTTACAAAATTTGTGGTGCATTTTCTCTCATGTTTTTTATGAAAATGAGATACTTTAATCTTAACAAATATATTATTGGAAAATTTCTATTTTTAATTTTTTTCCGGCCTAATTGTGAATACTTTCCTCCAGCCCCTGTAGGGTTAAAATGCTCATTATACCCCTAGATTAATTCTTTAACGTGTCTAGTTTCCAACATGGGGTAACTTATGGGGGTTTCCAGTATACAAGCCTCCTAAATCAACTTAATATTGGTAATGTTACTTACGTACTAATTTTTGTCATGTGCCTTTTTTTTTATAGAAGCAAAGAATTTCAAAGTTTGTAAAGTGCAAAATTTTCAATTTTTTCATTATATTTTGATGTTTTTCACAAAAAACACACAAGACAGTGACCAAATTTTGCCACTAACATAAAGTACCATATGTTACGAAAAAACTATCTCAGATTCGCTAGCATACGTTAAAGCATCACTGAGCTATAAAGTGAGACAGGTCAGATTTAAAAAAATGAGCCTGGTCATTAAGGCCCAAACAGGCTTGGTCCCTAAGGGGTTAAGTAGGGGAGGAGATAATAATAATAATAATAATAATAATAATAATAATAATAATAATAATAATAATAATAATAATATTATTATTATTATTATTATTATTATTATTATTATTATTAATTTTACATTTTTTCCAATTAAACATGCACCAAAGAATGAAATTACAACTGCCCTTCTGTATTTGCTCCAGCAATGCATTAGGATTATTGAGTGTCTATAAATAATATTGAAGTGTTACTACCTGCTAGTTACATGTTTAACTTAGAATACATTTACTGAGTTTTACAATTATGGCATCCGTACATAGGCTATGTTCCAAGTTATTTTCTTTTTGCACATTTTGCGTCTTTTTTTTGTAATTTTTATGGACTGTTGTCATTTTGGTGCCAAAACTCAACCATTTCAAGCAAATTATGTGACCACTTTATGCAAATTTGCAAAAAAAAAATAAAAAAAAGCCGAAAAATGGCCAACAAAAGTTGTTGTGGGAACATAGCCATATAATGTTCTTTTGCCAAGAGCTTAAAATTAAACGCAGTTTTAACAAATGTTGACACTGTTTTGCAATGGGAAAATGGAGGGAATGTTATGGAGGGAATGTATGACCTACATTTTCTTTTACTGATTAAGGCTATGTTCACACTACATATAAGAACGGCTGTAGTTGCCATCGGCAACAACAGCCGTACTTTGTGCGCAGTGCAATATAGCCAATTCCGCTATGGGATCCCGGCCGGAGCGTATACACATCGTATGCGCTCCGACCGGGATCCCGCACGGGGCCGCAAATAACAATGAATTTCAATGAATGACAGGCATTTAACAGCAAAAAGCACCTGTTATTTAAAAAAACAACAATTTTTTGCTATTAAATGAAGGCCATGCACTAATTTTCAACAGTGTGTGAACATAGCCTTTCTGTGTTTTAAATCGACTCCTGGTTTTAGTTGTAAAATACTGATCAAATACTGAGCAAAAATATGGTGTGTGAACATAGCCACGGCCGTTGTTGCCGAATTGCAATTTGTAACTTACGTAGTTCTGCCCTCTATGGAATCCCGGACGGAGTGTATTCATATAGTATACACTCCGGCCAGGATCGCTAGCAGCACTGCAATAAACTGACATATCAGTTTTCTCCGGCGGTTATTCAGTGAATAGTGGCCAAAGAAAACCAGAAGAAAATCAGTGGAAACAATGCAGTGTACTCCATTGTGTGCAGCGGGGAATTCGGATGCGAGCGCTCACTGATGCGCCCGCACCCAAATTCAGCAGCAGTGAAGATAATCCGGCCTGTACTGCAGTACCAACCAGGATGATCTTCTCTGACACCAACCGTTCCGTGACCTGGCCATAGACTGGAAACACATACTTCAGGTTTTTTTTGGAAAACTGCCACAACAGGTTTTGTGTCATAACCATAAGTGGACTCAGAGTGGATGGGAAATATAAAGAGAGGACTTGTACTTCTCATTCCTGTTGCATCCCCTTCTGGTTTTGGCACAAAAATTGCAGTAGCACCTTTTCAAAAGACTGCTGTGTGTGTTTCCAGCCTTATACCGATATACCATATACCGATACCGACTTTAGTGGAAATCGATTGTTTCCTCGGAGCACTATTCATTAATTTCTATTTACACACCACCAATGACTTTATTGTGTTTGTATACATAATGACTAGAGATAAGCAAACCGGGTTCAGGTTTGAGTCGATCCAAACCCGAATGTTTGGTATTTGATTACCTGGGGCTGCTGAACTTGGATAAAGCTCTAAGGTTGTCCGGAAAACATGGATACAGCCAATGACTATATCCATGATTTCCACATAGCCTTAGGGCTTTATCCAAGTTCAGCAGCCACCGCTGATCAAATGCCGAAAGTTCGGGTTCGGATCGTTTCGAGCAGGCTCGAGGTTTGCTCATCTCTAATAATGACATTATTCATTCCCAATTGAAACACATTCTCAAATCGGCCAGTATGTTTTTTGGAGGGTGGGTGGAAATTGAAGTAACCAAAGAAAACCCATGCAAATGCTTGGACAATATACAAACTCCACGGAGTTTTGTACTGTTGGTTGCATTCAAAGCCAGGACTCCTGTGCTGCAAGGCAACATTATTAATAACTCAGCAACCAAGCCCCGATTTCTGCAATTTATTCAGGTTAACTTCACACTACGCAAAAATACGTCAGTTGTTGCCGATGGCAACAACGGACGTACTTTTTGCGCGGTGGAACAATGCCTTACTTTCAATGGGATCCCGGCCGGAGCGTATACACATCGTATACGCTCCGGCCGGGATCCCATACGGGGACACAAATAACTGACATGTCAGTTTTCTGTGGCCAGAATTCAGTAAATTCCGGCCGCAGAAAATCCTGTCAGTTCCGGCCGCTCGTTTCACTATGTGCTATAGGAAGCTCTGATGTGGGTGCACGCGGATGCGTCCACATCAGAGCTCTGTGGCCGGAAAGATCATCCCGCCGGTACTTAGGTACCGGCCGAGATGATCTGGCCAGAGACCGGCCGTTCCGTGACGTCTCTTATGTAGTGTGAACATAGCCTAAATTTTAAGGGTCTGATCACCAAGACCCTTGTCATTTGTCAGAATGGAAGGATCAGCAGTAACATGTCCCGCACATTGTTTAGACTGGTGTAGCCTGTACAGTGTGGTTGTGCCTGGTACTACAGCTTAGTCTTAGTCACTTAATGGCACTGGACTCCAGTTTTAATAACTCACATCCATATAGATTAGCTACGGTATCTAAATAAATCATAAAAGAGGGAAACCCTTCATTCAGATGATTAGTAGGGGCTCAACTGGTTGATTACAGCCTTTTAAAAAAATGTTATTTAATTTTGTGACTGATTTGCCTACTTCATTGTTATTTTGTCCACAGGGTATATCAGTCCATTAAGCTAAAATAAATGTATTATAAACAATACTAATAGTAATGATGATCACATTCATCATTATCATTGAAATATTTTTCAATTTCCTCCATTCCAGTGTTTTGCTTGGCTAATGACAGCTCATGCTCCATTTCCTCAGAATACCAAATTAAATATCAGCATGTACAACCAAGGTCACTCCATATGATGTATGAGGATGTAAGATGCTCAAGGTTAACATATACTTGGTGAGATGTCTGCCTTGAATATATAAAAAGCTGACACTGTTTGCATCAAGAATATACTGTATACTGTGAGTTGATAAACCAGCAGTATAGTAAAGCAGAAGATATTGGTATAGATCATTGCTTTTTGATATTTTTTATGTTATGCACCATATTATTCTTAATGCAAGTGTGGTTAATAAAACCGCCCATTGTATGTACAAAATGTAAAATTCGTATTTCAGTGTCATTGGTAATGATACTCTATAATAAGTAACTAAATTATTTACTAGGCTTCTTAACCCCTTAAGACACACAAAACACAACAATCACTGAACTCAGGGAGAACAGTGAAAAATTCCAATGGAGTACTCATTTACGAGTCTCCATTGATTGTCCCATACAAAATTTGAATATGCAAAAAAGGGGTCAGTGGAGCCTCAGTTACGAGTCTCAAAACACAGGAATAGCCAGATATCCCTCTCTCCAGAGAAGGAAGCCCATTGCCAAGGGGTTTATTCTCCTAGTGGGGAGAGCACCAAACCACCCTGATACGTAGTCCCTCAGGTCCTCACTCTGTTGCAAGCTTTGGGACCTAAATAGGGAAACACCAGGGTGGTCCGTGTAAGTCAAAGTCTAACTCTGTGGCGAGTATGACAACATAAGACAAGGGTTACCAAGGCTAGGCATCCAGCCACAGACTGCAGTTTCGGGGTATTTGCCCCTCGTCAGTGTGGAGCAGGATTCTGGCTACTGGGGCAATGATAAATAGACCAACAAGACACAACAATCACTGAACTCAGGGAGAACAGTGAAAAATTCCAATGGAGTACTCATTTATGAGTTTCCATTGATTGTCCCATACAAAATTTGAATATGCAAAAAAGGGGTCCGTGGAGCCTCAGTTACGAGTCTCAAAACACGGGAATAGCCAGATATCCCTCTCTCTAGAGAAGAAAGCCCATTGCCAAGGGGTGCCTCCTAGTGGGGAGAGCACCAAACCACCCTGATACGTAGTCCCTCAGGTCCTCACTCTGTTGCGAGCTTTGGGACCTAAATAGGGAAACACCAGGGTGGCCCCTGTAAGTCAAAGTCTAACTCTGTGGCGAGTATAACGACATAAGACAAGGGTTACCAAGGCTAGGCATCCATCCACAGACTGCAGTTTCGGGGTATTTGCCCCTAGTCAGTGTGGAGCAGGATTCTGGCTACTGGGGCAATGATAAATAGACCAACAAAACCCCTTAAGACACAGCTGATTTTTAGTCTTCTTCTGTGGAATGTCCGCTGCTGTGTAAGGGTACCTTTACACAGAGAGATTTATTTGACAAATGTTTAAAGCCAAAACCAGCAACAGACTATGAACAGAGAACAGGTCATAAAGGAAAGGAAATTAATGGCAAATATTTGCCTTTCTGTGTTTTTAATCCACTCCATATATTGGTTGCAATATGAGGACCACAATACTGACTGAAATATACGTAGTGTGAACATAGCCTTAGGCTGCGTTCACACTATGTATATTTCAGTCAGTATATTTCAGTCAGTATTGCAACCAAAACCAGGAGTGGATTAAAAACACAGAAAGGATCTGTTCACACAATGTTGAAATTGAGTGGATGGCCGCCATATAACAGTAAATAACTGCCATTATTTCAATATAACAGCCGTTGTTCTAAAATAACAGCAAATATTTGCCATTAAATGGCGGCCATCCACTCAATTTCAACATTGTGTGAACAGATCCTTTCTGTGTTTTTAATCCACTCCTGATTTTGTTTGCAATACTGACTGAAATATACTGACTGAAATATACATATACTGACTGAAATATACGTAGTGTGAACGCAGCCTCAGGCTGTATTCCCACATTCCGTGTTCTTCACGGAACAGGGACGAGGAATGCCTGTAACGGAGAAAGGAAACTGTACAGATATGTGCCGCTCTGTAATGAATCAGTGGCGCGCGGTGCTGTCATTACAGTTCAGCGCATATGAGTACAGTTTCTCCACTCCCAGCATCTTATCACAGATGCTGTCCGAGCAGGGGAGTCTCCTTTACAGGTATTCCTCGTCCCTGTTTCGTGAGGAACACAGAACGTGGGAATATAGCCTTAGGGTCCATTTAGGGTGCATTCACACATAACGGATCCGCAGCGGATTTCTACCTCCGGAACCGTGCCCTGTACACTCAATGGCAGACAAACGCCCTCCCCGTTAACCCCCCGGCGCATATACATCACCCGTTCCCTTTTCCGGCTTGCTTCGGGTCTTCCGACATCTTCACGTCCCACTCAGCCAATCAGTGTGCTGCGGTGGGGCAGTGCACTGATTGGCCGAGCAGGACGTTCCGGGGGCCCCAAAGCAAGCCGGAGCAGGGAGCAGGTGATGCATATGCTCCAGCAGCCGGGGGGTTAACAGGGCGGGTTGCAGACATACTCAAAGTGGGATGTGCATCCTGCTGCGAGTTTGTCTGCCATTGAGTGTACAGGGCACGGATCCGCAGCGGATCTCACAGCGGATCTGTTACGTGTGAACGCATCCTTACACAGAAAAGACAGATTATCTGCGAAAGATTTGAAGCCAAAGCAAGAAACAGACTATAAACGGAGATCAGATCATAAAGGAAGGACTGAGATTTCTCCTCTTTTTAAATCCATTCCTGCCTTTAGTTTCAAATCTTTGGCAGATTATCTTTCTGTGTAAGGGTCCTAATACACGAAGCGATTTTTAACAATTCGTTAACCTGAAATTGTTCACCATATTACATAGAACGATTATCATTAGATATGATTGATACTACAATTACTATGATCGTTTGCCCCATCTGATCCCATCAGAAAAATGAGCAATGTGCAATTACACTGAACGATTAATGAAGAAATGCGGAACTTGAGTGAACAAATGTGAAGTTACATCGAACGATTAGCGAAAGATTAGCGAACGATTAACGATAATTTTAGGTTCAGATTTAAATCAACGACTTTTCCATTGTTACCTGCAATGGCACAGAACGATTATCATTTAAATTCGAACGATATAGCAATTTTTTGCACAATAATCGTCCCGTGTAAAAGGGCCCTAAATGGACCCTTACACAGCAATGGTGTTGCTCAACTTTATAGAGTAGATTAACCAAACTTGCACATGTTTTAAGGAAGTGGCACTGACCAAATATCTGATTTTAAAAAGTATGGACACTTGTCTTCCCAGCATCCATGTCCCACTTTCATTGCATGGATTAAAGCAAGTACTTTTTAATATCAGCTATCTGGTGGGTGCCACTTCTTTACTACATGTGCAATTTTTTTTTCTTTCCCTTATTATTTGTAAATTAGAAAAAGGCTGATTTAAATTTATCCAAAAACGGAAGAAAAAATAGCCAGTAGCACTCACCCAAGAAGTCTTCTGCTGTTTTATTTCACTTTAAAAGCAAGGACACAGTGCGGACATTTTGCGAGCAGGCGCTCGGTGCAAGGAGTGGTGACAGTCTGTTTCACGCTCTAACGCGCTTCTACGGACCTCCTCCTTCTGTTACGTGAACACGCTATTCAAATAGCCTAATCAAATTGTGACGTAACAAAAACATGTGAAGTGAACATATAGTGAGGAACATATAGGGTTAAAAACAATACAAAAATGAGCATAATAAACTGTTTACAACAAATATCTTCTATCTACCCGTTCATTAAGACCTCCTGGTCCTTCTGCACTTGTTTTTATTATCCACTTTAACTCTGTTTTTAGTAGCATACAGTGATTGTCTTGTCCCCTTTTGCTGTATATTCTTTCAATCCCGGCTACTTTTAATATTGATGCGTCCCCTCCGTGAGCCTCTCTCACATGCTCAATCAAACGTGGGGCGCCTGCACCGGTTTTTAGGGAATAGACATGTTCACGAAATCGTGTACAGAGTGATCTTTTAGTTTGACCGATATAAAAACGGCCACATGGGCATGAAATAGAGTAGATAACGGCACAGGTTTTACAGCAAATAAAATCTTTTATAGATATTTTTATTCCATTTAGTGTAAGAGAGGGACCTTTTTGTATATATTTACACCAATTACAAGAACCGCATTGGTAGTTGCCTTTTAAATCATTACTCAGCCAGGTTTTTTCCTTTTTGTTTTTAGATGTGAATTTAGTATGAACTAAAATGTCTTTTAAATTTGAGCTACGTCTGAAGGCTATATAAGGTTTTTCCTTGGTCCATTCATCAAGATCGGAATCTCCTTGTAGTATATACCAATGTTTAGCAATGGCTTTACGAATAGGTATTGCCATAGCGGATAATTTAAAGGCAAAGGCAAACTTTTTATTTTTATTTTTGTTATTGTATTTTTTAGGATTAAGTAAAAGTGTGCGATCTTTACTTGCTGCCTTATCCTTGGCTTCTTTTAGGAGATCTGCAGGGTAGCCTCTATGTAAAAGGCGGAGATATAAATTTTCTGCCTGCTCCTCAAACATTTCCAGGTTGCTGTTGATACGACGCAGCCTAAGAAACTGGCCATATGGAACAGCCCTTTTTGTGGGCTCCGTATGGTAGCTCTCATAGTGTAAGAGAGTGTTTGACGAGGTAGGTTTTCTATAGCCCGAGGTTTCAATCATGGTATCTTTTTTGTGTATCATTACATCCAGGAATTCTAAATTATCTGTACTGACTTTATGAGTAAAGAGCATATTCATGTCATTACAGTCATTTAGCCAATTGACAAAGTCATCAAAGTCCTTATGTGTGCCGGTCCATATGACAAATACGTCATCTACAAAGCGGGTATATTGCTGCATGAGGGGCAAAAATGAGTTATTTTCAGAGAAGATGTATTGCATTTCAAAAGCGGCAAGATAAAGGTTCGCTACACTGCAGGCCACCGGCGTGCCCATGGCAACGCCGGAAACCTGCAGGAACCAATCTCCATCAAAAAGAAAAGTGTTGTTAGACAGAATGAGATCTAATGCCTCAGAAATAAAGGAAATATACTCATCGCTTTTATCGGTATTACGGAGTAGTTTACAGATGCTATCAATTGCCAGTTTTTGGGGGATACGGGTATAAAGGGATTCAACATCAATGGATGCCAGCAAGAATTTTTCCCCATAAATGCAGCCCCCCAGGACGTCCAAGAATTCATTTGTGTCTTTGACAAGGGAAGGCACCCCTTTTAAAAGGGGGTTTAGGAGCCAATCTATATATTGAGAAAGGGGCTCAAGAATAGAGCCTACACCTGACACAATGGGGCGTCCTGGGGGGCTGCAAGCATCTTTATGCATTTTTGGGAGGAAATACCAATAAGCTGGTTTGTATTCAACAGGCAAAAGCTTACGAGCAATATTCTGTGAAATCATACCTTGTTCGACCTGTGTTTTAAGAAAGCCTTGTAGTTTTTTAAGGATTTTGGGGGTAGGGTCTGCATCCAATTTTTTATAATTATTTGTATTATTTAGTTGACGTTTTGCTTCATTTACATAATACTCTTTTGTCATCAGGACAATCCCTCCCCCCTTATCAGCATTTTTCACCACTATGTCATCCCTTTTACGCAATTTTTGTAATGCCTCCCATTCTGAGCTATTCAGATTGTGCGGTTCCTGAGGATAAATTAAAGCACGTACATCACCAAGAACACTTTTGTAAAACAGATCTAAATTACTACCCGATATTAATGGGGGTGTGAATGTAGATTTTATTCCTTTAGTGAATGCCTCCTCTGGGAGTGTATGTTTCTGTTTGGATAAAGGTTTCTCATTGGCTAGTTCTGTTAAGATCATGAGACTTTCAAGCTCCTGTTCAGTATTAAGACTTGGGGGAATGAGACCTAAGGGACCCATCTCTGAACGTATTTCACCTTCACATTTGTTGTCTGCAGATTTAATTTTATTTAGAAAAAACTTTTTTAGATTTAATTTACGTATGGCCGTATAGAGATCTTTTTCAAATTCTGCTATGTTGAAGGGCTCAGGGAAGCAGAAATTGAGACCCCTCGACAGGGCAGAATTTGTGGCCTCATCTAGGACAAAACCTGTAAGATTAAAGATTTTTATGGAGCAAGAGTCATTAGTATCTTTTAATGTCTTCACGAGACATTCTTTCTCTTTCCTCCTCTCGCTCCCCTTGGGAATGTTTTTCTTTCCTCGTCCTCCTCTCCTGGTTTTCCGCCTAAAGGGATCGGGCGTCTATCTTCATTTGGTTTAGATGGAAGTTTCTGGTTGCCATGGGATACTCCCGAATCGGAGACACTCGAGTCCGAGTCAGTGGTCCAAAAGTCACTACGAAAGCGATTGCGGGGTTTGTTTTTTCTTTGTTGTCTTCTAGTTGTTTGTTTTCTTTCAAATATTTTATTTGTATCGTAGTCAGTCTTGTCCCTTAAATATTTATCCCTTTTTTGTTCTTTTATCGTTATCTGGAGAGTGGTGAGTCTTTTCTCTAACTTGGTAAAGAAAGTTTTTTGCTGTTCTTCTGTCATTCTAGTACTTAATTCAATTTTGGTTCGACTCAGTTCATTTGTTACCATCAAATACTCTTTTTCATTCCTTTCAGTCACTAATTTCATGATCTTGAATGAGTGATCTAAGTGTAGTTGGACCCACTCTTGCATAAAGTCTGAATCTTCAGTGAATTGAGATGCTTCTTTGTAGCATCGGAGGCCGCGAGGCACTCTTTTACATTCAATGTAAGATTTTAAAGAGTGTATGGTCCAAAACAAACGAGTTTCTTTTTCTGCTAATGCTTGCGTTTTAAATTCTAGTTGATAAAAGCGATGAGTATATTTCCTTTATTTCTGAGGCATTAGATCTCATTCTGTCTAACAACACTTTTCTTTTTGATGGAGATTGGTTCCTGCAGGTTTCCGGCGTTGCCATGGGCACGCCGGTGGCCTGCAGTGTAGCGAACCTTTATCTTGCCGCTTTTGAAATGCAATACATCTTCTCTGAAAATAACTCATTTTTGCCCCTCATGCAGCAATATACCCGCTTTGTAGATGACGTATTTGTCATATGGACCGGCACACATAAGGACTTTGATGACTTTGTCAATTGGCTAAATGACTGTAATGACATGAATATGCTCTTTACTCATAAAGTCAGTACAGATAATTTAGAATTCCTGGATGTAATGATACACAAAAAAGATACCATGATTGAAACCTCGGGCTATAGAAAACCTACCTCGTCAAACACTCTCTTACACTATGAGAGCTACCATACGGAGCCCACAAAAAGGGCTGTTCCATATGGCCAGTTTCTTAGGCTGCGTCGTATCAACAGCAGCCTGGAAATGTTTGAGGAGCAGGCAGAAAATTTATATCTCCGCCTTTTACATAGAGGCTACCCTGCAGATCTCCTAAAAGAAGCCAAGGATAAGGCAGCAAGTAAAGATCGCACACTTTTACTTAATCCTAAAAAATACAATAACAAAAATAAAAATAAAAAGTTTGCCTTTGCCTTTAAATTATCCGCTATGGCAATACCTATTCGTAAAGCCATTGCTAAACATTGGTATATACTACAAGGAGATTCCGATCTTGATGAATGGACCAAGGAAAAACCTTATATAGCCTTCAGACGTAGCTCAAATTTAAAAGACATTTTAGTTCATACTAAATTCACATCTAAAAACAAAAAGGAAAAAACCTGGCTGAGTAATGATTTAAAAGGCAACTACCAATGCGGTTCTTGTAATTGGTGTAAATATATACAAAAAGGTCCCTCTCTTACACTAAATGGAATAAAAATATCTATAAAAGATTTTATTTGCTGTAAAACCTGTGCCGTTATCTACTCTATTTCATGCCCATGTGGCCGTTTTTATATCGGTCAAACTAAAAGATCACTCTGTACACGATTTCGTGAACATGTCTATTCCCTAAAAACCGGTGCAGGCGCCCCACGTTTGATTGAGCATGTGAGAGAGGCTCACGGAGGGGACGCATCAATATTAAAAGTAGCCGGGATTGAAAGAATATACAGCAAAAGGGGACAAGACAATCACTGTATGCTACTAAAAACAGAGTTAAAGTGGATAATAAAAACAAGTGCAGAAGGACCAGGAGGTCTTAATGAACGGGTAGATAGAAGATATTTGTTGTAAACAGTTTATTATGCTCATTTTTGTATTGTTTTTAACCCTATATGTTCCTCACTATATGTTCACTTCACATGTTTTTGTTACGTCACAATTTGATTAGGCTATTTGAATAGCGTGTTCACGTAACAGAAGGAGGAGGTCCGTAGAAGCGCGTTAGAGCGTGAAACAGACTGTCACCACTCCTTGCACCGAGCGCCTGCTCGCAAAATGTCCGCACTGTGTCCTTGCTTTTAAAGTGAAATAAAACAGCAGAAGACTTCTTGGGTGAGTGCTACTGGCTATTTTTTCTTCCGTTTTTGGATTTGATACTGCTGTTTTCAGTGAGCACCCCCTAGTCCAGCCATTTCCCCGACTGACTATATATATATACTTTTCAGAAACATTCACGTTTAACCCTATAGTGCCGCCAGCCCTTCTCTATATATATGTTTATACTGATTTAAATTTATATTAAAGGGTTTTTATATTTAAAAAAAAAATGCTTTTAATAGATTTTTTCACTCTTTAACCCCTTAGTGACCAACAATACAGGTTTTACGGCGATCACTAATGGTCCGTTTACATGGAACGATTAGCGTTTGAATTTTCGCAATAACGATCGCATTTTAGCGATAATCGGCCTGTGTAAACACAGCGAACGATCAAGCGATGAGCGAGAAATTGCCATTGTGATTTTTCAACATGTTCTCAAATCGTCATTGGCCGTTCGCTAAAAATTCTCAGATCGCTTTGTGTAAACAGTCTTTCAGAGATTCACCCATGTGTGAGATGGGCTTCAGCGATCTTAGGGTCCTATTCCACGGGCCGAGGAGGGCCCGATCAACGATGTAAATGAGCGGCAATCTGATAGATCATTTACTGGGCCTATTATTATTGATCGTTTACTTGGCCTATTATACGGCACGATGATCGTTGAGCGAGGGCTGCAAGGACATCGTTACCGATGTCCTTGCAGCCCTTGCAGCATCATACATTACCTGTCCAGGCTTCTTCTCCGCGCTGTCTTCATCCCCGGGTCCCGCGCGCTCTATCTTCAGAATGGCCGATCAGCTGACAGGCCACACTCAGCCAATCACAGGCCGCGGCGGTCCCGGCCTGTGATTGGCTGAGCGCTCCGTCAGTTGACCGGCCATTCTGAAGATAGAGCGCGCTGGACCCGGGGATGAAGACATCGCGGAGAAGAAGCCTGGACAGGTAATGTATGATGCTGCTGCTTGTCAAATCACCGGTTGCTTGCCGCGCACCGCTATTCAACCGCAGCAATGCGCGGTAGGGGAACAATGATTTTAGATCTGGCCCTAAATGAATGATCAGCCGATGACACGATCATCGGTTGATCATTCTCTCTATTTCACCGAACGATAATCGGCCGAATCGGGCCAAATGGGGCCGATCCGGCCGATTATCGTTACTGTGGAATAGGGCCCTTAGAAAACGATCCCAATAATCTTTCTAACGATTTTTCTAACGATTTCTTTGTCTAAAGACTGATTGTTATAAAAACCAAATTGTTGCTTCAAAATCGTTAAACGATTAATTGGGAGAATTATCGCTTTGTGTAAACAGACCATAACAGACTTTATTCTGATCCCATTTGCTTTGTAAGGCAGGATCAGAGTAAGGATCTGCTGTGCTTTTGCATCACAGGAGATCAGCTGTCAGTTTGCCAGCTGATCTCCTGATGTAAATAATCGGAGGGGAGTTAACCTGTAATGGTGCGTTTACACAGAAAGATTTATCTGACAGATTTTGGAAGCCAAAGCCAGGAATGGATTTGAAAAGAAGAGGAATCTCATTCTTTCCTTTATGACCTGATCCCTGTTTATAGTCTGTTCCTGGTTTTGGCTTCAAAGACCTGTCAGATAAATCTGTCTGTGTAAACGCACCATTACCAGCCGCTGTCAAATCATGACCTCAGCATGTAATAGGTTCTGGTGGAATCAGGGTGTAATATTTACATATTGAAAGTCCAAGAGAGTGGTCTGCCTTCTGATTGGTTACCTTGGCCGGCCCCGAGGACATGCCTCTAAACAGCAATGTCAGATTTATTAGGGGAGGGGCTATGTCATATGTCAGGAACAGACTATAAACAGAAAACAGGTCCTAAAAGAAAGACTGATATTTCTCCTTTTCTCCTATTTCTCAAATCAATTTCTGGCTTTGGCTTAAAAAATCTGTGAGATAAATCTCTATTCCACCTAGGGGGCTATTACATGTGATCACTATATTGCATACACTTGTTACTGCCATGCCATTGCATTGATCAATGTTATCGGTGCTCTTCAAATAGAGCCTGCCAGGAGTGTGGAGAGGTAATGTATTAACAGTTTATTCAATCGTTAGCCATCGGCCATGTATAGCTATCACACATAGCGATGCACAATTGGCAGCTGATGATTTTGGTGTCAGACCATTTGACTTGATCAACTGATAATTGTTGTCATCAGCTGATCACTATTGCATGGAGCAATAATTGGCCGATTATTGCCCCGTGTAATGGTGTGTTTACACAGACAGATTTATCTGACAGATCTTTGAAGCCAAAGCCAGGAACAGACTATAAATAGGGATCAGGTCATAAAGGAAAGACTGGGATCTATCCTCTTTTCGAATCCATTCCTGGCTTTGGCTTCCAAAATCTGTCAGATAAATCTCTCTGTGTAAACGCACCCTAATAGGGCCTTAGGTTAGGTTCAAATCATCAATAGAGGCTCTATTCTGGGCCTTCATTGCAGAGTCTATTCACAAATTGCAAACAGAATTGTCTGGTCCATTATATGACAGACACTAATGGAGCCGTATAGACCCTAATGGACCCCATTAACTTTAATGGTCATCCATTGGGTTTCCTGCTGATGTCTGTCTTTTCACTGTAGGGCAGGATATTTTAGGGACAGGTGCAGAATGCTAATAGGCAAACAACACAAAAAACAATAACAGCTACTCTGTATATCAGGTGTCAGGAACTGCTCTGAAGGGTGGGAGAATGTGAATGGAGCAACTCCCCATACATACAATGGAGTCAAAACCAGCTTATATAAAATAAATGGACAGCTGAAGGTGGCTAGCTGCAGGTAGCTGCACTGTAGTGTGGCCAGAAACACCACTGCTCAGAAGGGATGCACAACTATACTAGAGCTGCATCACCTGCATTCTCAGGATCAGTGGGGGGCCCAGAAGTCTGACCTTCATTGATAAAAAAAAAGTGATGTCACATGTTAGCAATGAGAAAACTCCTTAATTTGCAAACAATGGATACTGCTTGCATCACTTGCATCAACTCTGCAGCAATTTATAAAATAAAAAACATTTTTACATACGCAGAATATATTATTCATTCTCTGTCTTGCTTTTATCTTGCTTCTTTACTAGGTATATTTCATTTAAAAGTACCAGAAAGTTCACAAGTTGGGTCCCCGATTGGGAGGATACGTGCAGTGGACCCAGACTTTGGAAAAAATGCTGAAATCGAGTACAATATCGTTCCTGGAGATGGTGGGAATTTATTTGATATCATAACAGATAATGATACCCAGGAAGGAATTTTAATGTTAAAAAAGGTAAATCCCCATTAAAACATCAAATAGAAATTGTAACATATATACAGTATAGTTAAATTAGAACTGTCACTTCCAAAACTGTTTAAGATGTCCTAAAAATGTATTCAGGGGTGTTTAGCCCTTAGCCAATTGTTCACTAGAGCTAGGAAAAGTGCTCAGCTAAATGCTTCACCTCCCAGCTCATTGCCTCACAGTAGGTAATAGCCCCCATTATAATTCTTTGTAGCCTGTTTCCTGCAGCAAGAGAGAGATTGCAGCCAGACAGCAAGCTCCCACTCACTGTTCTCCTCAACCAATTTAGCTTTGGGTCACAGCAGGGAGCAGAATCTAAGTGCCCTCTAGGTCTTCACCCTGCCGAAGCAGGACTTCTGTGGCTAGAGAAAACCGGCTCCCGGTGTGAGGAGCAACTGGTGTCCAAGAACCAGACATAATCAATGCAAGACAATGGGAAACAGGCCGAAAATACATGGTCAGCAGGAGAGTCAGTGCAGTACCAGGGATTTCATAGCCAGGAAGGTGAAGGGTTAGGGCAGGCAGCTTCCGAGGCAGGTCAGACAATCCAAATCAGCAACAGGAGAGGCACATGGTCCCGACAACAATCAGGTAGTGAATGTAATCCGAAGGTTAAGCATAGGTAAGAATTCACAGAGAGTCTGCAGAATAGCAGAAACACACCTTCTCTTGAAATGCTGGAATCCAACAATGCTCAGGCAGGTAGAGGCAGGTGGAGACATTTAAATAGGTGCAGTTGGCTCTGGATTGGCAGAAGGTAGTAACAGGTGGAGGCAAGCTGCCTCTATAAATCCAGAGCAGTTGGCTGCATGTGCACCCTTGCGGCCAGAAGTGTCATGGCAGCAGGTATTGAAGAAGGAAGATACCGAAAGACACAAGCAGACCCAGGATGAAGTAGTATGAAGTACAGCAGAGGGGTGGACAGGATGCCGCCACCGCTGCTAAGTCTTGGCAGTGTTACAGTTTCACTGGACTCTAGCACATGTCAAAAGTTTGAGTGGGGCATTTTAGTTACCTACTAATAGAGCATTCTGTTAGATTATGATATGTTTAAAATATCCCACCCCCACCAGCAATATTGAGTATTCCCATAATGTTTCCTCTACATAATCTAGAAAACCATAAGCAATAATTATAATAATTTTCTTTTATTTATTTGTAGTTTGATGTAAAAAAAAAAAAAAACAGATGGATGAGCAACCTCTAAATATGATTAATCTCGATATTTTTGCTAGGGATTGTAGTGTTAAATATTTTAGTGTCACATTGATCTTGTCAGGAAAATGGTAACTCTGATTGAGTCAAGAAGATACCTTAATGGGCACTTTCTTGAAGGAAAAAAAACAAAAAAAAACTAAACTTTTCTTATATCAGACAGTCATATCAACTGTCATAGACCTGTAATGTGACCTGGACACACATAATGTAGGTCTATAAGTATTTTTTGTATGTTAAATTTCTATCCTGAAATGTGATTAATAAAATGCTGATTCATTTGTTACAAACTAAGGTAATAAGTATTGTTTGATTATTATTATTATTATTATTATTATTATTATTATTAGTAGTAGTAGTAGTAGTAGTAGTAGTAGTAGTAGTATTGTTGTTGTTATTATTGAGAATTAGAGCCTAAAAAGGGTCAGTCTGTAGTTTTCTCAAATCACCACTAGATGTCCCTCTTGGATAAGAATTGTTTATAGTGGGTTAACATATGTATTGCTTTTCACAATGAATTTTCGGAAAGTTTTGCTTGCATCTTCTAAAATAAATATGAGGATATTTCTAAATGAAAATGTGTTTTCCACTGCATGATAATCAGAGTAATTTCTGTAAAGTTTTTGTGCTCACAGTAACAGAAACCATCTTTCCTGATACATTGTAAGGCTATGTTCACCCAACATATTCATTTCTTTAACAACAGCCGTTCTTTCCAGTGAAAAGAACGTCCTTTGTTAATTAAATCAATATGTTTGTGTTGATTTCAATGCAACAACGGCCATAGTGTATACATACAGTATACAGTACAGACGTTGTTGAACTGCCGCCACAGAAAATATTCAGCTGGCAATACCTTACATTGTGTTCAATGGTTAATTGTATTGCAGGCACACCCAAAGGTGTCCTCAATCCTAATGTGAAAAGGGTAACGTTCCTGCGGCTGATATGGCAGTGTCGTATGCAGGATCATGTAATACAGCTGCCATAGGAAATGTTTGGATGCTGTATTACATCATATAAACATAGCCTAAAGAAGTCAAGTCTATTTTACCAGGTTTCAAGAAGTCTCCTAAAATATTTTATTTTATCTTTCAGCCTTTAGATTTTGAAACAAAAAAGGCCTACACATTTAAAGTTGAGGCTTCCAATGTCCACCTAGATCATCACTTTAACTCAGTTGGACCCTTTAAAGACACTGCTACTGTAAAAATAAATGTTCTGGATGTTGACGAGCCTCCAGTGTTCAGCAAACCCTCCTACACCATGGAAGTATATGAGGACACACCTGTTGGTACCATTATAGGAGCTGTTACAGCACAGGATCTAGACATAGGATCCAGTCCTGTTAGGTAACTATGTATAATCAGTTTTTAAATACAACATGCCATTTAATGTATCTTTATTTTCTTTTCTTTTTTTTTTTTAATTATTATTATTATTATTATGCTATTTTAATAATAAGCGTGTTTTGCCAGCTCCCACTTAAAACTGAACGGTTGCATTAAGCTTCTGAAGGTAGCAAAGCAAGATGTGTGATTTGTGTATAACAAATAATTATGCAGTAAGTGCCTGCTTTTAGCACCAGCATGTCATACCCACTGTCACAAAATGCATATTGCCTGCATGAGTCTCTGTGTGAAAGCTACAAATTCTTCATGAGGAAAAAGCAGGGGTGTTCTAACAAAACTATGAATAGTAAACAAATATGAATTATTTTGAACACTAATAGCTGAATATGAGTAAACCACAAATGCCAGTAGTGATCGGAAGATAATTTAAGAAGTTATGGTGTGCAAACCTTTGGGAATACCAGTATAGATGAACTGCTTCTATCAAACATTCATAAATGTCTGTGAGATTAGTGACACATGAAGTAGACCATAGGCCCTGGGCTTCTCCCCATATTTGAGACCCCTCATCTTTATATGATAGCATTGATAACTGGGTTGTTACCCTTACTCTTTGATAAACAGCCAAGTCTGCAGCCATCCGAAAGGTCCATATTAGAGATGAGCGAATTTACAGTAGGAAGCACTTCGTTCCTATTTGCATTCTGCTCATCAGGCTGCCGGCTTAGAGTCTGCTCCACTGTGTGCCACTCCTCCCCAGGGGCTGGGGAATAAAGGATCCAGTCCTGGGAAACTAGATAGGATTTGCTTTGTTCCTATTGTAAGGGCCCTATTACACCAACAGATTTTTTTTAAGCCAAAGCCAGGAATGGACCCAACTAAATACATTTAAACCAACAAATTAAATAGCTTTGAATAAATTCAAGCCAAAGACCAGATCCCTATATTAATGAAAATCTTAGATAAGACCCTAGAATAAGTACAGAAACTAGACCATACCTTTGTAGAAATATAGAATAAATACAAGCCCAGACCAAACACCCAAAAGAAATACAACCCACAGATACCATTTCCAGTGCAGCTTTTCATACCTCCTAAACTAATACAGACCTCAGACAGAATCCCCCACATTTAGACATTTAGATGTATAGAGACCCCGCACACCAGATGCCACAGACTCCAGCCCCCCTTAAAACAGAGCCTATGGGTAGATGGCGCCCTGTGCAGAATATTTTTGTTGACGCCCCCCCCCACCCCACCCAGCTGATTGCCAGACCATCCCCAGCCTATATCTTGTAGCCCAGATGAGGCAGTGAAAGTATGGTAATCTTCACGGTTTTTCCAGCTACTTCTGTGTCTCATCGCTTAGGATCTGTCATCTCTTCTCTCAGCACTGACAATTCTACTGGGCAGCCAGCAACCTTATATGATCCTAATCTCCTCAGACTGAAGCCACTCACTACTACTATGGTCACATCCCAAAGATGTACTTAGCTTTCCCAATAATATTTTATTACAATATTAAAGTATTACTGATGTACACTAGAACTGCGGAGAGAGGACATGACAGATTGCCAGAGAAACTATGAAGAGAAGTCGCCAGAGAAGCTGTGAACTTTACATGTGTGCCACCATCGCATCTCATGGCACATGGGCTCCAAGAGCTAGGCTGGGGACAGGCTGGGGATGGGGGTGTGAGGAAGCTGAAGAGGCCTTACAAACACATATACACACACATGCATAAAGTCACATATGCACAGACATACATTCAGCATACATTCAGACACATACAGTATACACATACATAGAGACACTTATACACACACTGTATACAGGCCTGTATTTGGAGTACATGCTGCCCTGGGCACCTTTAGGTGCTTCCCCCCCCTATACTTATTGATGGTGTGGTTTGTGGGGGTGTGGCTTTTAGGGGTGCGGTTTGCGTGGTGGAGCTTGTCACAGTGGAGGGGGGGCAATTGTCCCTATATTGTCCTCATTGTATAGACCTTTCAATTAGGACAATACAGAGGAAGCATTACATACACCAGCATCAGTGTCCTAATTATATTATAGGCCCCAGCATATTACCCTAGTATAGAAAGTGTTATCCAGCTTTCCCAGATTCCCAACTGTACTTACTCTTCAGCTCCCCGACCTCTGCTAATATTGAGGTTCCAATACCCCTGGGATGCTGGGAAAGCTGGGTGACTTCTATTATACTGACTCTAGGATGCTGGGAAAGCTGGGTGACCTCCATTATACTGACTACAAGATGCTGGGAAAGCTGAGTGACCTCCATCATACTTAGTATAAGATGCTGGGAAAGCTGGGTGACCACATCATACTGACTACATGACTAAAAGATGCTGGTAAAGCTGGGTGACCTCCAATATATTGACTACAGGATGCTGGGAAAGCTGGGTGATATCTGTCATACTGAGAATAAGATGCTGGGAAAGCTGGGTGATCTCTATCATACTGAGAATAAGATGCTGGGAAAGCTGGGTGACCTCTTTCATACTGACTACAAGATACTGGGGAAGCTGGGTGACCTCCATCATGCTTCTAGATGCTGGGGAAGCTGGGTGACCTCCATCATACTGAGTATAAGATGCTGGAAAAGCTGGGTGACCACATCATACTGAGTAATAGATGCTGGGTAATGACCATCATGCTGAGTAGTAGATGCTAAGTGACCTCCACCATGCTGAGTATTAGATGCTCGCTGGCCTCCATCATGCTGAGTACTAGATGCTGGGTGATGACCATCATGCTGGGTATCAGATGCTGGGTGAACTCCATCATGCTGAGTACTAGATGCTGGGTGACCTCCATCATGCTGAGTACTAGATGCTGGGTGACCTCCATCATGCTGAGTACTAGAAGCTGGGTGACCTCCATCATGCTGAGTACTAGATGCTGGGAAATGATGCTTGGAAAGGGGGTGACCTGAGTATACAGAGAGGGGGCAGTGGATACCCCCCCCCCCCTCATGTACTGTTCAGGGACAGGGGATTCTGGGTGACTTAAGTATACAGAGAGGGGGCAGGGGATCCCCCTCCCATGTCCTGTTCAGGGCCTGGTGCCCATAGAGACACCCCCCCTGCATATATGGGCACCAGGCCCTAAACAGCTATGGGAGGGGTACAGGATTCCCTCCCCCCTCACAATACTGCTTACTAGGCCATGAATGGTGCAGGGAGAGGGGAAACTGTATATTTCATTATAAAGATCCCACCCAGATAGCCAACGTGGACAAGCTGACATACATAAAAAAAATAAACAAGTGGAAGTCCCACAGGACTCGTCCATCACACTGCCTAATTGAGAAGACAAGATACAAATGTACGTTAGGAGGGAGCAGTTTAAGCACTAAAATAAATTAGACTGCAATGAACATGTGAATGAGATGCATTGACACACCAGCTGTTCTCTGCAGCCCCGTAACTGATGCTTTTCGAACATTAACTTTGAAATGCTTGGACTCACAGGGCATTGATGTGGCAATACTGTGAACTGATAAAAATACACATATGTAAAAATGTAATAATAAGTGCAACTGTGTTTCAATTTTAAGAAGAAACCTTTTTTTATATACATAGAACCAAAATATTTTGGTGGCCACAAACTCTTAACAATCTAAGGAAGGATTCCCCCTTTTTCTATATACTGGACAAAAGTATGTCACTGAACTCTGAAACAGTTCAATTAGCCCAGCTGTGATTATTCTCATGCAAGGGATTTTTTGGGAAAAAACTTAAGACTTTGACTCCTTTTTCTTGTCTCAATAATGGTCTGACAGCCACCAGCTCCTCAGAACAGACAATCCCACTGTTTTAATATTAGCAATTAGCAACCTTTCCCTATTGTGAACAGAGCTCTGAATCTGCAAATGTCTTTTCATCCCCTTGTCTTTTCTCTTGATATTTCGACATCCACCAGCTCCTCAGCAAAGATGATCCCACTGTTTTAGTACACTCTGCATGCCTTTCTATCCCTGCCTGGATCGGCGACCATTCCCTATTAAGAACAGAGGTCTGACTCTTCGGACATATTTTACCTCCCCTTATGTCCCACAGATGTTCTGAGCCACCAGCCCCTCAGCACAGACGACCCCTATGTTGTGCCCTGAAAAGGGCAGTTATTAAAGTTTTTTGGCCTACCTATCTCTACTTGCCTGCAGCGCCAACCTCTCCCTAAACTAAGCAGCAGAATGATGTGTGACCGGCATTATTATGCAGCAGGGTGACATGTCCCACATGACCAATCACAGCCATGTTCCTACTGCCAGGCCAATGGTGACACATAAAAGTTTGCTGATTATGGCTCAGCAGCCTTTCAACAATTTTTATTGCAGAACATCGAACACCTACAAGAACAGATGCATTACTGATCGTGTATCCGTTTGTATCCATGAACACCTAGGTTTGTGCTTGAACTTAAACTTGGAGGTTCAAGTTTGTCCAGTCTACTCTTGACTTGTCATCAGGAAAGTTAAAAGTTATGTATCGTAGGGGAACACACTGCTCAGACCCGCTGCAATCAGGAGATATAGCTGGGGATAGAGCCTGGCGGTCATGCAATCCACCACGCTCTCTCCCCAGCTATATCCCAGTCAGTAACAGGCAAATGTGAATAAGCCATTATCAATGAATAAAGCAAATGTCAATATTCTCCACTTACAAGTTACTCTGCTTACCCAGGAGATAGTATAGATAATTTGAGTGATAATTGCTTAACTTGACTTGCCTCCTCTGAGCTAAAATGTACCTAGACCTACACAGCTTTACCTGAGGTCCCTGGCTCAAATATCCAGTTTTACATAAGAATTTATCATGCATGTTAATGAGTAGATATTGGCTACTTAAGTGATAAGAGGAAAAAGGTCTATTACTGAATCGTATAGCACAGCAGTGAAATATCATCCAGAGTCAAGCAGATAGTTATCTATGTATACTATGAAGCTACACAACATAGACATATTTCATCATTTTCCAGACATGAATGTATAGGAAAGAGCAACCCATCTTTCAATCCCTCAATAATCTGTGATCATCCTCCCCAAAGGTTTTTAACCTTTTTATACTGTATGTCACAGTTATTCTGCAAACCTAATCAGAAATGCTATGCACACTACACCTCACTAGTCTTCTCCAGATCATATCACATACAGTACTGATGCAAGATTTATATTCTTTTCAATCCCTACTTCCAAGAGGAGACCCAAATATAAAATATTAATAATCAATGGCTGATAATGACAAAGAATAATTCTAGACACTTGTGTTAAGACTGGTGATCTGTTCAAGTTACACAAGTTACACAACCACAATCTAAGCAGGTTTCTAAATCTGTAATAGGGCCACAACTGCAGGACCCAAGGTAAGAATATTATGGATCCCTAAGATACCATTTGCTAAGGTCATTGGAACCATGGTCATGCTGGTATTTGTAGCTGTATTATAGGCACAGAAATAAACTCATACTATACTCATATGAAATTGGCCTAAAGGGGAATTACCAATTATATGATAATGGATATTTAACTGTGTAATATGTCTCTAGAACAGTTTGAATCTGAGAGACACAGAACTGATTGAATAGTACAGGAGAAAACAAACAGTTGACCAAATGACTTTTTTTTTTAATTACCATTATATTCCATTCTACAAGTAAGTAGTGCTGACTAGATAAATTAATACAATTATTAGTCTACATAAGAGAAAAAAATAGACTTCATAGACTCATAGCATATAGCTGTGCCCTTAGTTCAATACCGGCTCCTTATAATGATTATTCATCAGAGTGATGGTCACCTACAGAGAACCTTTTTAATTAAAGTTCAAACACAATCTATTTTTAAAAGTCTGCTGAGAAAATTGCAGCCTAGAAACATAAAATGTTGTTATAAAAATAGAGCAATAAGAAATAATGCTTACTGTACTGAAGCACGCTTGCTGCTGGTTGAAGGTTATCATGAAAAAATATGTTCAGAAGCATTTCTTTTATATACTTTATATTTCAATAACTTCAGAACTGACCTTCAAGTCATTGGAAAGCACAATAGTCTAATAAATTAAGGGGTTTAAAAAAATGAAATGAAACAAGAAAGAAAAAAAAGAAAGAAAGTACTTATCCACATATTCTTTTCGCAATGCAAAAGTATGATCCTCTCCACTGACAGATGATATCAGAACACTTCAGCAACATTACATGCATTTAAGGTTCTAGAGAAAGAGCCCCATTCAAATGTATTGAACTAAATATCAGTTGTAGATATGAGCGAACCTCAAGCATGCTCGAGTCCATCCGAACCCGAGCGTTTGGCATGTGATTAGCGGTGGCTGCTGAAGTTGGATAAAGCTCTAAGGTTGTCTGAAAAACATGGATACAGCCAATGACTATATCCATGTTTTCCACATAGCCTTAGGCCTTATCCAACTTCAGTAGCCACCGCTAATCAAAAGCCGAACGCTCTGGTTTGGTTGAAGTCGAGCATGCTCAAGGTTCACTCATCTCTAGTTGTAGATATTCTGTAACAAATCTGGTGAGTGACTATGGCTTTACTGTGAACATCAGTGACATATAAAAGCATACCTGCTAAATTCTAAACAATTCAATGAGATATAGAACTATTTAAGAGAGAGACTTAAAATGGTATTTTCATCACCTAAACTTTTGTTAGATGATTGGGAATGCAAAAGAAAGAAATTTTGAAAATGTTTACCATTAACAAAATTGCTTTCTTTTGTAGCTTTGGCTCCTTTCTCATGTAGAATTGTTGGCAGTGGTTGTCTAGGTTCCCAATCACCATTCTTGGTGGCTGGGTTGTGACACACTTGGGAGAAGTGTGTACTTTTTATCCCTCTCCCACTGAGCTTACACATGTCTCCAGGGCTTAGATTGTCACTGGAGACATATCTATAACACCAAAGGGCCTGGGGCACAAAAAGACCCCCTTAGCTGTGACCTAACTCAATTATATTAAAAAATAAATTTTATTCAAATTATATTTTAAAATTGACAACTAAAAAAATGTAAGAAAAAAAAACACAATCCCAAGAGTCTATTATTATTATGGTATCACTGGAGAAAGACTCCTCTCTATAGATTTGTCAGTGAAGTCTGCAGTATAACACTGACTCAGGGATCGCTAGTGAGTTTATGTCAGTGTTAGGCTATGTTCACACAATGTTTCTTCAGCTCCATTTAAAATGACGTCCGTTATTTTGAGTCTAAAATAAAGGACGTCATTTAGCAGCCTGGCCTCCCCTGCAATGACTGGTGTATGTACATTATTCTGGTTTGGGTTACTAATTGGCCTTTGGGTGCGGCTTAATTGAAAAGTCCATTGAATTCATTAGTAAAAACGGAGAAAGAACGGTGACAAAGGTAAAACTGTGTGTGAACTACTAATAAAAAACGTCCGCTGTTTGCAAAAGACATCCAAAAATAATGATCATGTTCATTATTTTGACGCACGCAGCAGAAACGTCCATTATTTAATACACTGTGCATTGGACGTCTGTCTTCCCATTGACTTTAATGCATTGCATTTGCAGTCAGTTAAATCGTCCGCCTTTTCAATATTTTTGACATTGTGTGAACATAGCCTTATACTGCAGACTTCACTGAGAGATCTATAAAGAGGAGTCTTCCTCTAGCGAAATAATAATAATAATAATAATAATAATAATAATAATAATAATAATAATAATAATAATAGTAAACAACTCTTGGGATTGTGTTCCTAATTTGTTTTTCTGTTGTTTTTTTTTTTTGCTGATTTTAAAATATAATTTGAATAAAAGTTATATTTTGCTATAATTGGGTGAGGTCACAGCTAAGGGGATCTTTTTGGGCCTGTGGGCAATTGGGTGTTGTGATACAATTTGATTCCCCTGACCCTCCTAAGGGAGCAAGTGGTGTTGTATTGGAGACATATCTAAGCTCAGCGGTCGACAAAGTAATGCTAAGCTGAGTTTTAAGCAGATGAGAAAAGCCTTTAATGGTTATCAACACATTTTTATGCATTTTTTAAAATTATTTCATTGTATTTATCTAGGTGTAAAATATATTTCCCTAATAGGTCTTCCTAAAGAAAAAATCCTTGTTGTGATTGTGCATATCAAGGTTTGTACATGGGCGCATTATTGTTAAAGGGGTTGGCCACTTTATAGTAAAATAGTTCAGTGTACAGTATTAGTAACTGTACTCACTAGTTAGTAAGTGCACTTACTGAAAGCAGCTCCCTGAGCTTAAATCGGACTCCCCTCCTCCAGGCTGTGCTGCCCTGCTCTGTGGTGAGACTGTCTATAAGATGGCCGACATGGAGGAGCATATGACCATGCTCCACCCCCTAGTGTCCACCACTAAGCCTGTATATGTATATGGAGGAAACTGGAGGTGGGGCAGGTCCAATGTTCCTCCATGTTGGTCATCTTATGGACAGTATCACCACAGAGCAGGGCAGCACAGCTGGAAGGAGGGGAGTCTGATTTTAGCTCTATGAGGTACACAGGGAGCTGCTGTCAGTAAATACACTTACTTAAAATGTACACTAAAAATGTTACTATAAAGTGGCCAACCCCTTCAATGAGCATTCCTAGGACCAGAGATCAGCCGCCTGCTTGTCTGCTTATTTGACCCGCCTGTAATACCATTATCAACATCACATTTCTTTGTGTAAGATGTGCAGCCAATAGCAATGTACTTAAATGGCCACCTGAACAATACAGCAAACAAGCTCTGATATCACTTATCGGCTGTAATCGGCAACATATCGGGTTGTGTTAAAGAATACTCACTTCCCAGCTCCTTTTCTCTTCCTCCTGAAAGGTCTTATAGACTTCTGACAAAATCAAAGATGACATTTAAGTAGGTTGTAGGTGTAGGAGGTCATTCAGCAGAGAAAGGAGGAGGCTTTTAGCAGAAGAGAGGAGCCAACAAACAGTGTTAATCCTGAACAAGGCAAGGCAGTTCACAGTGTATGACAAGCTGTAAAAAAAGCTTGTTAGACTTATTAGACCTTATATATCCCTTCCCCTTGCCACCATGGTCTACATCTTGAGTATACAGTATTGCCCCGTTATCAGTAGGTTTAACCCCTAGACGACCCTGGACGTAGGGTTACGTCATGGAAGTCTGTCCCCAGATGACCCATGACGTAACCTTACGTCATGGGTGTTATTCCCGCTATGAAGCGCGCTCCGGAGCGGAGCGCGCTTCATAGGAGGTGGGGGCCGGCTGCAGTGAGCAGCCAGGACCTCACCGGTAATGACACGCTGCAGCGATCGCGCTGCCGCGTGTCATTAACCCCTTAAACGCCGCGATCGCGCCGCGACCGCAGCGTTTAAGTGTAAGTGACAGGGGGAGTCCCCTGTCACTTACCGATCGGGACCCCCGCAGTGTGACTGCGGGGGTCCCGATCGTTGAAACGGACTGCTGGAGGTCTCTTACCTGCCTCCATGCGGTCCGATCGGCGATCTGCTACACTGAGCCTGCACAGGCAGGCTCAATGAGCAGAGCCCCGATAACACTGATCAATGCTATGCCTATGGCATAGCATTCATCAGTGTAGAAATCTAAGTATTGTATGTACAAGTCCCCCAAAGGGACTTCAAAAGTGTAAAAAAAAAAAAAGTTCAAAACACTATAACACTACCCCAAAACCCCTCCCCCAATAAAAGTCTAAATCACCCCCCTTTCCCATTATATAAATAAAACATATAAAAATGAATAAATAGATAAACATATAATATACCATAGCGTGCGTAATTGTCCGATCTATTAAAATATAACAAGCGTCATTGCGACCGGTAAACGGCGTACACGAAAAGAGGGGAAAAAGTGCGCAGATTACCGATTTTATGTTACATTATATATTAAAAAAAATCAATAAAAAGTGATCAAAACGTCCGATCTTCACAAATATGGTATTAATAAAAACTAGAGATCATGGCGGAAAAAATGACACCCCATACAGCCCCATAGGTGAAAAAATAAAACCGTTATAAGCGTCACAATAGGCCCATTTTATTAATATTTAATTGCCAAAAAAAAGGATTTCATAAAAAAATATATATATAACATTAGAGAATCTGTGTAACCTGCATATGGTTGTGTTTGGACTGACCTATAGAATAATAGTATCATGTCGCTGTTACCATATAGTGCATTACGTAGACACAGGAACCCCCCAAACGTTTCCATATTGCATTCTTTCTTACGATTTCACCTATTTATATCTTCATAAATAATATATTTGGAATTCCATCATACATGTTATGGTAAAATGAATGACGCCATTACAAAGTACAACTATTCCTGTAAAAAACAAGCACTTACATGGCTTGTAGATAGAAAACTGAGAGTGCTAGAGCTCTTAGAAGGGGAGGAGGGAAAAACGAAAGCACTAAGATCAAAATTTGCGCGGTCCACTGGGTCATTTTGGGCCTGGTCCTCAAAGGGTTAATAATGCATGTCTATCATGTTATGATTATACACTAAAAGTAATAGTAAACAAAGGATCCATCTCTGCACGTGATCCTGCACCCCCCTAAAATGTTGAATTCATTATATATATATATATATATATATATATATATATATATATATATGGAACATGGTACTTAGTTATCTCTGACACTAGTTAATATTGCTTCTTGGATCATTTTATCTATTTTATACTCTACTTAGAAGCAATACAACCTTTTTTTTCTCCCTGTAGGAACACCTTATATGTTATGTGGCTTATACTGTCCATGTATTCCATGAAATGTGTCCTTCCCCTTCTTAAGTCTTGTTTTTTTCCCCTCCTTCACAGTTTATTCCTTCTCTCCTTTTTTTTACTTGACTTCGCATTTTTACTGATAATGTGCCTTTTAGTTTGCCTTATTTAAATATTGTACCTTATGTTTGTTTTTGAGAAAACTTAAATAAAAAACTAAATGTGAGGAATTCATTATTTTTTTTTTGACAGATACTATATTGATGAAAAAAGTGACTTGGACAACAATTTTTCTGTTAACCCAATAGAGGGAACCATCTCAACAAATGAATTACTAGACCGAGAAAGCACTGCACAATTTAACATATCAATAATTGCAAGTAAAATCAGTAAGTATTAATTATAATACCAAACTATTTATCAAATATTAAAAAAGAGATACAATGCAAAAAGGAGAGGATTCATTGGCTGGGTGAAACTAATCTTGATGTCTTTATTGTGTAAAAGAAACACTCCGTGGCTATGTTCACACAACATTTTTTGCTTTCCGTTTAAAATGATGTACATTTTCAGTTAAAATGTTTTCAATCACTTTGCGGTTTGGCTGCTTGGTCCCCCATGCAATGACGGCTGTTGGTACATTATTGTAGTTAAGGTGGACTAATTGGCCTTTGGGTGTGTTTTTAATTGAAAAGTAGAGATGAGCGAATACGATTAGATCGAGTAGGTATTCAATCGAATATCGCGGTATTCGAAAGATTCAAATTCAATCGAGTAGTGAGGCGAATATGCGGGAAACATTCAAAAGCCCTCCAATTGCAGTTGGCGCTTTTTTTTAAATCCAATGACCATGCAGGGAGGTTGTGAGGGACCCTGGGAGTACGCACGCAGTGCGAAAACGGCGTCTACCCTCATTGGATAGCTGAACCACATGACATTTAATCTTAAATACTTGGCTCCCGCATCTCGACCGCAGATGAGCTTTCAACCTAGCCAGGGAAAGATCTTGCAGCAGGGAGAGATAGGTTTTAGTTGCGTTTTGGTTAGGCAAGCTTACTACAGAACCCAAAAGTCCTTTTCAGGGCTAAGATCCAGCGAAAAAGTTATCTCTGAATCTAAAGCACTTCTCAGTACTAAGAAATAGATGATATAACAGCAGCATCAGCAGGTGTATTCATTCCAGTACCCTGTGTGTACAAGTGACTTATAGTGTCCCTGTTTAACACCACTAAGGGCACGTTATACATATTGTTCCAGTAGCCCACTAAGGGCACGTGATACATATTGTTCCAGTAGCCCAGAAAAAGGCACGTCATACATACTGTTCCAGTAACGTTTGTACAGCATTACACGTGATACGCGCAAATAACATGACACTCTGTGGACGCACATTGGAATCATGTATGTAACACTATGCAAGAAATACGAACGAAATGTGTGAACATTGCCATAAATGTTCGTAAAGCGTTCGCAAATATTTTTCTTTGCAACTGCAGAGTGGCATTATACTGCGATTTTGGGGTGTTGGGTGCACCCAGGCATGCTCTCCCTAATAAGCCAGTGTCATTCCGGAGGTGTTTGCATAATTTATGGAGGTTTTAATGGGGACTTGGTGACCTCCAAGTGGTCGAATTTTGATTTCCAAGTGCCGAGAATTTTTTTTCCTTAAGACTATAATGGGATCGAATACTCATTCGAATAGTCGAATATCAGTGCCTATTTGATGCGAATTCTCGAAAGTCGAATATTTCACTACTCGCTCATCTCTATTGAAAAGCTATTGAATTTATTAGTAAAAGCAGTGAAAGGCTATGTTCAAAATAGAGAAAAAGAGGCCGATTTTGATATGAAAAAAAAGTCTGTCATTGCTGCAACTTAACTGAGTGCAATGGCAATGCATTGAAGTCAATGAAAAGATGGACGTCAAATGCACACAATGTATTGAACAACAGATGTTTTTACCACCAACGTCAAAATAATGAACATGATCATTATTTTCGGTCGTCTTTTGCAATCAACGGACATTTTTAATTAGTTGTTCACACACAGTTTTTCTTTTGTCACTGTTCTTTTTCTGTTTTTTACTATTAAATTTAATGGACTTTTCAATTAAGCCACAACCAAAGTCCAAATATTAATCCCAAACTAGAATAATGTACAAACACCAGCCATTGCACTAAGGGAAAGCCAGACAGCTTAATGTCCGTTATTTTAGACTCAAAATGATGGACGTCATTTTAAACTGAGCAGAAAAAACGTTGTTTGAACATAGCCAAAGGATGGTGAAAAAAGAAAAATTGTGTGAACAATTAAAAACTAACATCTGCTGTTTGCATTAGACATCCAGGAATAATTGACATGATCATTATTTTGACGGCCACACAGACAACGCCCATCATTACATTGACTTCAATGCAATTCATTAATTTCAATTAAATTGTGACTAGGGATGGTCCGAACCGAGTCCGAACCCTCGGTAATAATTCACGCTGTCTGTCCGCTCCGTGAAGTGGGCAGATCCAGCGGGAGGACCGCCTGGAAAACTGGGATACAGCCATAGCCATAGGCTGTATCCCAGTTTTCAGGGCGTTACACCCGCTGGATCCGCCCACTCCATGGAGCGGGCAGACAGCGGGGATCTGCTGCCGAGCGTTCGGGTTCATACAAACCTGAACCTCGGCAGGTTCGGACCATCCCTAATTGTGACTATAACTGACTTCTTTTTAAAAAGAATCGGCACCCGCTAAGGGGAACCCCTGACAATCTTCTTAAAAGTCAGGGGTTGTCTTATAAGCCCCAGTGGCCTTATACGCCGGAAAATACAGTATTTCAAATTCAGCCTCCATATGAGAACACTTTTTATGTAATGCATCTTTATAAATACTTAATTATCACAGTCTAGTAGTGCACACTGTACAGTACCTCCAGTACCTCTATTTATCTGCACTTGTTTCAGTGATATCATCCAGGTGTATTTACCCTCTAGAGAGGACCTATTAGCTCTTGTGTGATGATTCATTTAAAAAAAAAAAAAAACTGATAGAGAATAGATAGTTGTCATGACACAAGACTGTTACTCAATGGATGTGTTGCATCAACTAAATGATGTAGATAGTTATGAAAAGTTAAAGACAGATCCTGCAATGGAGAGTCCTGAACAATTGCAAAAATTACTATGTAAAAACATGGAAAACGGGGTGATCTCTGGGAGGAGTGCAGAAAAGCTTTTCCTCTTCATCTACAAAGGTCTTACTGGAATTATGTTCCAACCATGTACCGAACACTATGTTCCCCACCTGGCTGGTCAATCTATTCATATCAGATGTGGGTTCAGTTACCGAGCTGCTTTCAAAACCTAGAGTGCCTTTGCACAGAGGGATTTATCTGACAGATTTTTAAAGCCAAAGCCAGGAATGTATTTGAGAAGAAGTAAAATCTCAATCTTTCCTTTATGACCAGTTCTCTGTTTATAGTCTGTTCCTGGCTTTGGCTTAAAAAATGTGCCAGATAAATCTCTTTGTGTAAAGGCACCCTTTGGCTATGTTCACACAATGTCAAAAATACAGAAAAGGCGTCCGATTTTGATATTTAAAAAAAACGTCAGTTTTTGCCACGATTTAATTGACTGCAATGGCAATGCATTGAAGTCAATGGGAAGACAGACATCCAATGCACACAGTGTATTGAATAATGGACATTTTTGCCGCTGATGTCAAAATAATGAACATGATCATTATTTTTGGACATCTTTTGCAAACAGCAAACTTTTTTTTTTTAGTTGTTTACACTCTTTTTCTTTTTCTATTTTCACTATTAAATTCAATGAACTTTTCAATTAAGCCACACCCAAAGGCTGATTAGTAATCCCAAACTAGAATAATGTACCAGCAGCTGTCATTGCATTAAGGGAAGGCTATGCAGCTAAATATCGGCCGTTATTTTAGACTCAAAATGACGGACGTCATTTTAAGCAGATCCTAAATGGAAGAAGATTTAAAGAAGACTTGTCATCAGGAAAACAGGGGTGTAAATATGGCCATGGCTAGATAAGGTTGTTCATTGTAATTCCAGACATACCTTTTTTTTAAATCTCTGTAGTCCTTTCCAGGCCTGGCATTTAGGTAAGCTTTTTAAATATGTAAATGAAGCTTAAAATCCCTTAGCATGATAAAAGCCTTCTAAATTGATTAGTGCTGAGCCACACTAAATGCGTTAATAAAAGACTGCCAAAAATAGAAAAAAAAAGTTACTTAAACCGATATTACACCTTGAATAAATGTTTCCCTTTGGGCCTTTAGTGACAAAGTCTTGTACATTATTCACATGGCTCTGTAGCCAGTCACAGGCCACACCAATCACATGATGCAAGCAGATACTTTTGAATCTAGTGATCGCTGTTATGCGGTTATTTAACCCTTTGAGGACCAGGCCCAAAATGACCCAGTGGACCGCGCAAATTTTGATCTTAGTGTTTCCATTTTTCCCTCCTCCCCTTCTAAGAGCTCTAGCGCTTTCAGTTTTTTATCTACAGGGCCATGTGAGGGCTTATTTGTTACAGGAATAGTTGTACTTTGTAATGGCGTCATTCATTTTACCATAACATGTATGATGGAATTCCAAATATATTATTTATGAAGATATAAATTGGTGAAATCGCAAAAAAGAATGCAATATGGTAACGTTTGGGGGGTTCCTGTGTCTACGTAATGCACTATATGGTAAAAGTGACATGATACTATTACTCTATAGGTCAGTCCGAACACAACCATATGCAGGTTTACACAGATTCTCTAATGTTATACATTTTTTTAAATGAAATCCTTTTTTTTGGCAATTAATTATAAATAAAATGGGGCTATTGTGACGCTTATAACGGTTTTATTTTTTCACCTATGGGGTGTCATTTTTTCCGCCATGATCTCTAGTTTTTATTAATACCATATTTGTGAAGATCGGACGTTTTGATCACTTTTTATTAATTTTTTTTATATATAATGTAACATAAAATTGGTAATCCGCGCACTTTTTTCCCTCTTTTCGTGCACGCCGTTTACCGTTCGCAATGACTCTTGTTATATTTTAATAGATCGGACAATTACGCACGCTACGGTATATTATATGTATATTTGTTTATTTATTTTTATATGTTTTATTTATATAATGGGAAAGGGGGGTGATTTCAACTTTTATTGGGGGAGGGGTTTTGGGGTAGTGTATTGGTGTTTTTAACTTTTTTTTTTTACACATTTGAAGTCCCTTTGGGGGACTTTTACATACATTAGTTTGATTTCTACACTGATGAATGCTATGCCATAGACATAGCATTGATCAGTGTTATCTGCGATCTGCTCATTGAGCCTGCCTGTGCAGGCTTAGTGTAGCAGATCGCCGATCGGACCGCACGGAGGCAGGTGAGAGACCTCCAGCGGTCCGTTTTACCGATCGGGACCCCCGCAGTCACACTGCGGGGGTCCCGATCGGTAAGTGACAGGGGACTCCCCCTGTCACTTACACTTAAACGCCGGGGTCGCGCTGCGATCGCGGCTTTTAAGGAGTTAATGACACGCGGCAGCACGATCGCTGCAGCGTGTCATTACCGGTGAGGTCCCGGCTGCTCACTGCAGCCGGCCCCCACCTGCTATGAAGCGCGCTCCGCTCCGGAGCACGCTTCATAGCAGGAGAAACACCCAGGGCGTACAGTTACGCCCTAGGTCGTCTGGGGACAGACTTCCATGGCGTAACTATACGCCCTGGGTCGTCTAGGGCAGTGATTTTCAACCAGTGTGCCGTGGCACACTAGTGTGCCGCGACACATGGTCGGGTGTGCCGCGGGGAAAGTTCCCCAAACTATGGTGCCCCTGTGAAACAGGAGAAAATAATGGGGGAGAGAAACCTGGGGATGGGGGAGAAGCAGGGGGAGAGAAACATGGGGATGGGGGAGAGAAGCAGGGGGGAGAGAAGTTTGGTGGAGAGAAGCAGGGGGGAGAGAAGTATGGTGGAGAAAAGCACCGGAGAGAAGCATGGGGGAGAGAAGCGGGGGAGAGAAGCACAGGAGAGAAGCAGGGGGAGAAGTATGGTGGAGAGAAGCACAGGAGAGAAGAAGAGGGGAGAAGTATGGTGGAGAGAAGCACAGGAGAGAAGCAGGGGGGAGAAGTATGGTGGAGAGAAGCACAGGAGAGAAAAAGGGGGGAGAAGTATGGTGGAGAGAAGCACAGGAGAGAAGCAGGGAGGAGAGAAGCACAGGAGAGAAGCAGGGGGGAGAAGTATGGTGGAGAGAAGCACAGGGCGGGGGGGAGAAGAAAACAGGCCCAGGTTTCACACTGAATGAGTATAAATACATTTAGAATCTGTTTTAGTGTCATTTTGTGCCATTTTGGTTGGTGGTGTGCCCCAGGATTTTTTAAGTATAAAAAGTGTGCCGCGGCTCAAAAAAGGTTGAAAATCACTGGTCTAGGGGTTAAATAGTATCAAACAACAGAAACAGAACATGATGAAACATATTGATTTTAATGGGGTTCTTTCTGGTGTCCATATATTTAGTAGGATTTGACCGGCACAAATGCCCATAGCAAGCAATCACAGCTCAAATTATAATATAAAGGACTCTTTCAAGGATTATTGCAGAAATAGTCCAACACCTTCCCAAGGTTGCGTGAGGTATTACAATTTAGCTCCATTCTTTTCAATGGAACTGAGCTGCAAAACCCACACGCAAACTGAGGACAATATGGATGCTGTTTTTTTTTTTAAAGCAAACAGCCATGTTTTTCTATGCATGATAACCCCTTTAACAGATCTTGTTGCAAAAGAAAGCTAAGCTCTGATTGGTTTGTTAAGGTCTAACCACTTTTTCTCAACACACAGGTTCTATTTATTAAAGTGTTTGCACTGTCAACAGTGTTTTCATTAGCTTAAAAGATGGATCTTTTTTTTTTTTTTACCTACATTGCTGCCATTTTTTTTTAAACCTAATTTTACATTGTATGACCCCAGCCTTATGTTTCTTCATCATTTTCTACTTTGTGCTGCTTTAATATGGCAACAACATGAAAAGATAAGGATGAAAACATATCATAAATTTGTTTATTATAACGTGATGGCTTGTACTGACAGTAATGAAATTCAAGATGATCCTTTTTCAATGTGAAAATTCGTCTGCTAGGAATTTCATTTGCAACTATGAAAATAGCACCATAAACAATCTCACATCTTAAAGCGTCTAACAAACATAGACTGGGTGTCTAATGTTCAAAGGCCTTTCTTGCCTAGGCATCTTGTATTGCTGTAGGGCATCTGTGATTGACGGTAAATGCTATTTCATCACATTTGTTTTGGAAAACTACTATTGCAGTTTTCCATGAACTTTAGAACTTGTTCTACAATGAGAGAAATGTTACATTTAAGTGAGCCTTGACACAAATTTTACTTGACAAAAGAATGTAATCCAACTAAAAATACAGCTGAAAGGCAATTCTAACACAACACTTCCAACTAAATATTAATGCAATGTTTTGCCTCCGGATGAAGATATTATTGCATGTGTCAGAAGTTTTAGTATGGATTTGCCAAGTGTTTTACTGACACACTTTATGTTCACAAACCATACTTGACAGTCACAGACTGAAATTATTTTCATAGTTATAAAATATTCATGATTATGACAGATGGGATCTTCTCTTTATGCAATGTTAGAAGTCTGTGGAGGTGTTTTCATTTGATTCCTATTAGAATCACATATACAGAAAAAGGAAAAGCAGTCATAGAAAACTAAAGACTCCTGCAGACAGTTGCTTCATCTACATTCAACAGCACGGTGGGAGATTATTACATGCCATGCTCTAGCCTCTTTAGTAAATAATTTGAATACTTTTCATTTTTAATCAAACTATCATACCTAGGAGATGTAGTGCAACACAGAGTGAAATATTTATTTTAAAAAATGTATACATACAGTACATGCATGTTTTTACAGCAACCACAGCAGACCTCTGGCTAGGGTGCTTTGTTTTTTACAGTGACAACCTAGCAGCTTCTATACGTATGTATATACATAACTATACATGTGCCCGAGACATGGCTGTATAAATTGCCTGTCAGCATAATGCTAACAGATATAGTACGCTGCATTACATCCCTTTATGGGGATATAAACACTTTACCACAAAATTAACCCCTCCCCATACATATAATCATTAAAAATCCATATTGTGCTTCTTTAAAGCATCTTAGTAGCAAAAATAAAAAAATAAAAAAATTACTATGACCAAGTTAAGAAAAAGCACCTTTTTTAAAAAAAATTTACAAAATGTAGTCAGTAAGTTATATGAAACTTAAAATGGCATTAATAAAGAGTACAACTTTTCCTGCAAGTTTTTGCTGAATGTTAATGAAAAAAAATTTAGTCTTAGGGTGCGTTCACACCTACAGGATCTGCAGCAGATCTGCAGCAGATTTGATGCTGTGTTCAGTTATTTAAATGAAATTTAAAGAAAATCAGCTGCAGATCCTGTAGGTGTGAACACACCATTAAAATGTAATGAAAAAAAAAAAAAAAAAAAAAGAAAGAAAGAAAACTGTTAGGGTAATAAGGCCCAAATTGGATTGAACACTAGGTGAATGAGTTTATAAAAAAGCTTTACAATAAAATAAGTAAAAAAAACTAAACATAAGGCTATGTTCACACAACGTTTAAAATAACATCCGCCATTTTGAGTTTAAAATAAAGGACATCATTTAGCAGCCTGGCCTCCCCTTAGTGTAATGACGGCTGTTGGTACATTATTCTAGTTTAGGGTTACTAACTGGACTTAGGGTGTGGCTTAATTGAAAAGTCCATTAAATTTAATAGTAAAAATAGAGAAAGAACGGTGGAAAAGGAAAAACTGCATGTAAACAACTAATAAAAAATGTTCGCCTTTCCAAAAGACATCAGAAAATAATGATCATGTTCGTTATTTTGACGTCCGCGGTAAAAACGTCTGTTATTTAATGCATTGTGTGCATCGGACGTCCGTCTTCCCATTGACTTCAATGCATTGCCATTGCAGTCAGTTAAATCACGTCAAAAAAGGATGTTATTTTAAATGTCAAAAATGGCCAACTTTTCTTTATTTTTGACATTGTGGGAACATAACCTATGGGTGTAACAATAATTAATTCATTTACGAAACTCAATTTAAACTGTATTTAAAGAAGTACTCCAGGGAGTCACCTTCTTTATATATTTATTGTTGATACACTGCTTTATTAAGGTTATATTTGTAATATAAACCCATTAAAGTAAATTTCTACCTTTTTTTTATTTATTTTTTTTATTTAACCACTTCAGAGGCAATCTTATGCTGCCACCAGTGTTCGTGCCAGGAATTGCAGGACTGTCTCAGAATATACAGTACCTGAGGGAGGCTGCCTGCTGTGCATGGAAGCCTCTGCCCAGCATGCAGTGGTTGCTATAGTAATAATAGTGAATAAAAGTAATCACTGCTCGCTGTCACACTAAGTCTATCAAAATGGAACATTTTTAAGCAAACCATTATCCTATCTGTATGGCAAGCTTAACAATGGGGTACAAATTGTTAGTATAAAGCTTTAGTACAATAAAATAAAATAAAAGCAAAATATGACAGTAAATTAGATATAAAATGTGGCCATATTTTGTATGTAATAACATGCTAAACTGGGGAGGGGGCATCCGTCAACTAGACCACCACGGATGACGCATTAATTGCATTTAAATGCAGCTGTCAGCTATCCTCTATAGACTTTAAAACGCCTGAGCCATTTGACTCCAAATTTGGCAGGCAGATACATTGGGTGCTGGGAAGATTAGAACGAATGTCCCGTCCTTGCAAAATATTCAGGAGAGGGTAAGGGGATGTTGAAATCTGCCCCATAGAAATAAATTGGAGAATCCCCACACTGCACACACAGATGACATGATTAAGTCTCCCCAGAAATGCACAGGTGAGGGATTTAACCTCAGCAAGAGCTATAGAGACATGACTGTGCGAATCCAAAGAATCACACATATGACAGCAAGGCCTGTTGGTAGCTCATGAGGAGAGGGATGGGGAAAACACACACATACAAATAAATGGTAGAATGTTCTGGAGATCAGATTTTACCTCACAAACATTATGTCACTGTCTGACCACATCCCCTCCTCACCCAAACACACACACACACACACACACACACACACACACACACACATACACACACATACTCTCACTCACTCACTCACTCATTCTGTAATGGTAGTTGGGAAGGTATAAATAACACTGTGATAATTTATACTCGGGCAGCGCCGGATACATTTTCTAGTAGTATATAATAGACAATATAGTATAATAGTTTTGACATTACTTAGGAATAGAGCGTGTTGCCCCAGTTGAAATGAGACAGTCATGTTAACAACATAAAACAATGAAATTTGGGGTTCAATAGGAACCTGAATATTCTATTAAGTTAATTCAGGTCCATTAATGAAGTCCAATATCTCATAGTAATGGATAACTAGATCCAAAGTCCAGTAGGAGGTATCATTAAATTGTAATCTACTGAGGCATAGACCCCAAAGAACACCTATTTTCCCTATTGGTTTAAAATATAACTTTTATTAACGAAATAAGTAAAATTGAAGTAATAAAGTGAATTTGACAAACAGTAATAAACGCAGAATGTGAACAATGAATTAAAAGGCTTTGGACAATCTGCCTTTGTCCTAGATAATAAACCATATACACAAGGGATAGGAGTGCATCAATGATCGGTCAGTACTCTCTGTAGAGTCACCACATACGATTTACTAACCCAAAGGGGATAAAGCAAGACACCCCTGAGAGTATAGATGCCTCCTATCCTCACAAGTGTATATAAAATGGGAGACACTGTGACTAGATTTGCCTATCTCAGCCCTTGAGCGATTTAGCGCGTTACGCTCAGCTAGCTAGCCTCCCGTCTTGTCAATAACAGTGTCTCCATATGCGGCAGCGTACAAAGGATTAAAACAGCCCAGCGTCTGACATGTTTCGTTGCGAACGCAACTTTCTCAAAGACTATGGCTGATGGGCGGCGTCAGAGCGGAGGTTTAAATAACCTATTATCCCAGCAGATGCCACCCTGATAGGTCAGGAGGATTTAGCGTAATAGTCAAAACTCCCCTAACGATGACGTGGCGGTTAGACATAGGGTCATTTGAATACGTCGTCCTTTTGATAGGCAGATTAAGTATCAAAGGGGATGATACGTTTATGCTTGTGCGCAGGCGTGTGGACTTAGTCAGAATCGCAGGTTAGCATAGCCACTGCGCATGTCTCCTGACTTAGACTTTTAACGCCTGATCTATTAATGCGCATGACTTAGGACTTAGAACAGGAACGATGTATAACGATCTGCGCATGTCATGAGACTTAGCTGATTTTTGGCTTTTTAGTCAGGATGTTAATTGCGCCTGTCCATGGACTTAGAATATTAGAGGTGCGCATCTTCGGATAAGAATCAACAAAGATGTACACCTTGGAAACATCTCAATACAAATTAAACTGTATTCATCCCCTGATTTAGTCATCTAAATGGACTTCCTTTATTTCAGATCGACCTTGCCCAACCAGATTATTTTATAGGTGAGTATTCTAGTTACGAGGGGGAGGGGGGGAGGGGAGGAGGAAATATAGTATATATCATACATGACCTATCAATTAAAACACCGTACAATTCCGGTAATACTATGTCTTCTAATTTCTATGTCATATTTCATAAACATTAGTTTTAAGATTAAAAGGAAGGGAGTGTAGGTAAACCCCTCATTCAAACCGTAGGGAGCCAATGTATTGAGTTTGAAAATCCATTTTGCCTCCAGTTGTAGGAGTTTTTTGTCCAAATCTCCTTTTCTGGGGCCCAATTTGATCTGCTGGATTCCCCAAAATTTTAGAACTCTGGGGTCACCTCCGTGAACATTATTAACATGTCTCGCCACACTTGTTTCTGTTTTTGTATTAATATAGCTGACATGTTGACAGATTCTCTTTTTGAAAGGCTGTACCGTTTTCCCGACATACAATAGATGGCATGGGCACTCTATTGCATACACTATTCCAGTTGTGGAGCAATTGATAAACTCTTTGATCTCATAGGTTTTTTGATCATGCGGATTGGTGAAGAATTTTGTTTTAACAATATAGCGGCAGAAGATGCATTTACCACAAGTAAATGAACCAAAGGCTCTAGATTTGAGCCAATTGGTTTCAGGGATGTCATTATCATCGGAAAAATGACTATGGACTAGCCAATCTTTTAGGTTCTTACCACGCCTATATGTCAGGCTTGGTCTTGGAGTTAGTACATCTTTTAGATCCGAGTCCATCGTTAGGATTGGCCAGTGCTTTTTGAAAATCCTATGAATATGCCAATGGGCCACATCAAATGTGCCAATACATCTGATGGTTTTCGGACTATCTTTTTTAGCGATAGTTCCAGATTGTAAGAGAGAATTCCTCTCTAGATGTTTAGCCCTGTAGTAGGCTTTATGTAGAACTTTTTTAGGGTAACCCCTGAGTTGAAACCGAGAATATAGGGTCTTACATTCCCTTTCGAACGCTTCCTCGTCCGAGCAATTTCTGCGGGCCCTAATATATTGCGCTACCGGTATTCCCTTTTTAAGGGGGAGAGGGTGATGGCTAGTCCAGGCTAGGAAATTATTTGTTGCTGTCTTCTTCCTGTAAATTTCAGTGGAGAGTGTACCATCAGTGTTCTTGGTGATTGATAAATCAAGAAAATTAATATGATTGTGATGAATTTCGCTAGTGAATTTTAGACCGATATTATTGTCATTTAAAGCTGCAACGAAATCCTGAAAGAGGTTGATATCTCCGTCCCATAGGATGAGAACGTCATCAATATAACGGCCCCAAAATAAAATCTGTGAAGTATAGGGAAGGAGGGAGTCGGAGAACACCACCTCCGACTCCCACCACCCCAAAAATAAATTTGCATAAGTGGGTGCAGCTAAAACAGCTAAAACAGATCCTAATGGGAGCAAAACACAAGGGACTAATCACCGATGATGAATTTAAAGTTTTATATAATCCATGTCCAACAATTCCTACTTTTTATGCACTACCTAAGCTGCATAAGGAAAGACGCCCAATTCCCGGCAGACCTATCGTGTCGGGTAATAACAGCTTGTCTGAAGGTATAAGTACCTATATTGATATTATATTGTCTCCCTTTTTTGAGGCTTTACCCTCCCATTTAACGGATACAAAAGCAACACTGACTAAGATTCAAGAAATTATTCTCTCTCCAGGAACAATGCTCGCATCACTAGATGTTGAAGCTTTATACACGAGCATTGGGCATAATTTAGGAACCAAAGCGGTAGAATACTTTTTACAAACAAGGGGGACCTCTTTCCGTGATCACAACTAATGATCTTTCCGTGATCTTAAAACTAATGTTTATGAAATATGACATAGAAATTAGAAGACATAGTATTACCGGAATTGTACGGTGTTTTAATTGATAGGTCATGTATGATATATACTATATTTCCTCCTCCCCTCCCCCCCTCCCCCTCGTAACTAGAATACTCACCTATAAAATAATCTGGTTGGGCAAGGTCGATCTGAAATAAAGGAAGTCCATTTAGATGACTAAATCAGGGGATGAATACAGTTTAATTTGTATTGAGATGTTTCCAAGGTGTACATCTTTGTTGATTCTTATCCGAAGATGCGCACCTCTAATATTCTAAGTCCATGGACAGGCGCAATTAACATCCTGACTAAAAAGCCAAAAATCAGCTAAGTCTCATGACATGCGCAGATCGTTATACATCGTTCCTGTTCTAAGTCCTAAGTCATGCGCATTAATAGATCAGGCGTTAAAAGTCTAAGTCAGGAGACATGCGCAGTGGCTATGCTAACCTGCGATTCTGACTAAGTCCACACGCCTGCGCACAAGCATAAACGTATCATCCCCTTTGATACTTAATCTGCCTATCAAAAGGACGACGTATTCAAATGACCCTATGTCTAACCGCCACGTCATCGTTAGGGGAGTTTTGACTATTACGCTAAATCCTCCTGACCTATCAGGGTGGCATCTGCTGGGATAATAGGTTATTTAAACCTCCGCTCTGACGCCGCCCATCAGCCATAGTCTTTGAGAAAGTTGCGTTCGCAACGAAACATGTCAGACGCTGGGCTGTTTTAATCCTTTGTACGCTGCCGCATATGGAGACACTGTTATTGACAAGACGGGAGGCTAGCTAGCTGAGCGTAACGCGCTAAATCGCTCAAGGGCTGAGATAGGCAAACCTAGTCACAGTGTCTCCCATTTTATATACACTTGTGAGGATAGGAGGCATCTATACTCTCAGGGGTGTCTTGCTTTATCCCCTTTGGGTTAGTAAATCGTATGTGGTGACTCTACAGAGAGTACTGACCGATCATTGATGCACTCCTATCCCTTGTGTATATGGTTTATTATCTAGGACAAAGGCAGATCGTCCAAAGCCTTTTAATTCATTGTTCACATTCTGCGTTTATTACTGTTTGTCAAATTCACTTTATTACTTCAATTTTACTTATTTCGTTAATAAAAGTTATATTTTAAACCAATAGGGAAAATAGGTGTTCTTTGGGGTCTATGCCTCAGTAGATTACAATATCTCATAGTAAGAATGTCCAACCTGGAGAGAAAAAGGAGCAGCTGCACCTCATGCCCATGGCTGACACTAATGCCTCTCAGCTACATTTAAAAACCAACGCCATAATGTTGGTATATAATTTGATCAAACCATATTGCCTCATGTACCATGTGCAGGTCTTCTGGCCAACATGACTCCCTACATAAAACCAACACTGTGTCGGTTAGTGACCACCAACCACGCAAAGCAAGCAACAACAGGGGAGGGGGGGCCTCAGAATTGCCCTGAAACCCCACTGTCACAGGTCCAAACCGACTGGGCCCTGCCATACCCCACAGGTGCTGCCAGCGGAGAAGGCAGCCGTTAAGCAACACGAGTGGGAACAAGGTGTTACTACTCACCCTTAAACCAGCAGGTAGAATGGGAGAAAGAGGAGGTACTTACCAGATGTACACAGGTGCTTCTTGCTAATTGGGGTCACATGGGACATACAAAGAGGTTTGCTAGCCACAAAAAGAAAAAAGAGAACGTATAAAAAAAACAACCTGGTGAGAAAAAGGAGCAGCTGAACCTCACTCCCATGGCTGAAACTAATGCCTCTTGGCTACATTTAAAAACCAATGCCAGAATGTTGGTATGTAATTTGATCAAACCATATTGCCTCATGTACCAAGTGCAGGTCTTCTGGCCCACATGAGTCCCTACCAGGGCTGGTCTTAGGGTTGTGCGAGGGAGCTGTGCAGTCCTAGCAGGAAGGGGCGCCACCTGAGGCCTCCTGAGCCCATATATCCGGCCCCTGCCTCAGCACAGCAGTTTGCTTAGAGGTATCAAGGAGAAAGCTCTTCTCCCCTGACATGTGATTGCAGCCTGGCCCCATCCCCCTCCCCCACATCATTACCCAGCACCCAGTTGCCCCTAACTCCCCCCCCCCCCTCGGGACGGAGAGAGATAAGCAGTGTGATCCTCCGCTTTACCTTCTCCTCCTCATGGGCAGAGACATCCTCCACTGCTACTGCTGTGTGGGTGAGTATATGTATGTTTCTGTGTGTATATGTCTGTGTGTTAGTGCTCTGTGTAGCCGAATTAGGACAAAAACTTCCAGCATGCTCCTGTGTGGCTGTGGTAGAACTACAACTCCATCATCCTAAGCCACCCCCAATGCTCCTCCCCCAGACCCGAGACAGATGAGCAGTATGATCATCCACTCCACCTCCCCCTCATGGGCAGAGACAGTGTCATCCTCCAGCTCCAACAGCTCCCCGCAGAACAGATATAGCAGCAGCATATAGTCTGGCCATCAACCGCTCTGAGGGACAGTGAACTGGCCCCTTGTATAAAAAGTTTGGGGACCCCTGGTCTAGGGTATATATGTGCCCATGTGTATGTGTATATGTAACTGTATGTGTTAGCAGGATATTTATACTGTGTGCCTGTATGTGTCTGTGTGTCTGTATGTGTATATATGACTGTATGTGTCTGCGTAAGCAGTATATACAATGTGTGTCTCCAAGAGATAGGCTGGGGATTGGCTGGCAATCAGCCTGGGGGGGGGCACCAAAAGAATATTCTGCACAGGGCGCCATCTACCCTAAGGCCTGGTAACTACACTAAACCACACAACGCCGGCGAGAAGTCGGCCGCCAAGCTACACAAGTGTAAAAACATGGTGTTACTACTCACCATTGCATCAGCAGGTAGAATGGGAGAAAGAGGAGGTACTTACCATATGTGTACAGGTGCTCCTGCTAATTGGGGTCACATGAGTCTTACAAGAAGGAGTGGTAGTCACAAAAAGAAAAAAGAGAAATGGAGAGAAAAAGGAGCAGCTGTACCTCACACCCATGGCTGAATACAAAAAAGAGAAAACAAGACCCATGTGACCCCAATTAGAAGGAAGCACCTGTGCACATATAGTTCGTACCTCCTCTTTCTCCCATTCTACCTGCTGGTGCAATGGTGAGTAGTAACACTATGTTCACACTCGTGTTGTTTGGCGGCTGCCTTCTCCGCCTGTGCCTGCAGTGTGTGTGTGTGTGGGGGGGGGGGGGGGTAAATGTAGCCGAGAGGCATTGGTGTCAGCCATGGGTGTGAGGTGCAGCAGCTCCTTTTCTCTTGTTTTGTATTCAAATTAAGAATGTCCTAGTTGCCTATAGCAACCAATCAGAGCTTAGCTTTTTAATTTTATTGAGCTCTGGTAAAATTAATGCTGGGCTGTTATTGGTTACTGTTAGCAACAAAGAACAACGTGACTGTAAGACTGCTTGATTATATTTGGGGAAAGTCAAAGCCCTACATGTGGCATTTGATTGCAGAGAAATATAAATAGCCCTGTGGGATTGCCTCTTCTATTTAATAACGTCACACAATAGACCATCCCTCTAAAAGATTTGTGTTTGTTGGGTCATTTTGTATTTTAACATAAAGGAAATATTACAAACAAATAAAATTTAGCACATTATTCAGCAAACATGAGAAATCTCTTACCCTGGTCATTAAGTTCATGTGGGAAATACTGTTTCGCCATTATGTAAACATTGGATAATGAAAGCTAGGTGGCCCCAGAGTCAGACTATTAAGATATTTGAAATGGTAATCTGTATTCCTCCCTAAACCTCTGCCAAGTAATTAAAGTCTTTCAGAATACACTACATCTTATTGTTGTGGGGTAGAGCTGAAAATGTAGTGAGTAGTAAGGCTTAAAGAGACCATGTCTGCACAAATTCGGCATGATAATTACAGTAAAAATCAGTATGTTTCATCCAGTCAGTGTAGTGCAATGAATAACTGGACAGAAAATATTTTTCAAATGTCAGACACATTCCAACCTCCTAGCAGTAAATACGTTAGTAATATATGTTGTAGCGCTACAATAAAAGATAATAATGCAACGGCCCAATCCAGATTTTTGACCTGATAAGTTGTAGTCTATGAAAGAACAAGATAAACCAGAAGAAGAGCTACATTTTGCAGTCATACCTGCTTTGTGTAACCGAAAAAAATCCTTAGCTGAATAACGAATGTGTGTTACATCCATGTGCCGTAACAGAGCTTACATTTTCTACAACAGACAACAAGAATTATTCAGTGTGGCAAACATGCAAAACAGTTAATATCTGGAAAGGATAATCTTTTTTATTTTTTTTCTCATTATATATGAATTTCCTTTTGCAGGTAATCCACAATTAACCAGTTCAGTCAAAGTTATCATAAATGTTCTGGATGTTAATGAATTTGCTCCAGAAGTGACAATACCATATGAAACATCAGTATGTGAAAATGCTAAACCAAGACAGGTAAAGTACTTTTACAGATATTTAAATAATTACTTACACAGTAACATAATTCTACTTACAATGATTAAGGGTTCATTCTGCGTAAAGGGGTACTCCAGTATGAGAAAATTGTATTTAAATAAAACTATCATCTCAAGATATATAACTTTCTAATATAATGTTGTTACCAATAGTCCTCACTTCAGTGGCTTTTCGGGCTTTCCACCACTGACAGGAAATGGAAAATGGAAGGACTACAAAACCAGCTTTTCCCCCCTGTCAACAGGAGGTTTGGCTCAGACAAGGAGTGACAGAAGCAGCTGCTGCAACTTTACTGATTTATCAGACAGTTATTAGAGATGAGCGAATAGTATTCAATCAAATAGGTATTCGATTGAATACTGCACTATTCGAAAGATTCGAGTTCAATCGAATATGTGATAGAATATTCAAATCTAAATTAACTTTACGAAAACAGCTAAACAATTTTTTTGCTGTTTTAATAAAGTTTATGCTCCCTTGAAAAGCAGGGAAGCAGTATTACAAGCAATTGTACCGCACTCTGTAATAGTTAATATTTAATTAATAAAACAAAGTTTTGTTCTAAAAAAGTTATTTTCGTTGTTCAATAGCTTAATTAAAATGAATCCATGCTTTTGCAATTAAATATACTGTTAATAAGAAAATAAATATATAAAAAAAGTGTGTATATATATATTTAATTACAGTATATTTAATATATTTATTTGTTTTAATTAAGCTATTGAACAACGAAAATAGCTTTATTAGAACGAAAATGTGTTTTATTAATTAAATATTAACTACTACAGAAAGCTGTATTATTGCCGGCAATTCCTATTGCTGGTAATTCAGCTCGATGTACTAATTAATACTTTACTTTAATTAAAACAGCAAATGTTTCTTCTAATAATGCAATTTTTTTTATCACAATAGCAAAATTAGAAGAAACATTTTGATTTATATGTCTGCTCAGCTGATTGGCTGAGCGGACATATAAAGAGCCGGTCCCGTCACACTAAGCTCAGTGTGCCAGGGACCGGCGAAGAGATAAGATAGAAGAAAGAAAAGAGAGCTCCCCCCCCTGCACTTCCACTACTAAGTCTATATAGTAAAGAAATAAAGACAAGACACAAGTGAAAAATATAAGGGAGAAACACACAAAAAACAGACAAACAGGAGCACAACACCCATCATTGTGAGCGGTGTTGTGCATCTTACAGTATGCAGCATTTTTAAAGATCGCTGCTTACAGTGTGGCACCCAAGAGGTTAAGGGAGGATGCATTGCATCCCCCTTAACCCTTTGGGTGCCATACTGAACAATCTGGCCCTCAGGCGGTTAAGTAAGCATCCTCATTCAACCCCTTTTGGGCCAGACTGATGTCAGACTGCACCCACACCAGCAAGGAAGGGGTTAAGTGACCCCCCTTCCTTGCTGGGATGGGTGTAGTGCAGGGGGGTGAGAGCTTTCTTATCACCCTCCCAATTCTCTTATATCTTCTCTTTTCTTTCTTCTATCTTATCTCTTCGCCGGTCCCTGGCACACTGAGCTTAGTCTGGCGGGACTGGCTCTTTATATGTCCGCTCAGCCAATCAGCTGAGCGGAATTATAAATCAAAATGTTTCTTCTAATGTTGCTATTGTGATAAAAAAATAGCATCATTAGAAGAAACATTTGCTGTTTTAATTAAAGTAAAGTATTAATTAGTACATTGAGCTGTATTACTGGCAATAGGAATTGGCGGCAATAATACAGCTTCCTGTAGTAGTTAATATTTAATTAATAAAACACATTTTGTTCTAGTAAAGTTATTTTTGTTGTTCAATAGCTTAATTAAAACAAATACATACTTTTGCAATTAAATATACTGTAAATAAAAAAAATATACACATTTATTTATATATATATTTTTTTTATTAACAGTATATTTAATTGCAAAAGCATGGATTCATTTTAATTAAGCTATTGAATAACGAAAATATCTTTTTTAGAACAAAGCTTTGTTTTATTAATTAAATATTAACTATTACAGGGTGCGGTATTATTGCCGGCAATTGCTAATTGCCGGTAATACCGTGCCCTGTAATACTGCTTCCCTGCTTTCCCAGATGCATTCCAGAGGTGTTTGCATCACTTTCTAAATTTGTCTTGGACTTGGTGACCTCCGATTCGTCAAATCTTTATTTCCAGGATTTTTCTCCCATGGACTATAATGGGATTCAATATTCAATTGAATAGTCGTATATCGGGAGCTATTCGAATCAAATCCAATTGAATCGAATATTTTACTATTCGCTCATCTCTAACAGTTATCAGTTTCCACTACTGCTGATTTTTTTTCTACAGCACAGTAGATGAAGCAGTCTGGATGCATAGCATCTTCACTTAACTCCTTGTGAGCCAGGTTGAACAGTCTTGCTCCAGGGGATTTATTGAGGATGCATAGCATCACCAATTTACCCCTTCTGGGCCAGGCTGAACAGTATGGCCCGCAGAGCGTCAAATGAGGATGCACAGCATTCCAACTAAAGCCACTGGTGGACAGACTATTGTCTGTTGGGAGGAAAGGGGTTAAATTTTCCCTACTGGGATTCTGTTGTCTTCTGTCTTTGCAAAGTCGGCTCCTTCATCTGCAATAAGCTAATCAGCAGTTGTGGCAGGCTACTGATTTTAATCACTTTCCTCTGAGCCAATAAAACATTTTGGGGGAAAAATTAAAGTCTGCTCCCATTTTGCTTTTAAAGGGTTAACAAATTCCTTAATTTAATTTTAAATACTTCCTAATGTTTTCTAACATACAGGCCCCTCAAAGCTACTTCAGAGTTGGAATGGTACCTATAAATGTGATTTTGAAATTTTCTTCAAAATTTTAAACAGCTCTGCTTAATATATAGGCTTTAACTTATAAACAAATGCTTAATACATTATGTCAGCATAAAGTAGACTTATTGTAAACGTGAATGAAAAAAGAGGTATGAGAATTTCAAATTCAAAAAAAGTTCTCTACGTAAAAAAATAATATATATATACCACTTATAATAGTGCAATGTGTCCTGCAAAAATAATCTTAGAATGCTTTAGGTAATGGCATTATATAATTATTTTCTTATAAAGTTACAAAATAAATGCAACAAAAAAAGTTTTTTTTTTTTTTTTTGTTACAATTTTTTAAAGAGTTTTCCCCCTCTGTTTTCTTACCTTCTAAATGGTGACTTATGAGTGGTGTTATACGTATTGGTTTCACTAAAGAGCTTGACTGTACAGTAAATGGGATTTAAATTTTACTTCTGTTTTCTTGTCCTTGTTCTTTCCCACTTTCTTTATTCTCTAAAAGCCTATAAATCCTAGAATAAATATTCCTTTTGTGTGCACAAGCCTATTGTACAAAGTGTTTACATAACAAATGGTGTGACCACTATATGATTTCTCTCTGCTTTTCTCCTTTCAGATCATCCAAATTATTGGTGCTGTTGACAGAGATATGTCACCTACAGGGCAGAAATTTTCCTTCAGGCTGCCACCTGATGGTTTGACGAATCCCAATTTTACCGTCCATGACTATAAAAGTGAGGCTTATGATTACATACATTTTATATTCTGAAAGAGCCACTTGCATTAGCAATCTACGGAACAAACAAATAACAGATGTTTCCACACTCTGCTGGAGTGATGTTGAATGTGTTCCCTAACACAGCACATAAAATGCATTCAACAACTTGAATCATTATCTCAAAGTTTGACAAATAAATACACTTCATAGAAAATGATAAGAAAAGATACAAAATAGTGATATGTTACATTTTTAGGCTAGGTTCACACTATGTAACTGTGCGGCTGTATTTTTTATGCGGCTGTAAATGTGGGATGAAACTACGGCCGTGGGAAAAAATAGACATGTGGCTGAAAACATACGGTCATTTACTTGGAAATCTGGTTCAACTAAAAATAACAAATAAAATCTTAAGAAAGTGATGCAAACACCTCTGGATGCATCTGGGAAAGCAGGGAAACAGTTTACATGAATCGCTATTACCGGGGTTTGCGATCCTCTGCAGTATGCCGATGCCTCTCATGGTTAATATATTGAATTAATAAAACACATTTTCGTTGTAATAAAGTCCCTTTCATTGTTCAATAATTTAATTTAAAACGATTCCATCATTTTGCAATTAATTATACTGTTAAAATAAATATATATATAAATAAATGTATATTTATATATTTATATATTTTAACAGTATATTTAATTGCACAATGATGGATTCGTTAGAATTAAATTATTAAACAACGAAAGGACTTTATTACAAAGAAAATGTGTTTTATTAATTTAATATATTAACTATTAGAGGTATCGGCATTCGGCATCATTGCCGGCTATTTTTGAAGTACTCCGTACGGACCGCCTGTCAATCCACGGCCGCATGTCCAGCCGCAAACAATGGTCTTGTTCATTTTTTACGGGTCCGTTTACGATAGGGTTGTAGATTCATACATAGTGTGCACTGTGCAGCCGTATATCGTATACTTTCCAGCGTACGCATGAACCACCAAAAATACCGCCGCACAATTACAGCCGCAAATACAGCCGCACAGTTACATAGTGTGAACCTAGCCTAAATCGTACAATTCAATACAGACTAGGGATTGATTTTAATCAAGTAACATAATAAACTAAAAAGAAACTAGCCACAGTAAATTTCCAAGAATGTTTTATATCAAACCAAAATGACATTTTGGCTGACTTTTGCACTCACAGCGTTTATTGTACGAGGTCAGGAATGTGATTATTCAATAGTTTCGGCAATTCTGTGTTCAGCAATATCAAATATATTTCTTCTTTTTTTTTTACCAGACCGCTAATGAAGGTATGCAAAGGCCACCTAAATGCTGCTGTCAGTCTTGACAGTATCATCTATTGGTAAAGCCCTTCCTGCATCAGAATGTAAATGAACTTCCTGCTGCAGGTGGGGGTGCTTCAGAGAGGGGTCGAACAACTCTGAACCGCCATGCTCCTGGCTTCTATTAGTAGCCGGGACTGCGGCTATAAGCGGGTGCAGTCTGTTTGCCGGGCCCGTTAATTAGCCGTTTCAATGCAGGTGTCAAAGCTGACAGCTGCATTTAAATGGCTCTAAATAGCCTTCTCTGATCCCGCCTCGGTCATCTATAGATCTGGGTTGCAGCAGCCCAGAGAAATAGAGCACTGATCTGTATTAAGTATACTGCACTGATCTCTACGAGAGATCAGTGCGGTAATAATAAAAGTCCTCCAGGTGGACTAAAAGTTAAAGTATAAAAAAAAAAAGTTTTTTCATTAATAAAAAAATACCCTTCTCTAATAAAAGTTTGAATTACTCCACCGTTTCCCTATTTTATAAAATAAATAAATAAACAAAGATATTTGGTATTGCTGTGTGTGTGATAACAACAATTAAATTATCACATCTCTGATTTCTTACAGTAAATGACGTAAGCACAAAAACCTGCCAAAGTGCAAAATTGTGGATTTTTTGTAATAAAAAAATAAAAAATTGTAATAAAAAGTGATCAAAAAGTCACATATAAGCAAGCAAGGTACCGATAAGAAGAACAGATTACGATGCAAAAGAATTACACCTCACCCCGCGGCATACTGTAGATCAAAAATTAAAAGCATTGTAAGAATGGGAATAGAGTAATTTTAAACACATTTAACTTTTTTTTTTAAGAAAACATTTTAACCTTCTAAAAGCAGTTAGGAAAAATACAAGTTATATAAAATACATAACATTGTAATCATACTGACTTAGGGAATAGCGTAAACACAAAACCCCCAAAATGATTTTTTTTCCCCCCAATTTCACTGCGCAAATATTTTTTTTCCCGGTTTCACTTTTGATTCCGCGGTATAGAGCTCTATTGAGCTGTGTACTTCCCCTACAAAGAGATAAAATAGAATGGGTCAGAAGACAAGAAGAATAGGACTCCCCTTTAAGGATCTAAATCTGTACAGTCTGGAGTAAAAAAGGGAAAGGGGGGGACATGATCTAAATATTTAAATATGTTTAGATCTAAATAAGGGTCAAGAGTGAAGAGTTTTTAATTAAAAATAAAAAAGAACACAAGTTAGGGTCAGAAACAACACAAGAAAATATTATTTTACTGAAAGAGTAGTAGATCCTTGAAATTAACGTCTAAATTCTAAAAAGGCAGATTTGATGGACCAAGTGTTCTTTTTCTGCCGACAATCTTACCTGTTCTTAATAGGTAGGAGATGGAATTGAAATAAATAAAAAGCCATTGTTGCTACAATTGACTATAAACATGAAAACAAATAAAAAGACTGAAATGCAATAACTAAACTATCTTTTAAAGTTCAAGTATATGTTGAATTTTTTATATTTATCATAGCATAGTTGTAAATGGAACTTTAATAAAAAATATATACAGTACACCTGTACAACAAACTTGCTATTGAATATTGACATTTTAATGTGAGTCTGTAATTTATTTATGTTGTTATATTCTATAGATAACTCAGCTGGCATTGAAGCACAGAGACATGGATACAGTCGCAGAGATAAAGAGTTATATCTCCTACCAGTAGTGGTGGAGGACAGCAGTTACCCTATCCAAAGCAGTACAAGCACATTGACTATAAGAGTATGCAGATGTGACTCAAGAGGGGCTATCCTCTCATGCAATGTGGAAGCTATTTTTTTACCTGTTGGTTTAAGCACTGGTGCTTTGATAGCCATTTTGCTGTGCATTATTATCCTTTTAGGTAAGATTGCTCTCTTAACTTAAAAAGTATACTTTTTATAATAATTATCTTGCTGATCACCATGAGTATTGTGGTGTTTTTACACAGACAGATATCTGACAGATTTTTGAAGCCAAAGCCAGGAATAGATTTGAAAAGAGGAGAAATCTCTTTTTATAGTCTGTTCCTGACATTGGCTTCAAAAATATGTCAGATAATCTGGCTTTGTAAACATCAGACATTTGGAATTACATGCTGGGCAGTCAAATGAAAATAGATCATAAAGCACATGGGTTGAGCTGCATCCTCCAAACTAATATCTGCTAGTTGTTATCCCCTCTTGCCCATTCTTGATCACAGAGCAAGAGCCCTAATCAAGAGGCCCCCCTCAAAGATGGTAAGTTCTAAATCAAATTAATCCCTCTAACATCTGATACATACAGTATACTCAACTCTGACATGTGACTATTACTAATACTGACACCTTACTTTGACATTTGACCCCTGACTTTCACCTCTAATGCTGCTACCTGACATGTGACACTGACATCTAATTCTGCTACCTAATACTGCCCCCTGATTTTAATATGTGACACTGACAACTGACTCTAATACCTGAACCTGACATTCTATTTAATATTTGACCACCGAAGAAAGGCATAGGAGAAAGACTGATACCATTTAAGTTTATAATCTGACACCTAATTAGGAAGCACACACATTAGCCAGATAAATGTAGCCGCCCACACTGCCGGCTTTTTTCCACAGCAACAAATTACAGCTAAAGGCTCTAATACACGGGCCAATCATTCAATCAGGAGGATCAAATGCTGATCTGTCAGATCAGCGCTCGCTTGCTTCTCTTTCCCTGCTTGCTACCAGCGCTTTTACACGTACTGTCATTGAGCGCGTAAGTGCAGGGGAGGGGGGGAGCTGTCGGAGGGGCATATTCCCCCAATAGTCACATTGTGCAGTAAAAGACAACATTCAACCCGACATGCACGATTGTTTTTCAACAGGCTGAAACGGCAACGATCAGAGTAACTATGATCTGCTGCCATAACTCTGTGCAATAGGAGCGGTGGCAGCAGACCACCGCTATCTTCTTTGAGCTATTGATTATCTAAAGATTTTCCGAAAGCCCCCTGCAACTCCCAGTGAACCTTCTGCACTTACCTGCTTACTGTCGGTGCTTGTAACAGGGCGCTGCTCACTTGCTCCAGGTGATTGCACGTGTAATAGGGGCTTAAGAGTATGCCTCTAAAGAAAACCTTAAAAATGACTCTTTAAGATGGTGATAATGCAGGTGGGGAGGGGAGCTAAACATATATACTGGAGCCCTGGGCTGCAACTCCTAGTTAGTGGTCAGTGGGTCAGTCAATCACTTACCCTTTAACAGCTATCTTCTGACTGGCTTCCTGACACTAAACAGATATGCTATTTCTATAAAAGAAAATTCATTTGTGACTGAGAATTCTTACTGCCACAAAAAAAGGTCATACTTATTGGAGAGAGAGAGACCACAAATATCAGATTGTAACTACATTTAGATGAAAGTAAAGAGATCTAGAATGAATTAATTAAAGGGGTTATCCAGCATTAGAAAAAAACAATACAATACAATGCAATACAAACACAAACTAAGGACAAGAGTGTTGCTGGACCCCTGATGCTCCTCTGTAGCTCTGGTGCCCCGATCTTTCTGGTTCCTAGTTGAGCAGTGGTGTTCCTAGATGCTAAAGCTCCCAATGATCTCAAGAACATTGGTCTCCAAGTACTGCTTTGTGAATGGAGTAGTACTGCACTTGTGTGGACACTACCTAATTTACTGCCATAGGGCTAATATGTAACTCAATTCACAAGGCACAGCTGGAGACCTCCATTATTGAGAATTCTGGCAGTCCCGGTGATCAGACCTTAATTCATCAGACATTTAATACCTGTTCTATGGCAAAGGAAAAAATGTTATAAGGCTGGAAACAGACTGCAGTTTTTTTGTTAAAACCAAAAGTGGATTCAAATAGGATGAAAATATCTTTTCAGTTGGATCCTCTTCTGATTTTGGTCCAAAAACCACAGAGGCAATTTTCCAAAAAACTGCTGTGTGTGTGTTTCCGGCCTTAGAGTGCCAACTAGGGAAGAGGAAATTTACCGTAGGAATGAAGCAAAGTGTTTCGTTAGGATCAGCCAGCATCTTGACAAGCTGCTGGCTTTGAAGTCTGTGCCTCTCTATGCCACTCCGCTCTGGGTGCTGGGAAAAGCTGGATCCAGTCCTGGAGAACTGGGATCCAGCTTTTCCCAACACCCAGAGAGAAGCGGCTTAAACTTAAAGCCTTTGCTTCATTCCTACTGTAAATGTGCTCATCCCTAGAGCCAACCCATTTAAGACTAAAGTTTTTCTTTTTTTGTGTAAATATATTTCAAGGGGAATTTATAAAGGTTTGCATTTCAGTTTTCTGGCAAAGAAAAACTGCAATTTTTTTTTCACAAACCTTGCCTTCTCTGTGTTTTAGTAACTTTACACCTCTTTCAGAGATGCATGATTTCAGTATAAATGGGGAATGTTTTATGTATAGTGAGTTTCAAAAAGTCCACTCCAATCAATAGGTGGCAAACAAACCACATGCCAAAAAAAAATTTATTGAAAAATCTGTGAACATTCATACATAGTAAAACGATTTGATACATGTTGCTTAATTGACATTGCCAATTGTCATTAATAAAAAGAATAACAATCTTTATTTTCTTTAGTAATAGTGGTCCTTTATGTAGCATTGAGAAGGCAGAAAAAGAAAGATGCTCTGATGACCTCAAAAGAAGATATAAGAGATAATGTAATTCATTATGACGATGAGGGAGGTGGAGAAGAAGACACTCAGGCTTTTGACATTGGTGCCCTAAGAAATCCAAAGGTAATTGATGACAATAAGGGACGCAGAGACATAAAACCAGAACCTTTGTGTCTGCCTCGTCATAAACCAGCAGCAGAATACAATAGTGACATCAGAGATTTCATCAATGAAAGGCTGCAAGAGCATGATGTTGACCCAAATGCTCCACCATATGACTCGCTAGCAACATATGCTTATGAAGGCTCTGGATCTGTAGCCGAATCACTCAGCTCCATAGAATCACCAAGTATGGAGATAGATCAGGATTATGATTTCCTAAGTGACTGGGGCCCTCAATTTAAAAGCTTGGCAGAAATGTTCGGAGGAGAAAATTTCAACACAGACAAAATAACTTAACTTTATAGAATGGCAAGCAATCAAAAAGCTTTATCTAGACTATGTAAAAAAAAAAATAAACATTTTATATTAAAATGCTACAATATTTATCATACTGTCAGTTTCTGTTTTTTTCTCACAGCTGAACGGTTATGTAATGAAATTAAAAATATATATTTTCTTGATATTTTTCATTTAAGAAAACTTGTGTAGAAATAATGGGGCAAACAAAAGATTTTCTTAAAATAACTGAGGCACCTAGAAAATCTTTTTTTTTCTTGACATTATGCTTAAACATAGACATGCAATGCCTACATACATTAACCTGTAGAAACACACAGAGAACCATTGGCTACATGAGCTCTGAAAAGTGATTATATCTAAGAAATGTGCAAATCTAGCGATTGATAAAATCCTGTAGCCTGCAGGGGGAGGGGTGAGCAGCTGTCCATCTTTAAGTGTTATCTCAACATCCGAATATTGTACCTTCTCTTCATGCGCCTCTACAGTGAACTCATCAACTCATGAACGCTGTTCAGGTATGTGACAAAAGCAAACAGCTGTTCTTTGGTACCTTTCCATAATAGGAGCACGTCATCCACATACCTGAATCAAGTGTGGACCTGGTGACTGTGTTCATTAACCGTGAGCCACTTTTCCTCAAATGTGGACATAAAAATTTTAGCGATGCTAGGGGCTACTGGAGACCCCATAGAAACGCCTTGCAACTGAAGAAAAATTTATCTCCAAATCGGAAGTAGTTTCTAGTCAAAATCAAATCAAGCAGTGTCATAAGGAAATTAATGGTACTATTATCCAGTGCGGAATCTCGGCAAAGTTTCTCCCTAACAACTTTTAGTGCTTCTGTACACGGGATGTTAGTGTAGAGACTCTTGATGTCAAGGGTACACATGTATGTAACCCCCTCAACACTAAGAGTCTTCAATTGGGTAAGGAGATCTGTGGTATCACTCAGACATCTAGGCAATTTCTTGACATTTTTTGTAAATACTCATCTATGTAGGACGACGGCATGTAATTCATTGAGCCGATTCCAGAAACGTTCGGGCGGCCCGGCGGCCGCTCCAATCGTTTATGGATCTTGGGAAATTGATACAAGACCGGGACTCTAGGATTGTCATTCAATAACATAGACACTGGTTCAAATTTCTATAATCATATGCATCCTCTACTAAACTCTGCAATTCGGGTCGGGGGGATCGTGAGTGGCTCTCTGTGAGCCTGGTTTTATTTCTGCACTGTTGGTCTATCATGACACTTTTCACTTGATTGTACTGTGTATGTTTTTGACACCACAGAGTGAATTGTTTATGTTTCAGTGCTCTTCCACTATCTATATATTATTGTCCAGAGGGACATGTTGGAGTAGTGGAAATTTTGACCCCATACATGTTTACTTGCTTTTGTTTTGTCTCCTGATGATCCCGGAGGGGAGAAACGCGTAGAGACTGAGGTGGCAGATAGGGGCCACCCGATTTTTATGCAAGATATGTACATTTGTTGATAGGGGTAAGATGTGTCATCTCACGACTAGTGATACACAGTATGAATTATTGCTTTAATATTGGTTAAGATTTAACTGATTAATCTATATATTTATTACTTATTGTGGACCACGTTTTTAATGTATATCCAATAAAATTTATTATGTTTTAGATCTACATGTTTTCAGTGATAGTGTGTAAACTCTGCAATTCATTGGAAAATTTCATTGTAGGATCAGAATTTTACTTCTTGTATACCAGGGGATCGCGAAACAAGAGTCCGTGGAGCCTCAGTTACGAGTCTCAAAACACGGGATAGCCAGATATCTCTAGCCTGTTGCCAACGGAGTGCCTCCATGATGGGGAGAGCACCACACCACCCTGATAAATAGGCAACAGGCTAGAGTTATCTGGCTATCCCGTGTTTTGAGACTCGTAACTGAGGCTCCACGGACTCTTGTTTTGCATATTTAAATTTTTGGGGGCATCAGTGGAGACTCTTGATTGAGTACTTCATTGGAATTTTTTTCGCTGTTCTCCTTGAGTTCAGTGATTACTGTGTTTTGTTGGTTGATTTTTCATTGCCCCAACTAGCCAGAATCCTACCCCACACTGATGAGGGGCAAAAACCCTGAAACGGCTGTCTGTGGGTGGAAGCCTGCCTTTGTAAGCCCTTGTCATGATCGCAATACTCGCACCTTGAGTTAGACATTGACAAAAGGGGCCACCCTGTTGTTTCCCTGTCTATGTTCCAATACTCGCAACCGAGTGGGACTTAAGGGGTTATTTATCAGGGTGGTGTGGTGCTCTCCCCATCATGGAGGCACTCCGTTGGCAACAGGCTAGAGATATCTGGCTATCCCGTGTTTTGAGACTCGTAACTGAGGCTCCACGGACTCTTGTTTTGCATATTTAAATTTTTGGGGGCATCAGTGGAGACTCTTGATTGAGTACTTCATTGGAATTTTTTTCGCTGTTCTCCTTGAGTTCAGTGATTACTGTGTTTTGTTGGTTGATTTTTCATTGCCCCAACTAGCCAGAATCCTACCCCACACTGACGAGGGGCAAAAACCCCGAAACGGCTGTCTGTGGGTGGAAGCCTGCCTTTGTAAGCCCTTGTCATGATCGCAATACTCGCACCTTGAGTTAGACATTGACAAAAGGGGCCACCCTGTTGTTTCCCTGTCTATGTTCCAATACTCGCAACCGAGTGGGACTTAAGGGGTTATTTATCAGGGTGGTGTGGTGCTCTCCCCATCATGGAGGCACTCCGTTGGCAACAGGCTAGAGATATCTGGCTATCCCGTGTTTTGAGACTCGTAACTGAGGCTCCACGGACTCTTGTTTTGCATATTTAAATTTTTGGGGGCATCAGTGGAGACTCTTGATTGAGTACTTCATTGGAATTTTTTTCGCTGTTCTCCTTGAGTTCAGTGATTACTGTGTTTTGTTGGTTGATTTTTCATTGCCCCAACTAGCCAGAATCCTACCCCACACTGACGAGGGGCAAAAACCCCGAAACGGCTGTCTGTGGGTGGAAGCCTGCCTTTGTAAGCCCTTGTCATGATCGCAATACTCGCACCTTGAGTTAGACATTGACAAAAGGGGCCACCCTGTTGTTTCCCTGTCTATGTTCCAATACTCGCAACCGAGTGGGACTTAAGGGGTTATTTATCAGGGTGGTGTGGTGCTCTCCCCATCATGGAGGCACTCCGTTGGCAACAGGCTAGAGATATCTGGCTATCCCGTGTTTTGAGACTCGTAACTGAGGCTCCACGGACTCTTGTTTTGCATATTTAAATTTTTGGGGGCATCAGTGGAGACTCTTGATTGAGTACTTCATTGGAATTTTTTTCGCTGTTCTCCTTGAGTTCAGTGATTACTGTGTTTTGTTGGTTGATTTTTAATTGCCCCAACTAGCCAGAATCCTACCCCACACTGACGAGGGGCAAAAACCCCGAAACGGCTGTCTGTGGGTGGAAGCCTGCCTTTGTAAGCCCTTGTCATGATCGCAATACTCGCACCTTGAGTTAGACATTGACAAAAGGGGCCACCCTGTTGTTTCCCTGTCTATGTTCCAATACTCGCAACCGAGTGGGACTTAAGGGGTTATTTATCAGGGTGGTGTGGTGCTCTCCCCATCATGGAGGCACTCCGTTGGCAACAGGCTAGAGATATCTGGCTATCCCGTGTTTTGAGACTCGTAACTGAGGCTCCACGGACTCTTGTTTTGCATATTTAAATTTTTGGGGGCATCAGTGGAGACTCTTGATTGAGTACTTCATTGGAATTTTTTTCGCTGTTCTCCTTGAGTTCAGTGATTACTGTGTTTTGTTGGTTGATTTTTCATTGCCCCAACTAGCCAGAATCCTACCCCACACTGACGAGGGGCAAAAACCCCGAAACGGCTGTCTGTGGGTGGAAGCCTGCCTTTGTAAGCCCTTGTCATGATCGCAATACTCGCACCTTGAGTTAGACATTGACAAAAGGGGCCACCCTGTTGTTTCCCTGTCTATGTTCCAATACTCGCAACCGAGTGGGACTTAAGGGGTTATTTATCAGGGTGGTGTGGTGCTCTCCCCATCATGGAGGCACTCCGTTGGCAACAGGCTAGAGATATCTGGCTATCCCGTGTTTTGAGACTCGTAACTGAGGCTCCACGGACTCTTGTTTTGCATATTTAAATTTTTGGGGGCATCAGTGGAGACTCTTGATTGAGTACTTCATTGGAATTTTTTTCGCTGTTCTCCTTGAGTTCAGTGATTACTGTGTTTTGTTGGTTGATACCAGGGGATCGGACAGTTGAGACTGGGCCTCCTGTACGTAGTCAGATCTGTCCAACAGAACCATGGCACTGCCTTTGTCGGCCTTCTTTATCATTATGTTTTTATCATTTTTAAGATTAGTAAGTGCCTTACGTTCCTCCACGGTTAAGTTGGACCGACTTTGACAACCCACATGATGATGTCATTCAGAGGTAGGTACCCATTCAGAAAGAATATTCCAAGTAAGCCTACAAACTATGGCATGAAAATATGGACTCTGTGCGACAGCAAAAGTTCATACACTGTAAATGCTCAGGTATACATATGAAAAATTCCTGGAGAAAGAGCTGAAAAAAATCAAGGTATGTGAGTAGTTTTGGATTTGACACATGAGCTCAAAGGATGAAATGTTACATGCAACAATTTTTTCACATCACACCAACTGGAGCAGATGTTGCTATAAAGAAAAATGATCATGCTGGGTACAGTTAGAAAAAATAAGCCAGAACTGCTGCAAGGTATCCTCAGACAGACGTTTATAGTTCTGCATTTTATTTTACAACAGTAGTTTCTTACCTTCCCAAAAAACACAAATGCGTCATTCTGATGAGCACAGTGCACCATGATAATGCAAACAGTAACAACAACAGAAAGCCAGACAGTATTTTACATTACAATGCCACAAAAGGGGCAGTTGATACTCTAGATGAACTCATAGGCACTTACACGTGTAAGCGCAAAACTAACCAGTGGCCAATGATTGTTTTTTTATAACATTCTTGATGTGTCGGCGTACAATGCATTTGTGTTATGGCATGAAATAGACCCAATATGCATGAACAATGCAATAAGGCCATGTAACATTTTTTGACACACAAAAAAAATTAAGGGGTACATTTATTAAGTCCGGTCTTTTTTACGCCGGGCATAAAAATGTCCCCGCAGCTCCAGAGCTCAGGGGATTTATGTAAAGGCGCATTGCAATTCCTAGCAAAAATCTTAGCCGACCGTTTACAACAAATACTCCCCTCCCTTATACATCCCTTCCAAAGAGGCTTTATCAGAAATAGACAGGCAGTCAAAAACATCCGGACGGCCATCTCCTGCTTGGTGGAGGCTCACGACCCCTCTTTTCCCCTGACTATGGCGCTCAGCTTAGATGCGGAGAAAGCCTTTGATAAGGTCTCTTGGCCATTTCTCCATTCCACCCTTAGACGGAGACAATTCGGACCCACGTTCTCCAACTTCGTGACTTACTCACAGACAGATGCAAATTCTAAACTGACAATCAACGGACTAAACACCCCCTCTTTCGACATCTTCACGGGCACCAGGCAGGGCTGCCCCCTTTCTCCCCTACTTTTCAACCTGTCCCTTGACCCGCTGCTCCATCACCTCTCCCCTATTCTGCCCACCGACTCATCCCCATCCTTCTGTCGTGATATCACCATGACAGCATTCGCAGATGATATCCTCCTGATAATTACAAATCCCATGTCCTCACTCCCTCCTTTGTTGGAGGACTTACAAATCCTGGGTGCGCTCTCGGGATACTACATGAACCTAGATAAATCTGAAGCCCTACTCCTCCGAGGTCCCTCTCGCCCACGCTGGACACATGCCTTCCCATTTCGCTGGTGCTCCTCAGAGATAACCTACCTGGGGGTCACCCTACCTAAACACCCCACCCACCTCTACAGAGCTAATGTTAAACCATATATCTCCTCTTTGGAAGCAACAGTATCAAAATGGCGCCATCTCCCGCTGTCTTACGTAGGTAGGGCCCACCTCTTAAAAATGATAGAATTCCCACGACTCCTATACATCTTACACTCTCTCCCCATTTACTTACGTCCCAAAGACGAAAACAAAATCAATTACCTCTATCGCACCTTCATATGGAAGGGTGGTAGGCCTAGAATCCCGTTTCACCTCCTGAAACAGCCCAAACTTAACGGTGGGCTGAATTTCCCGGATGTTCGGGCTTATAATATTGCCTCCCTTATGCGCATCGCCACGGACTGGATATATCACACTAGCCACTTCACGGATCCTAAACGAGACCAACAATTCCTCTCCCGACTCTCCCTAACTAACTTTCTCCATCTATCTTACCACAACATACCTGAAAGAGTTGCATCAACAGCTCACAAGTGGTAGACTCGACACTAGATAATGTAGTGTAGTATAAGTTTTATTTAGATAGACAAAAAGAAAGAAGTGCTTCATATATACAGTGAGAAGTAGCTTTTCAAGAAAGCATATATAGTATTCATGTTGAGTAAACAGATATGCAATACAATAGTTAGTAGGTGGGCGTATGTCCACAGTATGCGTGGCTACTTTACCCTACCTTACTCTAGGGGACCGCTGGGATTTAAGCATCCTTAGTCTCCAGCGGAGAATGTCCCTATTTCTTGATGATTGGTATGATGTTTTTGTCTGTATGGTATATGACTGTATATGGCTGTACAATCTAGGTTCAAACCAGCATAGGTTTATGATAGGTATTAGGAATTAGAACAGTAGTTATTTAGTTATTCCACAGGTCATCCGACGCGTTTCCCCCTTTGGGTAGGGATAACTGGGTTCATCAGGGATGCTCAGTCTGTGGATGGTCAGCCATGTGATAGATCTGTCAGCTTGATATAGTGATTGTTGCACAGGAGTCCGTTGTTAGTTACATGATGAGAGGAAAGATTCAGTGTTGATGCTGTTGTCAGCCACTGGTGGTATAAATCCGGTAAATGGTAGCAAGATATTGCCCGGATCGTTAGGATGGAGGTGCCTGTGACTAGGGTCTGTTACATTAATTCCATGATGGGGGAGATGTGGAGATGTATATACAGAGCCCAGGCTCAGTGCGTCCCTCGTTTGGATGAGGAGGGAGATGCCGCCTTGCTGCTTGTAGCCGCCGATCAGCGTCGCTACAAGCAGCAAGGCGGCATCTCCCTCCTCATCCAAACGAGGGACGCACTGAGCCTGGGCTCTGTATATACATCTCCACATCTCCCCCATCATGGAATTAATGTAACAGACCCTAGTCACAGGCACCTCCATCCTAACGATCCGGGCAATATCTTGCTACCATTTACCGGATTTATACCACCAGTGGCTGACAACAGCATCAACACTGAATCTTTCCTCTCATCATGTAACTAACAACGGACTCCTGTGCAACAATCACTATATCAAGCTGACAGATCTATCACATGGCTGACCATCCACAGACTGAGCATCCCTGATGAACCCAGTTATCCCTACCCAAAGGGGGAAACGCGTCGGATGACCTGTGGAATAACTAAATAACTACTGTTCTAATTCCTAATACCTATCATAAACCTATGCTGGTTTGAACCTAGATTGTACAGCCATATACAGTCATATACCATACAGACAAAAACATCATACCAATCATCAAGAAATAGGGACATTCTCCGCTGGAGACTAAGGATGCTTAAATCCCAGCGGTCCCCTAGAGTAAGGTAGGGTAAAGTAGCCACGCATACTGTGGACATACGCCCACCTACTAACTATTGTATTGCATATCTGTTTACTCAACATGAATACTATATATGCTTTCTTGAAAAGCTACTTCTCACTGTATATATGAAGCACTTCTTTCTTTTTGTCTATCTAAATAAAACTTATACTACACTACATTATCTAGTGTCGAGTCTACCACTTGTGAGCTGTTGATGCAACTCTTTCCTGTTTGATATACATAAGTGGGGACACCTTTACCATACATACCATATCCTTGGGGATCGCAAACTTCCGTTATATATTCACAACATACCTGAGCCCTACAGACTTAATACGTTACTGATGCCCACTTGGAGAGCATGGCAAAAAAAGAGACAAATAAGAGGGCTCCACCCACATTACTCCCCATTCCTCTCCCTCATACACAATCCGGACTTCCAAGATGGCTCGCCACATAGAGACTTTCACCGTTGGCACGCGGCGGGACTTGGCCATGTGTGTCAGTTCTTACATCCAGACAAACACACTGTACTCACTCTGGCGGACCTTACCACGCAGTTCCCACACATCAACATACCCTTCTTCTCCTACTTACAAGCCCATAGTTACATATCCAAAGTATTAGCAGCCATAAGTCCAACAGAATGGTCCCCAGGGGTGAAGAAGGCCCTCGCACATCCGCCCGATATGCGAGGTCATATATCATATTATTATAAGTTTGTATACCCCACCCTTGACCACGCCCAGTCCACAGCAACGCTGACTAAATGGCTGAGGGACATTCCAGAGATGACACTCTCTATTCTCCAGAAAGCCCATGGGCGTAGTCTTAGATACTTACCCTCTAGCCGATATTTGGAGATGCAGTTGCAATTGTTCCATAGATCTTACATATCCCCGACCAGAGGATACAAAATGGGCATATATAGCACTGATAGCTGCTTTAGATGCCAAGCAGGAGGAGCGGGTATATTTCACTGCCTATGGGAGTGTCCAGTTATCCGCTCATTTTGGAATAGAGTTCACACTTTTGCCACCACACACTTAGTCAATTATATCCCCCTAGGTCCGATCTGGGCCATTTTTGGCTATGTGGACTCCCAGGATTTTCCTTGCTCTGTGGGTGGTAGGAAACTGTTATATATGCTATCTGCTGCGGGCACCAAAACTATACTTCACACCTGGAATCATACAACCCCCCCTCCATTCAAGCTATTCCTTGAGAAATTATCTTTCATAATGAGAATGGATTGGGTGGAAGCCTCACAGAGAAAGGAAACTCAGGTTGAAAGGTTTTTCGAGTGCTGGGAGAGTTACTTTGCCCTGTTGCCCCCGTCGGTACGACAGTCCATACAGGAATGCTTCTGTCTGACCACATGGTACCAAAAACGGATTTTGACTGAGGATCCGCCTTTAGACCTGGGGTAGCCGGAGAGTCCCACGCCCACAGTGTGAACCGGAGAGTCTGGTTTCATTCTCACTTCTCTTTAAAAAGCTTCAGAAAAGTTTAAGTTTGTTATTTGTTTGTATTTTGGTTGCTCATACTTATTGCGCACTTGGTTCCTTTCCTTTATTATATCACAATGCCAGCGGACACTTACCATGTATCTATCCCTACTGGCTCTACTTTCCGCAACGTGACCAGTAGGCACGACCACTGCACTAGAAGCTGGCGGAAAAAGTTCTGAAGGACACCATGAGTATGCTACAATACACTCTGATTTGCTACTGTTGTTTGGCGTCTGTATCAGCCAAGTGCTCATGTTGCAGACTGTTGAATGTTATCAACCATTGTTTGTGTGCAAAATCTAATAAAAACATTTAAATGTAAAGGCGCATTGCCTCTACATAAATCCCGATTTCACACGGACCATTTGTGAATAAATTAAGTCGCATCTGGCTGTTTTATGCAACAAATACAACTTTTTTGCTTGATAACTTTCCCCCTAAGTTTTTAATTTCATTTTTAATTTGTTTATGAACAACCATGTTTACACACAGTATAATAATGCAAAAGGAAGGAAGGGATTAAGTGACCCCCTTTCCTTGCTTGGATGGGTGCAGTGCAGGGGAGGGGGGAGAGCTTTCTACTCACCCTCCGATGTCTTCTATCTTCTCTCTTCGCCGGTCCCCGGCACAATGAGCTCTGTGTTGGGGACCTTCTCTTTATATGTCCGCTCAGCCAATTAGCTGGGCAGACATATAAATCAAAATGTTGCTATTGTGATACAAAAAAAAAAATAGCATCATTAGAAGAAACATTTGCTGTTTTAATTAAAGTATTAATTATTACATTGAGCTGTACTACCTGAAATAGGACTTGCTGGCATTAATACAGCTTCCTGTAATAGTTAATATTCAATTAATAAAGCACATTTTTATTCAAATAAAGTTATTTTCGTTGTACAATAGCTTAATTAAAATGTATACATACTTTTGCAATTAAATATACTGTAAATAAATATAAACATTTATTTATATATTTATTTTTTGTAAAAGCATTGATTTGTTTAATTAAGCTATTGTACAACGAAAATAACTTTTTAAAAACAAAAGTTTGTTTTATTAATTAAATATTAACTATTACAGGGATCTGCATTATTGCCAGCAATTGCAAATTTCCGGTAATACTGTGCCCTATAATACTGCTTCCCTGCTTTCCCAGATGCATTCCAGAGGTGTTTGCAAAACTTTTTAAAGATGTCTTGGACTTGGTGACCTCCGATTCGTCGAATCTTGATTTCCAGGTGCCAAGGATTTTTCTCCCATAGACTATAATGGGATTCGATATTCGATCGAATAGTCGAATATCGGGAGTTATTCGAATCAAATCCAATCAAATCGAATATTTCACTATTCGCTTATCTCTATTGTAAATATAAATGTGTATTTGGAATTACTTTTAAATGCCATATTATGACTTTCATTGCCTAAATTTCACGGTTTTTGGGGATGTAATGTGGCAAAAATATGCAGTTCTAGCAATACTGAATGTAACAATGAGGCCACTATTTAGGTCTGACTAACAAGGTTACATTTTAAGTCTAGCCAAGACTACCAAGCAGTTTTCCAGTTAACTCATCATGTACTTGCTGTGACTTCTAGGTCCCGGTGAGGGAAGAATCTGAACTGCTCCTCCCGGTCCCCCAGTTTTTCTTTGTTCTCCTAGCTCTCCAGGGCACAAGAGTGACGTCACTTTTGTGCCAGGTTGCCGGGAGAATGCCTGGGGACTACCCCTAGCCAGGTGAGTATGAGTATGCTGGTGCGAGCTCCTATAAGCCGGCGATACAATTCCAAGTTACACATGTTAGCCAGGGTTTACCAGCACCGCAGAGCGATTGTAGACTGCCAGATGACAACTTCCATGAGAACTGATAGTCAGGTTAGTTAATGAGAAGTTTACGTGGATGTCTGATATATGTCAGGTGTTAAGCCCCTTTGAGAAGTCAATACAGATGGTCAGCGGCGATGCCGCCATTATCAGCGTCACCATCCCGCTGCTTTGTCTGCTGGAAAACTCACTGCTCATCATGAAGTCAGAGGCTTTGCGCTTGTCACAGGAGATTGGGGAAGAAGATACGTTGCTTGATAGCCAGACTACCCTCAGGTCTGCTTATCAGCGCGTATTGGAGGAGGGGGAGGATGAGGAGGAAGAGGAGGAGACTGTTTTCAAGACTGAAGAGAGTACCTATGCTCATTCCTTCCTATCTATTGAGCGTGTGCTGGCTAAAGAGGAGGAGTTGGAGGAGGAGGAAATGGAGAGTGATCCAATTGAGGATAGGGAATCATTGCCTGTTGGGACTCACTGTTGGGGCGCACATGGCTGACTTCATGTTAGGCTGCCTTTCCTGTGACCCTTGTGTTAGAAACATTTTTGACAACACCAATTACTGGGTGTTCACCCTCCTGGACCCCCGGTATAAGCAGAACTTTTCCACTCTCATTTCTGCAGAGGAAAGGAGTATGAGAGTAAATCAATATCAACAGGCCCTGGTGCACAGGCTGAAACTCTCCTACCCATCTAACACTGTTAGCGCAGAGGATGTAGTTCTGTGGGCCAACTAGCGGGGGAAGAGAAGGGGAGCTGGCAGCTTGTCAAACACTGGCAGGGGAACACTCTCTAAGGCCTTTGCCAGTTTTACGGCACCCCAGCAAGACTATGTCACCATTCCCCAGTCTAGACAGAGTAGGGGGAGTTGTTCAGAAAGATGGTGAGGGAGCACCTAGCTTACCATACCAACGTCCTGCGTGATCACTCTGCTCCAAACAACTACTGGGTTGCAAAGCTGGACACGTGGCCCGAACTGGCACTGTACGCCTTGGAGGTGCAGGCCTGCCCACATGCTAGCGTGTTGTCAAAGCCGGTGTTCAGTGCAGCTGATGGCATCATCACTGATAAGCATAACCATCTGTCAACTGACAGTGCTGACAGGCTGACACTTATTAAAATGAATAAAGCCTTGATATTACCGGAATTCAACTCTCCACCGGGGGAAAGCAGCTTAAAATGAAGATTCTTCATGTATCCTCTCCTTCTCCTCCTCAATCTCTTCTTACACAAGCACTGAGCCAAAAGGCAATTTTTCAGAGGGCCAACTGGCTCTCCTCAAACAATATTTATGGAGGGCCACCTACAGGCCCTCTCTCCAATCAATTTTTTTAGGAGGGTCAACTACAGACAATTAAAAACTATTTTTTAGGAGGGCCAACCACAGCCTTTTGACTATACGTGGTGTCCCACCACGGGTGTTGCTGTACTTTTATGTGTAAGTAGTAGTGTAATGTAGTAGTACCAGAGTTTTGCCACAAGATGTCGTTGTGATAACTATGTATATTTATATATTGCACAGCTGTAGAAGCTAAAGGGTTATTGTTCTTGTTTATGTGTCACATGGATATGTACACCAATAATAGTTCTTTCTTCTCTTCACCTATCATCTCCCTCTTTACTTTTACACACATACTCCTCACCCACTCACAGCACCGTTTACACATGCTGTAGGTAGGAAGTCACATGGGTAAAGGAAGTGTAGAGTCTTTTGCCTTTAGAGTCTGTAGGGGAAGGACGTAAACTTGGATGCTCCCTGCAGTAGTCAAGTTGGGCCCTGGCTCCTGCCAGGTCTTCAGTCTAAGTTGTGGTCTAGACGGACAGCACAAATATCTTGACACCATTTCTCTTCAAGCAACCTTACTAGACACTATGCAGTGTTAAGCTACTACTAGAGAGGACAAGTCAGGGATCATCCTAACCCACACCGTGGACCAGAGGAACACAGTGCAGGACAGTATCCATAAAAAGTAAAGTAACTGATCCAGATAGAGCAAAGTTGCTAGAAGCCTATGCACTCTATCTCGCAGCACGGGTGTCATCAGAGAACTCTGACCACTCTGCTTATCCCAGGTAACAAGGTCTGGGACTTATGTTACCCTCTACGATGGGTCACCCGACACTGGTGGGCAATAGGTGGTGCAAAGACCAAAGAGTCAAAACACAGGCACAAGTATTCTCTCTACTTTCAAGTATTCTGCTATTTCTACCTCTGAAGTTCAGGCAGAGCACAATACTACATTGGGTTGGGGCTCTCTCAACATCTTCCTCTCTACTCTTCTGATCCTCTTTTCTACCTCCCATCACGCAACTCAGTCAGCACGGCTGTATTCTTCCTTTTACTCTCAGAACAGATCTGAACTCTGAAGTGTTAAGTAACTTATCAAGTGTAAAGTATTGTATCAAGGCAGAGCTGTATTATCTGCTGCCTACCTCAAGCATCTTTACAGTAAACAAGATTATATTTAAGCTAAATAGACTCTGTGGTTCCTCACAAAGCACAGAAAATACACCTTCCTTGGGTCATCTTCCCTTTCTGTGGGTGGCAGTGCCAATAGTCCGGGTGGGTCACTACACCACTCCAGACCACCGTGATAATTGTCCAAGGGACCCCCCAAAAAACCCAGCAGGTTACTGACCACAGGGAAAAAAGGTATAGTCTGCCCATTAAAATAAAAGCAGGTGTGTCGACATATCTGTGCGCTCCACCGCCACTGGCATCACGCCACAACACCATCGGACAAGGCTATATTTCGGCAAACCACCACAGAAGGGGCGTTACACTCAGAAGGGGAGGTCACCACAGAATCTCATTGATGACTCCTCTACCTCAGTCAAACTTGATCAATCTGTTGTCACTGCCATGCTGTGTCTGGCCAAATTTTTAGGTGGTTCACCTGCTACCTCAGTCGAACTTGGTCAATCTGTTGTCACCGCCATGCTGTGTCTGGCAAAATTTTTAGGTGTTTCACCTGCTGCCTTAGTCCAACTTTATCACTCTTGTCACCGCCATGCTTTGTCAGGCAAAATTTTTCGGTGATTCACCTGCTACCTCAGTCTACCTTGATCACTCTTTTGTCACCGCTATGCTGTGTCAGGCTGAATATTTGGGCGGTTCACCTGCTACCTCATCTAACTTGTTCACTCTGTTGTCTCTGCAATGCTGTGTCAGGCTGAGTTTTTGGGTGGTTCAGCTGCTAACTCATCTAACTTGGTCACTCTGTTGTCACCGCCATGCTGTGTCTGGCTGAATTTTTTAGTGGTTCACCCTGTACTTCATCTAACTTGGTCACTCTGTTGTCACCGTAATGCTGTGTCAGGCTAAATTTTTGGGTGGTTAAGCTGCTATCTCAGTCTAACCAAGCAACTCTGGGGTTCACCGCAATGCTGTAAACTGCAATCTTAGTCCTAAAAAGTCATCCTGGGATTTATCCCCATGCCCAAACTGCAATCTCAGTCAAACTATGTAATTTAGGGGTTCACCACCAAGGTGTGCCAGACTACAATTCCAGGGGGTTCACCTGCAATCTCCGTCACAGACTGTCATTCAGGGCAGCACCACCGTGCTTTTTCAAACCTATTGTTTCTGTGGGTCACCTCCAGGCTCTCACACATGATTTTTTGGATGTTTGCCACTACACTGTCGCCCCAAAATTTTGTTGAGGGTCACCACCAGGCTGTTGGCCAGAATTTGGCGTAAAGTTGCGATTGGGCAGCCTCAGAGGCATCCATGCATGCTGCCCCTGCTGTTTTCTGTCTATTTCCGTGGTGTTTCCTGTTCATTTTCTGAGGTTTCCAGGTTTTCACGCAACCTTCCCTGTGCAGAGCTTTGGTCCCTTGCAAAAATGCCTGAGTCTCCCATTGACTTTAATGGGGTTCGTTATTCGAAACGAGCACCCGAGCATCGGGAAAAATTCCACTCGGATAACGAGCAACCGACCATTTTAGTACTCGCCCATCTCTAGTATTTTTGAATGCCTTTTTTTGTATTTATAGCCCATTTAACCTCAGTTAAAAGCCATGTTGGATTTTATTTTAATCATTTATATTTGTTACCGATAGGAAAAGATTTAGTAGTACAGTTATTTAATGTGGAATTGAAGAGTTCCCATTTATTATCTGTATCAGTATTTGACAACAGCAGTCTCCCAGTCCTTTTTAAAAATTAACTGTTTTTGCCCTCCCAACACGTCACTGTTTTCTACACTTCAAGCCAAAAGTCCCTGTATTCGTTATATTGTGGTCACTCTTATGCAGGTATTCATGGACAGTGGCATTCCCAATCAGCTGTGCATTGTTAGAAATGACCATCCATGTCTCAGTGACACCAACTACTACATCAATGCGCTCCTCCAGAACCAAGGCCTCAAGCTCCCCCATTTTGCTGGATAGACTTCTGGCATTAGTGAACATACATTTTAAGTTGCCATCTAATTTAACAGATTTACAGATATATCAGAAATGTGATTTGTTGAAATTCTGTGTGTACTCTAGTATGCAGTAACATGCAGAAGAATAGTAATATGTTACAGTCTCAATTCTCCAGGGTAGGGATGGAATAGGTATCGGGCACATCTCACCTGTTGTGGAGTCCAGTGTTGGTCCAGGACACTCCAATGTGTTCACTCTCCTCTGTACAGCCATGTGACCTTGTAGTGATGTCACATGATTGCGTGGAGCTCGCAGCCTAGTTCTGAGCTTCCTAAGATGGAAACGTAATCCATGTGATAACTACACTAGAATGATCATACTTTTTGTAGCAAAAATGAGATGAGACAGCACATCCAAAGAAGATAAGTGGTATTCTAATGGCACCCCAGTGTTTCGCCTCTAAAAGCCTTTCTCAAGCAGTGAGGCTTATATAGCCAAAACATTGAGCACTGGTGTGTCATTAAAATACCACTTATTTTCTTTGGATGCGCTGTCTCTCATCTCATTTTTGGATTTGCTGACACCCCTGGGCCGGAGTGGTGAGATGGGCACCCGCCCCATTCTATTTTTTGTTTGTGCTGTTGTGAACTATGCTATTTGCATACTTTATGTAGCCTCACTGGGAACCTCAAGCTTCTGTGGAAAGGCTATCAATTGTTTTATCCCATATAACCCCTTTAACAATGTACAATATTGGGTGATATGTAATTGTAGCATTGTAATCCCCCCCTTACTTTTCCTTTCCTCCTCCACTCCCCCCCCCCCCCTTTTTTTCCAACAGTGGTTAATATAAACACTGTGGGAATACTAACTATCCATCATGAAACATGAATTATCCTTTTTGCATGCCTTATCTTCATATAGTATTTTTTAAAAAAAAAAACTATTATGGAGTAGATATACCTCTTTATAACAAGTTTTATTAACTTACCATTCACTATGGAATTGTTTCTTTTTATGACCTTATCGCTATACACTTTTAGGCTAAGTTCACATAACGTATAAATTCATCAAACAACGACCATTGTTGGAAGTTTGCAACAACGGACGTTATTTAATGAAGTGGCCGATGACATTAAAGTCTATGGAATCCCGGCTGAAGTTTCCATCCGGCCGCCCAGAAAATTGACATGATGACTTTACATTGTCTGTTATGGTTAACTGGAATGCGTAAACACCCGATTGCGAATTTCAATAAAAAATAAATAAAGTTCATCCTGCCGGTACTGCAAACACAGCTGTGTCACAGAACGGCCGCTGTCATACACTGTATGAACATGGCCTTACTATGTAAGTAAAGAGATCTGTTGGAAAAGTCCCAATATGTGTGGGATTTCACCTAGAACAAATTATTCTAAGTGGCCTGACATGCACAGAGTTTGAACAGAGAAGACTAAATAGAGATTCATGCACTGGTGCGGTGAGAATTTCTTGATCTACTGTATGTCCACTGACCTGTTCAAAGGGATATCGGACACGGGTGGATGGGACTCTCAGATGTCTATATGCCCTGCCATATGAGTAATAAATACAGAGTGTGAGAAAGAGATCTAGGCTATCCTGATATGTAAGTTTTTGACATGTGCTGATTACAGGATGACTGGGGGTAAGTATGGTGAATGCAGGTGCCTGATGTGGTTTTGGTTGGGGATACAGGATTCAGGATGCCTTTCCAGCATGCAATGGAGGATTTAGGTGTCTCTTGATTTGTTTGAATGTGGAACTAGTATGCTAATTATGGTGCGTTTACACAAAAAGATTTATCTGACAGATTGTGGAAGCCAAAGCCAGGAAGCGATTTGAGAAGAGGAGAAACCTCAGTCTTTCCTTTATGTCTGTTCCTGGTTTTGGCTTAAAAAATCTGTTGGATTATTCTCTCTGTGTAAACGCACTATTAGTCAATCTTGTCTTATGAGGAACACTATGGGGCTAATTTATTAAAATAGTCTGGCTTTAAACAACCCTACATATCAACATTTTAGTTTTCCAACCCAACAGATTTATTAATGTGTCCTATTCACTGTCCTATGTTCACACAATGTAAGGTTTATATTAACCACGGCAGTTGTTGTCGACTTGAAACAACAGTCGTAATTAATATGAACCATACATTGTTGCTCAGTTGCTCCTAGCAACCAATCAATTCCACCTTTCATTCCTCACAGACTCTATGGAAAATGAAAGGTGGAATCTGATTGGTTCCTAGGGGCAACTAAGCCTGTTTCACTTTACACTATGTTTGATAAATCTCCCCCATAGTATACGCTCCGGCCGGGATCCTTTACGGCGCTGCAAAAAATGACATGTCAGTTTTCTGCGGCCGCTTTTCAATGAATAGTGGTAGCAGAGAAGCTGTCAGTTTACACAATGTAGTGTGCGGTGGTAAATTCGGATGCGGGCACGCAGAATTCAGCAGCAGTGAAGATCATCTGGCCGGTACTGCAGTACCAGTCATGATGATCTTCTCTGACACCAGCTGTTCCATGACCCGGCCGGTGTCTTACTACGTGGGAACATGGCTTAAATCTGCCGGGTTTTACATGGCAAAATTTAAACTAGACCTTCTCGCCACAATAGAAGTGGCTGATTTTAAGATTGCAAAATCAGCCCAAAAAAACCCCAATGGTTTGTTTAGTAAATTTGTCAGTTATGGAAGGTTTTAAGGGACACACCCAAAAGCTTACAAAAACAACTGGTTGGTTGGGTTTTCAGAAGTTTTGTGTTGCACACCTTTATTAAATAAGACGGAAAACTAAACTGGAAGTGAAAATGGACAAAAATCCATCATTTTTCTGATGGGACTACATCAGTAAATCAGGGCCTATAGGTTGGGTTGTTACAGGTACTATGATAGGATGAGGAAGGCAATGACAATTTCAAACAGACCATGTGTAATCCATTCATCCTTCCATCCATCTGAAATCAGTACTCCTTGATAACACAATGTTTGTGGTGAAACATGTGGGGAAGGCAAAGTGTCAGTGTTTTAATGGCACTCTAACATTTTGAATAACAGTCTCACTGTGTTTATATGGATACTACATGAACAATACAGATAGTTAACAGATAGTACGTGGATTGCAGCCACGGTGCTGTCACTTATATAACCAGTTAATAACAAAAAGGTACTTGTTCACTTAATGTTACTTGATGAATTTGCTAAAAGGGAGTTGCTCACATAGTGGTTGCTGATTTAGCCCTTTTTGGACTAGAATACGATAGCTGTTATAAAGTAACTTATATATACTGTTGAAAACCAATACATTTTCCACTAATAACCATAATTATAGTGAAGTATGATAGCCAAATGGAATATTGATCTGATCTGATCTGATGTGCAGTGGCTGTCAACTATCTGTCTGTGCCATTTAACACTCTAGATGCTACTACAGCACTTTTGAGGTCCAATTGCTCCATGCTGACCCAATTGCATAAGGCTGATAGGTTGCAATAGCAGCCACAGGCCTGAGTGCCTCCTTAACTGCCATGATAAGACTCCTATTGCTGTCTGGCGATGGTGGGCTGTAACAGAAGTACAAGAGTCTGACAGTTCACAGCTACATTTAAAGTTCATTTGGATAACGTTTAGACCCTTTCACTTTTATTACATTTTTGTAGATGTAATAAAGAGGAAAAACTAAAATTTTGCATTGACATAAGCATTTCGACCCTTGAATATGACACTTGTATGTAATTTAGTTCTGGGGGCCTCTTGATCATCTTTAAGATATTTCTCTACACTATTTGTAATTGGCCTGTGGTAAATTTAGCTAACTGGACATAATTTGGAGAGACAAAGACACAACCCTCTCTATATAAGGTTTTATAGCAATGCATATGAAAGCAAAAAAACAAGCAATAAGGTTGAAAGAACTACCTCTAGAGCTCAAAGACAGGTTTATTTGGAGGCACAGATCAGAAGGTTATAAAGAAATTTCTACTGCAGCACTGAAAGTTCAGACGTATCCAAAGCCCACCTGGATTTTGTAAAAAAAAAAAAAAAAAAAAAAAATCATCAGTCTAATATACTTTAATACTGGTGCAAATAACACCACACAATGACCACTACCATTAATGCACCTGAACCTGACCCAACCCCCCTCCCCCCAAAAGTGACCACATAGTGGTACTACATAGGATTGTCACTGTGTAAATAAAGTTATTAAAGCACAAGTAATAATGTGAACAGGAGTGCTGTGTGTTTACAAGATGCTTCTGGAAATCTCTTGATGCATACAGAAAATTTTTACGAGAATCCCATCACTTGACATTGGCATTAAAGTTTAATTTTTGCCTCCCTATAGGTGGTTTCCATAAGGGTCCCAGTTTAAACAGTCACTGTCATTACAAATATCTTTTGACATGTCATGTCATGTCAGCAGTAGTGTAATTTGGTGGGGGCAGAGGGGCGGTCACTCCGAGGCCCACACAGCCAGGGGGCCTACTGAAGATTTTGCAGACAGACTTAACAAATGTCTATTGGCTGTAGGTGGCCCCTGGCCAGCAACCAGTGCTCCTGGGGGGCCCACACGGCTACCGAATGTTGTGTCTGACCATTTAGCTGTATGCGCTTGTATGCAAGAAGAATATACAGTTGAATGCAGCAGGGTGATTGACAAGGCCAGGAGCGCATTAGCTCTTTACCCTGCCAATCACTGTTGTGGCCACAAGAGGCTGTTCCCTCCCTTAGAGCTGCAGGACATGAGTGATGTCATTTGTGCACTCAGAGAGCAGGGAGAGAGTTGACATCAGAAGACTACAGTACTGCAACCGCACAGCAGGTGTATAGCTTTTCCCCCCTTAGTTATAGAGGAGGAGACCTAGGTGGGTGGGTGAGGCTAGCTCATGGGAAGGATGTTATCTGTGGGAGTTGGGGTGCGGGATGTGCTGGCTAAATGAAAAGGGGGTACCTAATCTGGAGGTACAGTCTACTCACTGTGGTGGTGGTGATGTCTAACCACCAGGAGGACTACAAGAGAGATTACTGCTGGGGAAGGTGGTGGCTTCATGGATAATACATACCAGGGAGATTACCTACATGACAAGGTGCTGGAGGGGATACCTACATGGAGGATACTACATGGAAATAAAAGGAAATAATTACTATATTGGGGCACAGAAGGCTTAACTATTATATGGATGCAAAGAGAAGCTTTCAATATGAAGGTACAGAGTGTCCTCACTACTATTTTGGGGTGCACAGGAAGGGTCTATCTTCTATGTGAAGGAAAAAGGGGGTAATCTACGATGTAAGGGTATAGAAGGTGGCCTTATTACTATATGAGAGCATAGAGGGACCCTGCAAACTATATGAGGGCTAAAATTGGCGGCTCTCATATACCCTGTACACCATGATTATCGGTGAGGTTTCTCCTACATTTTTAGGCTATGTTCACACTACGTAAGAGACCGGACGTTCCGTGACCCCGGGCGGATGATCTTTCCGCCCGCAGAGCTCTGATGCGGGTGCATCAGCGCGCGCCCGCATCAGAGCTTCCCATAGTACACAGGGAAGCAAGTGGCCGGAGCAACTACAATGTGTATACGCTCCGGCCGGGATCCCATAAAGAAACAGGCATTGTTCCACTGTGCCAAAAGTACGTCCGTTGTTGCCATAGGCAATAACAGACGTACTTTTACGTAGTGTGAACATAGCCTTAATGTATTGTTTCTATTAATTAGTAATGTAATTATTCCATTTAGTTATATTGCAGTAGTCTGGCTTATTTGCATATAGAATATTTAGTATGGTTGCCTTAAACTGCATGGGACTATTTATTGTTATTACACAGCATTTGTACTATACATTTACTCTATTGGTACTGCAGGTATACCCTTCGGGTGTTGCTAATTTGGTCACTGATCATCAGCTACGGTGTAGTCCTCATGCTGCCCAATAGATATTAGACAGATAGATAAAGAGATAGAAGAATGGATGGATGGATAATTAGAAAACAAAAATAGTGCTATATCTTCCTCTATGTTGTGTGTGGCATTACAACTTGGTTACATTCTCTTTTAGTGGAACTGAGTTGCACTACCACATCCAAGCTTTGGAGGAGAGGGGCGCTGTTTCTGAAAAAAGGCAGCTATGTTTTTTCAATGCTACAGAGAACATATCATAAAGGAAAGACTGACACTTCTCCTCTTTTCAATTCTATTCCGGGCTTTGGCCTGAAAAATCTGTGAGATAAATATGTCTGTGCAAAAATGCCCCATTAGTCATGGCCCCAGCCCGTGCCCAGCTCTGTGTGGAAATTACAGCAAGCAGGTATAGCTGGGTGGAAGAGGTGTTTTACATCTATCCTGAATCCAATTCTCCTGGGCAAGGTGAATTGGGAGAAAATGTTTTTTAAGGCTTACAAAAGAGCAATTAAAACAGAACCAGGTATGATTAGCTATATCTCTTCATAAGCAATCTGGTTATGTGTGCAGCTCAGATCATGATATCCAAGTGTCTGATTCACTTTAGGCTGCGTTTACACACACAGATAATTGACCAATTTATCTGGCTTTGGCTTAAAAAAAGTTAGTTAAATTGGTCAATTATCTGTGTGTGTAAATGCAACATTAATGTCTAAAAATATAAGAAATAAATCCAACTTTTTATCTTTTAATTGTGCTTGCTTAATAAAAATAAAATTAATCCTCATTTTGCAGAATTTAAAAAAAATATATATATATTTAAAAAGAGCAAAACCCACATGGGGAATTTTTGAAACTTTTACAACATCCTTAAAGGGAAACTATCTGCAGATTAGACGAATCTAACCTGCAGATAGCCCCCACTGCATGGGAGATGCCGAGGAGAAAGGTATGTCTCTTTCTGGCTCTGATCCAGCCCGCCCGATCCATTATCAATAGAAGGAGTGTGCCATTGTTGCTCTGGGGGAAGGGTGGACTAAGGATTACACTGCTAACAGCACGGGAAGATAAGAGACATACCTTCCTCCTTGGTGCCCCATGCATGAACCTATTAGCACCCACAGACCCCTCATCCTCCAGAACATCACATAACAATGCACCCACACACATACAGTGGTTTGCAATAAATCAGAATATCAACAAAAAGTTTTTTTCTCCAGTAATTCAATTCAGAAAGTCACCTCATATATTCTATAGAGTCATTACATACAGAGTGAACATTTATTTCTGTTGTAGTTAAAGGGGTATTCCCCCCAAAATTATTTTTGCATTAATACGCTGCCCACCCGTAGCTTTCCATCTTTCCAATATCAATTTATTATGGATTCTGCACTGTTTTGCTGTTATCTAGGTGCATTCACCCCCACCGAATGCATAGAATCATCATATCTCAATCCAATCCATCACCGCTCCCTGCTCCTGGCCCCGACCCTCCGAGACGGCATCACATGTCCTCCTTCTCTTCAATGGGCTGGGTTAGCGCTTCTAACCCAGCTCACTGAAGTGAGGGAGGACAGTGAGACGCTGACAGCTGCAGTTGATTACTGTCTCCCTATCTGACAGCAGAGTGTAACCCCACCCCCCACCACCTTGCCCTGGAGCTCACCCGCCCCGCACCCTGTATCCCCCAACCCAGAGCTCCTGTGAGTGCAGCATATCACCCCCCATGCAATCTCCCGGTGGCCGCCCCCCATCCCCCTTAGTAGAGCCCGCAGCCGCCGGTGACTCCCAATGGCCGCCCGCGGCCCCCCCATAGTTCAGCCGGACTGGAGCTCACCCGGTGAATGCAGGCCTTACCAGTGCGATCTCCTGGTGGTGCTTGCAGCCCCCCAGTAGCGCCTGTGGCGGTGTCCGCCCGCTGCTCACCCCGGAGATACTGTGCACCCACGGCGGCAGAGCTCCTCTGAATGCAGCCCCCCCTATGCGTGATCTCCCGGTGGCCGCCCGCCCCCCGTCCGGAGCTCACCCCACCACCTCCCAGATGCATAATCTCCCAGCCCTGCAGCTACCCCAAACCCCCCCTCACAGCTCACCGATCACCGCTTACCCGGTGAGTGCAGCCCCCCTCCCACCAGCGCTATCTTCTGGTGTCCGCCCACGGTCCCCCCGCCCCTCTCAGTAGAGCCCATGGCAGCGCCCACCGCTCACCCACCCGCCCGCAACTCACCTGGTGAGTGCAGCCCCCCCCCCCCAGTCTGTCATCACCCCACGGCACCTTTTGCATGAATGACGGCATCAATGCGGCGTGGCATGGAGGCGATCAGCTGATGGCACTGCAGAGGTGTTGTTGGAGCCCAGGTTGCTTTGATAGCGGCCTTCAGGTTGTCTGCATTGTTGAGTCTGGTGGCTTTCATCTTCCTCTTGACAATACCCCATAAATTCTCTAGTTTGCTGGCCAATCAAGCAGAGTGATGCTGTGGTTAGTAAACCAGGTATTGGTACTTTTGACGGTGTGAACAGGTGCTAAATCCTGCTGGAAGATGAAAATTTCATCTCTAAAAATCTTTTCAGCACAGGGAAGCATGAAGTGCTCTAAAAATTTCCTGGTGGACGGCAGTGTTGACTTTGGTGTTGATGAAACACAGTGAACCTACTGTACACCAGCAGATGACATAGCTCTCCAAACCATCACTGATTGTGGAGACTTCCCACTAGACCTCAAGCAGCTTTTGATTGTGTGCCTCTCCACTCTTCCTCTAGACTCTGGGACCTTGATTTCCAATAAAATGCTAAATTTACTTTCATCTGAAATCAGCACCTTGAACCACTGATCAACAGTCCAGTTCTTCTTTTCCTTGGCCCAGATAAGACGCTTCTGTCGTTGTTTATTGGTCACGAGTGGCTTGACACATGGAATGCAACACTTGTAGCCCATGTCCTGCAGACGTCTGGATATGGTGGCTTTTGAATCACTGACTCCAGCAGCAGTCCACTCTTTGTGAGTCTCTCCCAAATTTTTGAATGGCAATTTCTTTACAACCCTGTTAAGACTGCAGTTCTCCCGGTTGCTTGTGCACCTTTTTCTACCACACTTTTTCCTTTCACTCAACTTTCTATTCATATGCTTTGATACAGCACTCTGAGAACAGCCAGCTTCTTTAGCAATGAACTTTTGTGGCTTGCCCTCCTTGTGGAGTGTGTGAATGACTGCCTTCTGGACATCTGTCAAGTCAGCAGTCTTCCCCATGATTGTGTTGAACCAGAGACCGTTATAACACCAGAGACCGTTTATAACACTTAGAAAGCCAATGCATGTGTTTTGGGTTAATTATTATAATTTTATGAAATACTGACTTTTTTTCTGGGTTTTTCTTGTCTGTAATCCATAATCATAAACTTTAACAGAAATAAACACTTGAAGTTCACTCTGTATGAAAGACTCTATAAAATACATGAGGTCACTTTTTGAATTGAATTACTAATATTGAAGTGATATTCTAATTTATTTCAAATCACTGTACATACAGTGAAAAACACTTTAGTGCTTGCATAGATACAGTGGGATGGAGGCCCAAACTTGCGTAACAGCTGAGGCCAATGGTTAATCTACCTCTGCTGGGTTCGCAAGCCAAAACTAGACATGATCAAACTGCGGATTTCAGCAGTTTGGCACTGTGGTTATTGGCTGGGCAGTTTAAATCTAGCGTAGAGGAGACTACTTCCCAGATGGTACAGATATTTAGCCTTTTTTGTTTTATTCAGGGTGCAAAAATGTATCACACTGGTGATGTAACAAATGTAATAAAAAATTACTGAAGGGAGGGCAGACAATAAATACTACTGTGTAAAAGGAAAAAAGTACCCTCATTAACCTGACATCCAAAAATCATAAAGAGTCGAGATCTACTTGTTTTCAATTAAGCATCTGACCAAAAACGCAGTAAAAATTAGTTTCTCCTCCCACTTTCCCTGGTGCCTTTTTCTAGCCAATTACTATGCCGGGGGGGGGGGGGGGGGGGGGGGGGGGGGGAGTTTCAGGCCCTAGGAGCACTTTGGCATCAACACAATAGCGTCTTCACTTATTCATAAGTCAATATATTTGATACATATTTCCCCTTCTATTTGTTCATATAAGTGTATTCGATTTTTTTTTTTTACATTTTTATTTAAGCAAAATAACAGTAAAAGTTAATCCTTTATACACAATGAGAAACTTAAAAAAAGGATAAATATGGATGAGCATGCATTTACTAACAAAAAAAAAACTAAACTTTAAAAAATATCCATATTATTTCTATATCAATCTGCAAATGCATAGATCTGCAAATGATCTAACCTTAACATCCTCCATAATCAGAACCTCTCATTCCCGCCTCCAAGACTTCTCTCGTGCTGCACCAATTTTCTGGAATGCCCTACCCAAACACATCAGACTAATACCCAATACCCACAGTTTCAAGCGTGCCCTGAAGACTCATCTCTTCAGGCTCGCTTATAACGTTCCCTAAACTGTTTCCCCCTTCTGTTTCCCTTGCTCTATTTCTCTGACTGTTCCTGCACTTTATATGTTTACCTGCATCAGACATTGGCGTTGTTACTGGCTCATCCTGTAATTCTAATTATGTACAATGGCTGGACCATGGACAAATAAAGCACTTATGCCTGGTGTCTATGAAAATTAGTCTGTAAGCTCCAACGAGCAGGTCTCGTCTATACTCTGTATTTTGTATTTTTTGTTATTTTTATTAACTATGTAATTATTTATTCCAATTTAACTGCGTATTATGTACCTCTGTACTGTATGCATAGAAAAAAAGCGCTGCGGAATCTGTTGGCGCTATACAAATAAATTTATTATTATTATTATTATTATTATTATTATCAACATTTATTATTAAGAAGTTTGAATGAGCCTTTATTTTTATCTAAAGTGATAGTTGTAAGATTTGAAAAATTAAACTTTTTTTACGAGACCTAAACAGCGGTCTCCTTAAAGGGGTTATCTGCCAGCAGAAAAGATTCTACCTGTACCTACCAAGAGAAGCAAGTTGTTAGCTCACAGATGAAACCATATCCGCTCATAATGTCCAATAGCTTCCCTATATTGCAGCAACATTATGGTTTCAACCGCATACAATGCTTGCAACATACATCTACCTCCTTTTCTTCTCAAAAGGTATACATCCAAGACATTCAGTTTGAGGAAGTGGAGCGCTGGGGAGCAGAACGCCCATATCGCCTTTAAGGAATTCAGGGTAACTTTTATACTATTTTATATTATTCAATTAAACTGATTTGCTATATTGTCTTCGATATTATATGTCGACCTGAACTACAGTTGTGTACTACATAAACTCTTTATTCCTTTGGTAGGGAATTATGGCACTAATACAAAAATATAGCAGTTTCATGATTTGTTACAATAAAATGAACATTTATCTTATTCAAAATCAGTGATTGGCACATGCACCATCTATTTTGGTACGAGAGTACTTCAGTGATGCACTTCAGAAATAAGAATATTAACTTTGCACTTATATACTTGATTGCCAGTCAAAACTCATTATTAGTGGGGACAAATTACACTTATTAGCTTTTTTATATAAAAAGATCCAATCATTGCTATTAATGTTTCTTCCAAATTAATATACTTGACACAGTAGTGCAACTTTACACAAAGAGCAATCATTTGGAGTATCCTAATGTAAGACAGATCAAGGTAGAAAAAAAAGTATTTGCCTTAGAATACTAAGTATTTAGGAAACACAAATTTTGTAAGATATATATATATATATATATATATATATATATATATATATACATACATATATACACTCATATCCCTATTGTCTTCAAGTTTACTCACAGTTGCACTCAGAATCTGCTAGCTTCCCACTAAGTGCTCCAAAGTGCTCACTAGGGATGAGCGAACTTTTGAAAAGTTCGGTTTGGTTCGATCCGGCCAACTTTTATGAAGTTCGGGTTCGTACGAACTGAACTTAAAACAAACCTAGCTATAATGACTGAATAATTGCAGCTACAATAGTGGGAGTCTGATAGGGTATAGTTTCGTTTAGTTGCAGTTGCTATTACAATGAAAAAAGTGGAAAAAATCAAAGTGCAAAAATAATGAAAAAAACAAAGTGAATAAAAAGAAATAATAATAATAATAATAATAATAATAATAATAATAATAATACAGTGAATAAAAGTGAAAAAATAGTGAAAAAAAAAAGTTGAGCAGGAGGAGGAGGCAGCAGCACTTGATTGCACCCAGGCCAGTATAGTTAAGAAGAGACAAGTTGAGGAGGAGGAGATGGCAGCACTTGATTGCACCCAGGCCAGTATTGTTAAGAAGAGACAAGTTGAGGAGGAGGAGGAGGAGGCAGCACTTGATTGCACCCAGGCCAGTATTGTTAAGAAGAAACAAGTTGAGGAGGAGGAGGAGGCAGCACTTGATTGCACCCAGGCAAGTATTGTTGAGAAGAGTCAAGTTAAGGAGGCAGCTTTAGCAGCTCTTGATTGCACCCAGTATGTTACCAAATAGACAATTGACGGCGGGGGCATTAGTAGAAGCAGTATTCTTTTGGACCCAGAAGGGCCCAGTACTAAGAACTGAAGTTGGAAACTAAGAATATGCACGCTTATAAAAATCAGTTTTTATACATGACAAAATGTTGATGTAGAGTTCAGCACAGGACATTCAATACAAAAAAAAACCCTCTAACATTATACCTAGTCTAGTAGAATACGGATACGGTTAAATAGACAGAAAACCTCACCCACAGAATCCATGAAGTGAAGAAAGGATATTTAAAAAGGCACAGATTCAAAAAGGCTTTACGCCAGTTCCATTACTTATGTAGGGTATGTACAAGCAGATTTGTTGAGTCAGAGTTAAAGGGAATCTGTCACTAGGGTTATGCCCCTTTAAATGAGGGCAGCATAAACAAGTGACAGAAATGCTGAACAGATTGGTGTGTTACTTACAGTACATGATTCTGTTCAGCTGTTCTCCTAATATCCAGGATTCTTGTCATACCCCTCCCCCTGCCCTCCAGCTGCTGATTGACAGCTGGCTGCCTATACACAGCATGAATAGATATCTGCCAACTAGCAGCTAGAGGGCGGAGTTTTCTGCTACTCTGCTGAAAAAGGTTTAAAGGGGTTATCCAGTGCTACAAAAACATGGCCACTTTCTTTCAGAGACAACACGACTCTTGTCTCCAGTTCAGGTGCGGTTTGCAATTAAGCTCCATTCACTTCAATGGAACTGAGCAGCAAAACCCCGCCCAAGCTGGAGACGAGTGAAGCTGGACTGGGAAGGATTTTTCAGCTTAATCTGTCCTGTGTTTGTTAATAAAGAGTAGCACTAGTTCTAGCTTTCTATCACTAGTATACGCAATTTTCTTCCCTTGGTGATCAACCTGCATATGCCATCTTTGTGTCTGCTTTCCCTATGCTTAGTCGCAGTGGGGATGCTGACTAGCCTCTATGCTGTCTCCTACACACTATATAGTCACTAAAACAGGCGGCTGCGGTCCCGGATGTCGCTCGTAGCCCGGGACCGCTGCTATTAGCGGGCATGGTCCGATCGCCGTGCCCGCTAATACAGTAATCGGATGCAGCTGTCGAAGTTGACAGCTGCATCTGATTACTTGATGCAGCCCATTCCCTGGTGTCTAGTGGGGAGGATCGATCCTCCGGGAGAGCAATCCACACATCTTACCTCCGGGGTCAGCACCGTAATGACGCTGATCCCGGCTCAGCACTCGATTGATTCTGGCTGTAGCAGCTGGAAGCAATCGATGTGCCTATATCATCGATCTATGCTGCATAACTTTTTTTGTTATATTCGTCCATGACATACATATGTTTGGTCTTTTGCTTGCATTGTTCCTGGGTGGGACAATTGTGTCTTACTAACATCAGTATAAATGTCTTATGCTGTTGCTCTTATGGGTAAAAGTATTATTCTGGTGCTCTAATTTCCTATACTTGAACCCAAATAGGTATCTTTTGGACCACCTGTATCATTGTGTTTCCTTTATAGTTCCAGGAGTCCTCAAGCATATGTAGGATGCACTGCTGTCAGCATTCTAGATTTGTCTCTGTCTAGATGTGTCTCATCTAGTTTCTATCTGTGCTGGAAACAATATTAGCTGGTGGTCATAATACCATCACCAGTGTGTAGTTCATCTGGGGAGGGCCATGGGCAAGTGTTCTTGTCAAGAATTAGCCACCATACAGGTTTTAACCCCATAGCAGCACACAATCTATCGTTGGCTTTCATATGCTTAATACTGTAGTTTGCATTAAAGGAGAAGTCTGGCCATTTAAAAATACAAATTGACAGCCAGCAGAGGCGAGGGGGTGATAGAATAATAAACAATCATTACTTACCTCTCACCGTGCCTCTCCAGAGCTGGCTTGCTTCTCCCGGACCTCCACAGGAATACAAGATCTACTATGGCTGCATCATCACCACACGGCTGATGGGCAGCCCTCTCAGCCAGTCAGTGACTGGGGCAGGACACCACTGCAGTCACTGTTTGGCTGATGGGCAATCAATCAGCCAGTCCTGGCAACCCCACCCCCCACCCCCACCCCCACTCCGGGGTTAAGATGTATTTGGAGCCCAGGGGAAAATGCCTTTTGCCAGAGGTCCCAGAGCCTGTGACCTGGCACTTCAAGAGCATGGGGAGAGGTATATAGTACTTGTTTAGGCTAGGTTCACACTATGTAACTGTGTGGCTGTATTTTTTATGCGGCTGTAAATGTGCGGATGAAACTCCGGCCGTGGGAAAAAATAGACATGCGTCTCAAAACATACGGTCATTTACTTGGAAATCTGGTTCAACTAAAAATAACAAATAAAATCTTAAGAAAGTGATGCAAACACCTCTGGATGCATCTGGGAAAGCAGCATGAATTGCTATTTCCGAGGTTTGCGATCCTCTGCAGTATGCCGATATCTTTCATGGTTAATATATTAAAATAATAAAACACATTTTCGTTGTAATAAAGTGCCTTTCGTTGTTCAATAATTAAATTCAAACTAATCCATCATTTTGCAATTAAATATACTGTTAAAATAAATAGATATATAAATAAATGTATATTTATATATATATTTATTTTTTGACAGTATATTTAATTGCACAATGATGGATTCGTTAGAATTAAATTATTGAGCAACGAAAGTGAATTTATTTAATCGAAAATGTGTTTTCTTAATTAAATATTAATTAGTACAGGAAGCTCCATAAGCCGTTAATTCATATTGCCGGCAAAAGCAAAAGAGCATTCTGTACTAATCATCACTTTACTTTAATGAAAACATCAAATGTTTCTTCTAATTATAAAAATAGGGGGGAACCTATGCGTTTTTTTTAATTATATATTTATTTAAAAAAAAAACGCATAGGGTCCCCCCTATTTTTATAACCAGCCGGGTTAAAAACCAAACGACAGCAGCCTGGTAAGACCAGGGTGGGAAGAGCCATTGGTTTAGGCCCTCCCAAGCCTAAATCTTACCAGCCTGCTGCCGCCCGGTCCAGGAGCGCCAATTTTGACGCTCCGGGACCACTGGCACCCGGCTCTTCCCAGTACCCCTGGTGGCATTGGGTACTGGGGTAATAATAGGGGGTTAGTGTTAGCCATTTTATACCGGCTAACACTAGGCCCCAACTTAGTAATGGATTCCGTCTATTAGACGGCTTCCACTACTAAGTCTATAAAGTAAAGAAATAAAGACAAGAGACAAGTTAAAAAAAATTTTTATTCAAATAAAAACACCCCCACACCCCTCATTGACCATTTTATTAAAAAAAAAAAACATTAAAAAAACGCTGGTCATCGACGTAGTCCACGTAATCCGACGTAATCCACAGGATACCGATATCTGAAAAACAAAAAGGGAGAAACACACAAAAAACACACAAACAGGAGCACAACACCCATCATTGTGAGCGGTGTTGTGCACCTTACAGTATGCAGCATCTTTACAGATCACTGCTTACAGTCTGGCCCCCAAGGGGTTAAGGGAGGATGTATTGCATCCCCCTTAACCCCTTGGTGGCCAGACTGATGTCAGACTGCACCCATCCCAGCAAGGAAGGGGTTAACTGACCCCCCCCTTCCTTGCTGGGAGGGGTGCAGTGCTGGGGAGGGGGTGGGGAGAGCTCTATACTCACCCCGATGTTGTCTCTTCGCTGGTCCGCAGTACAATGAAGTCACTTTGCTGCGGACCGGCTCATTATATGTGCGCTGAGCCGATCAGCCAATCAGCTGAGCGCACATATAATTCTAAATGTTTCCTCTAATAATGCTATTGTGATAACATAATTAGAAGAAACATTTGATGTTTTCATTAAAGTAAAGTGATGATTAGTACAGAAAGCTCTATTGCCGGCATATGAATTAACTTCTTATGGAGCTTCCTGTACTAATTAATATTTAATTAATAAAACACATTTTCGATGAAATAAATTCTGTTTCGTTGGTCAATAATTTAATTCTAACGAATCCATCATTGTGCAATTAAATATACTGTCAAAAAATAAATATATATATAAATATACATTTATTTATATATCTATTTATTTTAACAGTATATTTAATTGCCAAATGATGGATTCATTAGAATTAAATTATTGACCAATGAAAGGGACTTTATTACAGAGAAAATGTGTTTTATTAATTTAATATATTAACTATTAGAGGCATCGGCATTCGGCATCATTGCCGGCTATTTTTGAAGTACTCCGTACGGACCGCCTGTCAATCCTCGGCCGCATGTCCAGCCGCAAACAATGGTCTTGTTCATTTTTTACGGGTCCGTTTACGATCGGGCCGTAGATTCATACATAGTGTGCACTGTGCAGCCGTATATCCTATACTTTCCAGCGTACGCATAAACCACCAAAAATACCGCCGCACAATTACAGCCGCAAATACAGCCGCACAGTTACATAGTCTGAACCTGGCCTTATTATGTATATAGTACTTGTTTATTATGTGCTCCCAACCACCACCACAACCCCTGCTGGATGTCTTTTTTTTTTTTCTTAAATGGCCGGAATTCTCCTTTAACCCCTTCAAGACCAAGCCTATTTGCACCTAAAAGACCAGGCTCATTTTTCAAAATCTGACCTGTCTCACTTTATGCTCTTATAGCTCAGTGATGCTTTAACGCAGGGGTGGGGAACCTCCGGCCCGCGGGCCGCATCCGGCCCCTGAGACCTCCCGATGCGGCCCGCGGCCCGCGGCTCCCCTGTGACACGCGCTGCTCTGGAGGAAGGAAGGAGCCGGCGCACACAGCATCCTCTGTGACAGCTGCCGTGCTGTCTGTGTCGGCTCCTTCCTCCTCCAAAGCGGCGCGTGTCTTCAGTCTCCTGCGGGCCGCGCGCGATGACGTCATTTCATCGCGCGCTGCCTGCAGGAGAAGACCGGCACAGAGGACCTGGGAGAGAAGAGGACCTGGGCGGAGGTGAGGTGAGTGGGATGTTTATTTTTTTTTATTTGGGGGTTAAATAGGCTACCAGGGACATGACTGATGGGGGGGGGACAACTAGGCTACCAGGGACATGACTGATGGGGGGGGATAACTAGGCTACCAGAGACATGACTGATGGGGGGGGGGGAATAACTAGGCTACCAGGGACATGACTGATGGGGGGGGGGATAACTAGGCTACCAGGGACATGACTGATGGGGGGGGGGGATAACTAGGCTACCAGGGACAAGACTGTTGGGGGTTAACTGGTCCACCAGGGACATGACTGTTGGGTGTTTACTGGTCCACCAGGCATATGACTGTTGGGGGTTAACTGGTCCACCAGGGACATGACTGTTGGGGGGGGGGGGATAACTAGGCCACCAGGGACAAGACTGTTGGGGGTTAACTGGTCCACCAGGGACATGACTGTTGGGGGTTAACTGGTCCACCAGGGACATGACTGTTGGGGGTTAACTAGGCTACCAGGGACATGACTGTTGGGGGTTAACTAGGCTACCAGGGACATAACTGTTGGGGGTTAACTAGTCCACCAGGGACATGCCTGATGGGGGGGGATAACTAGGCCACCAGGGACATGCCTGATGGGGGTTAACTAGGCTACCCGGGACATGACTGTTGGGGGTTAACTGGTCCAACAGGGACATGCCTGATGGGGGTTAACTAGGCTACCCGGGACATGACTGTTGGGGGTTAACTGGTCCACCAGGGACATGACTGTTGGGGGTTAACTGGTCCACCAGGGACATGCCTGATGGGGGTTAACTAGGCTACCAGGGACATGCCTGATGGGGGTTAACTAGGCTACCAGGGACATGCCTGATGGGGGTTAACTAGGCTACCAGGGACATGGCTGGGGGTTAACTACAATAGCAGGGGCACTAGGCGAACAATACCTTGCCTTGCCCTGGGTGCTGCAAACCCACGCTACTAACTGCCGCGCACGGTATGTGGCCCTCGAATGATTTTATTAATGCCCGACCGGCCCTCGACATGGAAAAGGTTCCCCACCCCTGCTTTAACGTATGCTAGCGATTCTGAGATTGTTTTTTTGTCACATATGGCACTTTATATTAGTGGCAAAATTTGGTCACTACTTTTGTGAAAAACATCAAAATATCATGAAAAATTGAAAAAAATAGCATTTTATGAACTTTGAAATTCTCTGCTTCTAAAAAAGAAAGTCGTATCACATAAATTAGTTACTAAGTCACATTACCGATATGTCCTCTTTATTCTGGCTTCATTTCATAAACATATTTTACTTTTTTAGGGTGTTACGGGGCTTAGAAATTTATCAGCAAATTACCACATTTTCGTAAAAGTTTCCAAAACTGATTTTTTTTTAGGGACCAGTTCTTTTCTTAAGTTGATTTAGGAGGCTTGTATACTGGAAACCCACATAAGTGACCCCATTTTGGAAACTAGACACCTTATAGAATTAATCTAGGGGTATAATGAGCATTTTAACCCGACAGTGGCTGGAGGAAAGTATTCACCATTAGGCCGTAAAAAAAATTACAATTTTCCAATAATATATACTTTTAGATTAAAGTTTCTCATTTTCAAAAGGAACATGAGAGAAAATGCACCCCAAAATTTGTAACGCAGGTTCTCTTGAGTACTACGGTACCCCATATGTGGGCGTAAACCACTGTATGGGCACACAGCAGGGCTCAGAAGGAAGGGAGCGCCATCTAGCTTTTCCATTGCAGATTTTGCTGAAGAAGTTTCCGAGCGCCAGGTGCATTTGCAGTGCCCCTGTAGTGTCAGCAGAGAGAAAAACCCCCATAAGTCACCCCATTTTGGAAAGTACACCCCTCAAAGAATTCATCTTGGGGTAGGATGAGCATTTTCACCCCACAGGTGTTAGAGGAAAGTATTCAAAATTAGACAGTAAAAATGAAAAATTTAAATTTTTCCAATATTATGTTTATTTAGTTTGAATTTTTTCCATTTCACAAAGAACAGGAGAGAAAATTCACCCCAAAATCTGTAAAGCAGGTTCTCCTGAGTAAAAAGGTACCTCATATGTGGGCATAAACCACTTAATGGGCACACAGCAGGGCTCAGAACGGAAAGAGTGCCAATTAGCTTTTTCAATGCAGATTTTGCTGAAGAAGTTTCTGAGCGCCAGGTGCGTTTGCAGTGCCCCTGTAGTGCCAGCGGAGTAAAATCTCGCCCATAGTCACCCCATTTTGGAAAGTACACCCCTCAAATAATTCATTTTGGGGTGTGGTGAGCATTTTGACCCCACAGGTATTAGAGGAAAGTATTCAAAAGTAGACAGTAAAAATGAAAAACTCGAATTTATCCAATAATATGTTCCTTTAGTTTAAAATTTCTCAATTTCACGAGGAACAAGAGAAAAAAAGTACCCCAAAATTTGTAACACAGGTTCTCCTGAGTAAAAAGGTACCTCATATGTCGGTATAAACCACTGTATGGGCACACAGCTGGGCTCAGAAGGGAAGGAGCGCCAATTAGCTTTTTCAATGCAGATTTTGCTGCAGAAGTTTCTGAGTGCCAGGTGCGTTTGCAGAGCCCCTGTAGTGCCAGCGGAGTAAAATCTCGCCATAAGTCACCCCATTTTGGAAAGTGCACCCCTCAAAGAATTCATTTTGGGGTGTGGTGAGCATTTTGACCCCACCGGTATAAGAGGAAAGTATTCAAAAGTAGACAGTAAAAATGAAAAACTCGAATTTTTCCAATAATTTGTTCCTTTAGTTTAAAATTTCTCAATTTCACGAAGAACAGGAGAGAAAATTCACCGCAAAATCTGTAACGCAGGTTCTCCTGAGTAGAACGGTACCGCATATGTGGGTATAAACCACTGTATGGGCACACAGCCGGGCTCAGAAGGGAAGGAGCGCCAATTAGCATCTTCCGTGCAGATTTTTCTGAAGAAGTTTCTGAGCGCCAGGTGCATTTGCAGCGCCCCTGTAATGTCTACAGAATAGACCCCCCCCCCAAAAGTCACCCCATTTTGGAAAGTACACCCCTCAAAGAATTCATCTTGGGGTAGGATGAGCATTTTGGCCCCACAGGTATTAGAGGAAAGTATTCAAAATTGGCTAGTAAAAATGAAAAACTTGAATTTTTCCAATAATATGTTGGTTTAGTTTAAAATTTCTAAATTTCACAAGGAACATGAGAGAAAACATACCCCAAAATCTGTAACGCAGGTTCTCCCGAGTACAACGGTACCCCATATGCGGTGGTCAGAGGTGACGTGCGGTGGTCAGTGGCGACGTGCGGTGGTCAGTGGCGACGTGCGGTGGTCAGTGGCAACGTGCGGTGGTCAGAGGCGACGTGCGGTGGTCAAAGGCGACGTGCGGTGGTCAGAGGCGACGTGCGGTGGTCAGAGGCGCTGTGCGGTGGTCAGAGGCAAGGTGCGGTGGTCAGATGCGACGTGCAGTGGTCAGACGCGACCTGCGGTGGTTGCGTGCAATCTGGGGGGTTACATGTAATCTGGCATGATTACGGGCAACCTGGGGTGGTTATGCGCACCCTGCGGTGGTTACGGGCAACCTGGAGGGGTTACAGACAATCTAGAATTGTTACGGATAGACTGAAGTGCTTATAGGTAATCTGGGGTGGGTACATGTAATTTGGGGTGGTTACAGGCAATCTGGGGTGATTACGGACAATCTGGAGGGGGTCACTGGCAACGTGCGGTGGTTACGGGCAGTGTGCGGTGGTTACGGGCAACGTGCGGTGGTTACGGGCAACGTGCGGTGGTTACGGGCAACGTGCGGTGGTTGCGGTCAACGTGCGGTGGTTACGGGTAATCTGGGGGGTTACATGCAATCTGACGTGATTACGGACAACCTGGGGTGGTTACGGGCTAGCTGCGGTAGTTACGGGTAATCTGGGGGGGTTAGGGGTAATTTGGGAGTAAACTGCAATTATTACTATAATAGAAAGTGTGTGTTTTATTTTTTTGTATGTTTGTCACTTTTTGTACTTTTCACATTCTTTTTCACTGTATTACTATGATTACTGTGATATTTTCTATCACAGTAATCATAGTTTAGTGACAGAGACCAAATTGGTCTCTGTCACTTTAAATTTTCAGAGCTGGCTGGTTGTGGAGCGCATGCGCACTTCATAACCAGCCGGGACGTCGAGGAGGACGGAGCTCCAGGATCAGGTGAGTATATGGGGTAGGGGAGGGTGACTCGGGGACGGGGGTGACTGGGGGGGTGGGGGGCGACTGGGGGGGTGGGGGGACATCACTTTTTATCCCCTGTCACCAATCATTCATAGTGACAGGGGATAAAATGTTCGGCGGCACATGGCACAAGCGATCAGCGGTATATAGTATATACCGCTGATCGCTTGTACCGGGACCCCACAGGGGGGGTCCCCGATGACTGCCCCATGCTCTCCGCTACCTCCGGTGGCGGAGAGCATGGGGTTTTCATTCATTTTTACAAAGAGATCACTGTGAACAGACATTAGTCTGTTCACAGTGATCGCGGCGGCCATTTTGGATCTGATGGCCGCCGCGGGGAGGGGCGGTTAGATACTGGGGCACTAGGGGGGCTGGTCTGGGGTCTGATTTTAACTATTTCATCTCCCCCCACCGTGGATTCATGGTGGGTGGAGATGAAATATAGCGGTGGCACCGGCCCATTAGTGACCGCCGTTTCGGCGGTCACTAAGGGGTTAATGGGGGTCAGCTGCGGGATCGCAGCTGATTCTCATTATCTCCGGTGCCTCACTCAGATGAGAGCGGGATCGCTGTCCCTGCAGCGATCCCGTTCTCATCACAAACCCCCCCCGTCAAAGCAGGAACGTATATGTACATTCCTACTGCACGGGGCATGTACAATAGGAACGTATATATACAGATGGCTGATGTGAAGGGGTTAAATAATGTTTAGTATTTGTGTTTTATGTTTGCTTTAAATGTATTTTGACATTTTTATCAACTGCATCTAAAAAGCATTTGTTAAATTTTTTAAGAACACCAAAAGGACATAGCACCATATTTTATTCTGTATATATTGGTACATTAGATCTTTAATTTGAACGAACAATTAGTAAAATAGAACATTTTTATTGGCTGCCCTAAAAGGTAAATACAGTGTGAATAATAGTAAGAACCATTAAACTGAAGTGTAATAGACCTTGTTAGGAAGCTAAAGCTATTCTTTTAGCACACCCTAGAGAAAGTTGAAAATGCATACTTAAGTTAAATGGGAAATAAAGGTAAATGGGGCATGAAGGAACAAAAGCTTTAGATAAAAATGAGATTTCATTTTTTGTGTAAGAGTATGCAGGCTCTGACAGCTGATTTAGATAAACAGAAAGGATTACATATGATTTATATACAATTGTGAATGTGTCCTATGAATGCACAGCATACTAGGACATTGTTGCCTGTATAAGCCTCCTTCATATACTCTTTTTTGTGGCTTTTTGTTCTTGCTTAAAAGAAATTGCTACAAAAATACTATAAAATACTTTTTTCCCCATACGTCATGCTCTTTTAATTTTTTTCTAGAATATTTTTGGTATTTGTCATTTGAGTTTTTTGTCCTGTTGTAAATTACGTTTTTATTGTGTGATTAAAGGATTTCTTTAAGAAAAATGTGAAGAAAATGCCTCAGAAAAAAACAGCACACAACTATTTTTTTGGAGCAGCAGAGAAAAAAATTCATAGAGGTCTATGGGAGAAAAAATGTTATAAATTTGGTATGCTATAGAAAGAGAATGTTGTATTTTGCAACTGCAACTAAAAATAAAACTCCTCAAGAAATGCCATGAACCAAAAACATTGTAGGTTTAGTATTTAATGTTTCCATATTGACTCTCAGTTAACATCTGACTGCATCATTTATATATATATATATATATATATATATATATATATATATATATAATTTAAAAAGTTTTTTGTAATATCCTGCTTTTTTTTTTTTGACAGAAAATGCCATGTGTTTAAACTGCACTAACATAAGCAATTAAGCAAATCTGTAATTTTTCAAAAGTAATAAAACAATAACAAAAATTATATTATTTGGGTATGCTGTAATCAACATCTTTCCACAAAGTTAGAAACATACAATTGTTAAACATGTCTTGTGTGCCGATGCATTAGTAGTCCTCTTCACTAAAGTTAGAGGCCTTCCCAAGCTTCTAAAATACTGGGGTCTGGAATACCCCCCCTGCTGCCCTCACACCCTTGACCCTGTTTTATATAATAGAAAAATACATTTGCTTAAGATGAAACTGCTGTAATAAAATGTGTGTTGGGGGCATTTTCCATTCACCATACACAAAAGGGAACATGTATCCCTTTTTCTTGACAACTATGCAAATACAGAGTGGGCCATAAGTATGGATACACCCTGATAAAATGGAAGTGGTTGCTGATATCACCTTATCGTTTGTGACATATTAGTACATGGGAGGGGGGAAATATTTGAGGCCGAGTAACGCCCGTGGCGGCCAACTGCAAAGCCGCCATTTTGGATGACACATCAAACACAGAGATTTGTACAAGGAAAATAGTGGTGTGCTAATTTTTATCAAGGCTTTATTCATAATTGAGTTATTCACAGTGAGAAAAATGGCTCCAAGATCCTTCTCTGTAAATGATCCACAGAAGTACTATACATGTTTTGATACTGTTAGTACCTGAGTAGGTTGTTTTAAATATTATATTTTAAAGCTCACAGTAAATTCTGGTATTGAGTTTTTTATCAATACATTCAAATATAAAATTAAATGCATTAATCTTTATAATTCATTCAATTCTTCTAATTTGTCCATAATAAATATTAGCTGTAATATTTGAATAAGTTGTTCAGAAAAGAAGAAATATTAAGGACTATTTATTTTTATGTTATCTACCTGAGGATGTTAAGCAAATCCTAGAAGAAGAAAAAAATCAGCAAATTACATTTTACGTATTCTGAATTTTAGCATTAGGACTGTTTTAAGGGGAACTCCGGAACTCCGGATAGAATGCCTCTATATAATGTACTGCCATATATGTGCGGTTCTGCCACACTGGTAGTTGATTGACATCCAGGAAGTGAAGAAAACTGGCCTCTGTGCCAATCCACTTTGTCTCCTGCTCCCAATGCTTTCCCCCCTCAGGAGATACAGATTTCTTCCCTCTGTCTCACATTAAGTTTATTTTGCAGAGCACAGGCTGTTGATGCAGATTTAACAGAGGGCAGAGAGTGATGTCACAGGAGGCTTGGCTGGATCTTGTCTCCCCCCCCCCTGAGTGATTCACCATCTCTGACCAGCCTCTCCAGCCAACACCTGAGCAGGCAAGGAGTGACAGAAGCAGCTGCTGCAACTTCACTAATTGTGCAAAAGTCTGCAGTGAAATTAGGGCTATGTCCACAATGAAACTATAATGTGTGAACACAGCCTAGATGTTCTTCAACAGTTTGGGGCGGGGAATGGCAGGGTGAAGGACTGTGATGAACAGCTGAGTGAAAGCAATGCATTCTGAAACCCGTTTCATTGTGTACAACTGCTCAACCAGGAAGTACAGCCACAAAATACAAAGAAGGACCCACAAAACAAATACAAATTTGGTAGTTTCAAAAGTGGGTTAGACAGGTAAGCAATGCTATATGCTTCTGCAGCAGTTTTTTTTTTGTATCTCTACCTGGAGTTCCTCTTTAAGCTGTATGTTGTACAGTACCTTTCATATATCTGTCTATGCTTCCAGGATGTAGAGAAATGCTTTAATTTTTTTGGTATAAAGAGTCAAACAGGCTTTTCCAAGCTCCCAAAAAGTGGGAAGCTGGAATGCTTTGTCTCTCCACGCTTCCTGCTTGATTAACACCAGGAAGCTGGGTCCTAGCAGGTCCAGGTATGGAAGGGAAGGAGTAAGGAGGTGTTACAACTTACCACCAAGAGCTTGCTGCTTACTTGTCAGGAGCCATGTCAGGGAAAGCCTATTTGACCCTTTCTAGTCTTTTTGTGCATTTTTCTACATTTTGGAAGCACAGATATATGAAAGGTACCATGTGTCCCCTCTCTTACCATAACAGCTAGAAATGTCAGCAGTTTGCAACATGAATTGCAGCTGCCTGATTCCCTTTTCAGGAAAAATAAAATAATAATCAAGACAGAGATATCTAAAGTCAGAGTTTAATTCCTTCCTTCTTGTTTTAGTAGTTTAATGGAGTACACCAACATCAGGTGAAAATAAATAAAGATGCAACAGAAAAAGATAACATTGCTTACCTGTCTGTCCCAGTTGCGAAACAACCAAACATTTGCCGATCAATGAAGTCGCAGCACCTAGCAGAAATGACAGCGCTCGGCACAAGTTAATCAATTCTCAATTCTATCTATAGTAATATAAATCACTGCGAAGATTTAGAAAATGAGCACAAAGGGAGTTGCCATAATAAATGTTAGCATAATTTTAAATAATCATTTTTTTTAATTTCACCTTTAATGAACCACAATGAAACTATGTCTGAAAATGTTATCAAGTAAAACTACATTGCATGTGCCACAGAAAATTTTCCAGTTTTGAGAAAAAATTAAAACTACTGTACCGTATACATATATTTTTTCAGATCATAAAAGAAGTACTCTGGTATATTGATTTCATGGTGTTCAGTTTAATTAGATGTTAAAGTTTGATCAATCTTTTCCTGTTTACTAGCTGTGTGATATTCCCTCCTGACAGCTGTAAAGTAACTATCAGCTAAATTAAGCCACTAGGTAGATTCTATTTCTTTTATTGTTCTATAGCAGCCCTGAATTATAACTGTAGGCTATCAAGCTTTATGTGATAAATATAGAATGACACAGACAGAAGCATTTAAATTAAATGAAAAGGAATCCAGTCAGCAGGATACAACTCCATCTAAAATCATGTCACTTGTCTTACTATATTTCTATATCCTTGGATCTTTATTGTTATTATTTTTGTAGTTTTTTTTTTTATATCCTTTCTTATATCCAGATTTCCTTGTATAGAAAGTTGTATGAGGAACTAAAGACCTTTTGCTGTTTCCTGGCTTCCCCAGAATAAATATTGTGGTACTTGCCCTTTCAGGACACTAACATGATCAACCATTTTAGTCAATTGCAAACCCTACAGATACTCTTAAAACCTTAGTAAAACAACAGGAGATAAAGGGGTACACACTCTCTTAGCAGCTCTTATACTCCATTGTTCTAATTAGGGGCAGAGGTTAGACCACTACCCATCGAACATTGGTGGCCTATCATAATGATATATTATTCATGAGACAGCTCAATTTTTTGACCTATTAAAGTTTAGAAACCAAACGTTAATGACATGTATACATTTAGGTGTTGTGAAAAGAGGGCACAATAGTGAAAAATAATCTAAAATAAAATGATTTGAAAATCCTACAAGCTGGTACTAACTACTGTCATGCTCTAACAGTTCTTCTATTGAATTCAGCAACTCATTTAGAAACATATTATTAAAATAGAAAGTATTATTTCAAATACTGTGTCTGGTTACATTATATGCTTCATTATATCATAATTGCATTGGTGTTCAGGGCCTTGGTAAAGTGTAATTTATATGTTTGTTGGAATGGAAAGAAATCAATGCATTTCTGTTGGAGTAGATTATTAACATTCAAATCATAAATAGGAACACAAGATTCATTGTAAATTGTTTTTTTTTTCTAAAGTACATTTGTCAAGCTGAACTAGCTCACACTATCACACATGTCAAGGGAAATAAATTCTGAAGTATTAAGATCAGTATTCTTTGATGTGCACTTCAAAAGTGTAGATTAAATGTTCCCTTTTTAATATATTACAGTGTATTAGGAGATGTATTATACATATGCAAGTCTCTCACCGGAGAAAAGCAGCTTTTGTAGAAGAATACAACAAAGGCGGCTTCACTGTTAATCATTCAAGCTTCTTTTCTTTAGAAAATAGAGAGTCTCCTTGTTTCTCTACATGGACATGCGAGTGCCACAATTAGTTTTTATACTGCATGTCTTTACTTGCCTGCTGGGCAGTGATGTTTCATCTGCTTAATTCTCAATATGCTTTAGCTCTTTGTGTGCATGCCAATTCAATGGCAAATCTTATTAAAGTTCTTTTCTAAGCAAAGAGAAATAATATTTATTGTTTTACTTTTTTGATAGTCGGGTTACTTAAGGCTAACATGATAATGATTTAAATCAGTATAGTTTACCTCTCATTATCCTTTGTAGTGAGTATTTGAAAAATTAAGTGTGGGATGAGGACTTCGAAGCTGAAGAAGATTTGGCTTTCTTGCACAAAGCAGAAATAGATGCACAGGTCCTGTTTGGTCATTCACTCCATGCGCTACTTTATGGTCCCCTGTCTTACATAAAAAAGCTTTTGGTCAGTATTTTTTCCATCAAAACCAGGAGTGGAACTGGCAGGGCAAAATTATAATGGAAAGCTTTGCACAGCTTCTGTGTTTTCAACCTATTCCTGGTTTTGGTGGACAAAAGACTGACCTAAGAGTCATAACTTTTTTTTTTTAAATCTACAGAGGTGTATTAATGATTATCATTACAGCTGTACTTTGTAATGATACCCTAAACTGTACCATAAAGTATGTATGATGTTTAGAGTTTTTTCCATGTATGATGTTCACCATGTGGAATCATTAACACTATATTTACGCGTGTATACAAACATATTTAGTTCAGACAAATCATCATGTGGCAAAGTCTTACATGTTTCAATTTTTTAATATGGAAAATGGGAAAAGAGGTGTAATTTTAACTTTTATTATGGGATGGATTTATTTATATATAAAAACAAAACATTTTTTACACACTCTCCCTTTCGGGGACTTGTATGAGCAAACACTCAATGGCTTATACAGATCAATGCAGTACATATGTAACTGTGCAATAGAAGGAGCATGGGGATACTCTGTTCCCTTCTAGCCAACACTTAGCCCTGGACAAATACTCCGCCCTGGACAGACCTTACTCAAAGATGCAAGAGCGGCATAGCGGTACAGGAACTGGAACAGGGGACTTTTTTTTTATGTGCAGTTGAATGACAGTAGCACAATTTATTAGGGGGGTATACAGTTTATTGAGGAGGTAGCACTACTTATTGCTGGGACAGTTTATTGGGTGGATACAATGCAGTGGTACAGTCAGGGACAGTGGCAGTGTTAATTTGTGTATAGGCACTATTTTTTAGGGGCAGTGGCATTATTTAGTAAGGGAGACAGTGACACAATTCATATAGAGGGCACTCATTTATCAGGTTATTAACACAGCATGTTTCAGTATTGTATTTTGGAGCACTTTTTGTAGCAGTATTGTTTTCAAGGATGCAGTATAGTGTTCAGGGCACCATTAGTGACTTTTAGAGGGCAACATGTGTGGCAGCATTATATGTAGGCAACACAGCATGTGACAATAGTCGATTCAAAGCTGAAAGAAGACTTTATGGTAGTCTAGGTCAAATGAAGAAGAATAGAAAAGAGAACAATTCTAAGAAGACATCACCTTTCACAGAATGGCTCCATGAGAGAGCTGTAGTCCCTGTTTAATCTGCAGTGAGATGATAGGTGGCACCTTTCTAGTTTTTGAAGCAGCAGCTTGCAGCTTATCCAGGCATGTTCAGGCATACTAGGAGTTGTAGATTTACACACTGTACTTCAGTAGCAGGTTATATCCTGATAATTATTATAAGGATATTAATAATTTAACAAAACTAAAAGGGATTCTGATGTTAACCCTTTTACTACCCTAAAAAAACAGAGATCCCTATTTTAACCCATTCACAGCCCTACACAACTAAGGATACCTACATTCACCCCCTCACTGTCTAGATTTGTTTAAAAAAAAATTGCCAGTTGGTCATACTGAATGTTGCTAGCCAGGAGTTAAGGATATAAAAAATAATGTATCAGTAAAATAAATAAATAACACTTAGGTATTACATGTTTCAGGAGACTTGCCACCTTCCTTGCCACCAAGGTTAAAGTAGAATGCACTGTATTTGAGGAAGGGAGCGTGCCTCCTGAAACTCTCTGATAAATGAAGCTGTTAGTGAATTTACTAAGAGTTTAAAAATAGCCAGGATGCTTTTTGTTAATGCTGACAGCCGTCAAAAATACACCTGTTATTTTCCAATGACGGACGTCTATAATGATCATGAACATTATAGGCGCCCGGAAATGGAATATAACAGATGTGCTTTTGATGGCCATAGGCAATAATGGCCGCAAAATTTGGTATGTAAACATAGCCTTACAAGATTTTATCGCTAAAGGCCCAATGACAGAAAACGATTATTGGCCATTACAGCCAATTGAAATGTCTGTCGTTGACTAAGATAGCAATGATCTGCTGCAGTCGTTCTGCTGTTATCTTCTTTGAGCTGCCCAGACAATCTAGCAATGACCAGGGCAGTCCCCCCCCCCCAGTTCCCCCCGGCTCTTACCCACTTGCTACCAACGCGTGTAATAGTGTCGGCAGTGAGTGGGAACGAGGAGCAAGAGAGCACTGACAGCGCTTGTTTGCTCCTCTGCGTCGTCCCTTGTAATAGGGGTTTAGGCCATATATGCCTACCCAATGTAGTTTTTGTGTAAATTCCACATCAGGTAGTGACATTACCAAAATGTTGATTTCAAATCCTCATTGTAAGACAAAAAAAAAAATGCTTTGCTCTAAAATCAGTTCAATACATCTGAATGGGTTTTACAGTGACTAGGACAAAGACAGCAGATTTTCAATGTGTCAATAGAAGATACATAGATAAATGCTGAATATATTATATGGTTTGCTAAGGAAGTGTTAGAATAATAGCTAAAGTTGATAAGCTAACAGTTTAAGACTGTCAAAATACTAGATTTGATGCTATAGGCAACAAAAACATTTATCATAAAAAAACATTGTAAATTAACCTTGAATCAAAGTTGTAAAACAGTAACGTATAAGCTCTAAACAGTTTTTCCTATGAATACAAAATGAGCTGTGCTATGATTAAAGTGTCACTGTCATTTAAAAACCTTTTTTCTAAAATATTAGATCAATTGATTCTAAACCGTTTTTAAATATTTTATTTATTTTCATTGTTTCACCCTGCAAATCCTCTTTATACAGTTCTCCTCCAGAAGGCGCTGTTTCTTAGTTTTAGCCTTCACTGTTCCAAATGTAAAAATCTTGATTTCGGCTATGTTCACACTACGTAAAACTACAGCAAAACTACGTACAACCAACAAAACAACTTCTTCTCGCCGCAGAACTATGGCCGTAGTTTTGAGGGGTGGAACATAGCCTTTTTTTTTAACTGAGTTCTAAACCACACCAAATTAGTAGACAAGAGAGGGGGAAAAGTAGCCATGTTTTTTGTAGCGCTGGATAACCCCTTTAAGGGCCAAGAAAATTTTAGTTTTTGCAGTTTTTCCTCCTCATATTTAAAAGGCTATACCACTTTCATTCACTTACAGACCCAAATGAAGCCATGTTTTTTACAACACCAATCCTATTTGACAATTCTATTTCACACTTAATTTTTGTGCACGTTGAAATTGAAAAAGAGTTATTTTTAATTACGATATACAATTTAAATAGCCTTTATTTTATTTTACTTTAAAAATATGAAAACCTTTTAAACATTAATGAATATGTTTAAAATTGCTCTATTTTTATCCTTTCAACACTTTTATTTTTTAGTCTATGGGGCTGTTTGAGCAAAAGCAAAGTAAAACACTTCTCTAGAATTGTTTGTCTGCTTGTCAGCCAGTTATGTCTGGACTCTGTTCTGCACCACTCCGGGTGCCTGGAAAAGCTGCATCCAATCCTGGAAATCTTCTCCCAAGTTTCCCAGGACTAAATCTAGCTGTTCCAGGCACCCGAAGAGGAGCATCGCGGAGCACTGCAGAGTTGAAAGGCAGCCAACTGACAAGATGACGAGCCTAACAAAGCACTTTACTTCTCTGGAACTGTAAATTCACTCACCCATACTTATCCCTAGTCCCAATTCTAAGGTGTTTTTTTTTATCTTTATTGCTGATGCCAAAGTGATTTTATATTGGGCAAGTCCACTGGTTGTAAAAAGTTGCTGTGCTTGCTGAGTATTGGTTGTTTTATTTTGTATCATTTTGAAAGGCTATCTGGCATTCGATTTGTAAAGTGCCTCCATAGATTATGATGGGGTTGTTTTTGATATTTAACCCCTTAAGGACCCATGCCGTACGGATACGTCATGGAATCCTGTCACTTAAGGACCCATGCTATACCCATACATCATGGAGTCCAGCGGTACTTTGGCCTGAGCTCAGGAGCTGAGCTCACTTAAGAGCACGTGGGGATCGACTGCTATCAGCAACCAGGTCCTCATTGTTAGTGACAGGCTACTGAAATCGCGCTGCAGCATGCCATTAACCCCTGCAGTGCAGCTATCGTGGCACTTACATCAGTGATAGGAGCTGCAGCTCCTTTCACTGTCTGATCGGGACCCCCGCAGTGTGTCCGATCATTCTATATGACTTCTGGAGGTCTCTTACCTTCCTCCCGGCAGTCAGATCAGTGATCGATGCATAGAGTCTTCAAAGGCAGGCTCTATGCAATGATCGCAGATTACACTGATCAATGTTATGCTATGGCATAGCAATAATCAGTGTATATAATGTAATGTAAAAAATGTTAAAGTCCCCTAAGGGGACATAAAAAGTGTGAATTAAAAAAAAATGTTTTTTTTAAAAAACATGATGTAGCCCCTCCCCCAATAAAAGTTTAACCCCCCTTTCCCTTTTTATAAATAAAACACATAAAAAATAGACATTATATACCATAGCGTGCAGAATTTTGCGACCTAATAAAATAAAAAAATATTTTTCCTGCATGGTGAACAGGGTAAACAAAAAGCAGTTAAAAAATGTCAGGATTGATTATACTTAATACATTTTATTTAAAATAAAAATTGATCAATTATGTGTCTTCTGCACAAATATGGCACTAATAAAATCTAAAGATCATGGTGCAAAAAATAATTTCCCATACAGCTCTGTATGTGAAAAAATAGAAACGTTATAAGAGTCAAAAAGGGGCCATTGTAATCACACCTATTTGCAAAAAAAAAGTTTTACTGTTAATTAAATTAGTAAAGCATTAGAAAAGCTATATAACCTGCATATCGCTCTATTTAGACTCACCTATAGAATAAAGATAAAATGTCAGTAAAGTACAGTAATGTACTGTAAAGTGCATTAAGTAAACAGGAAAAACCCCCACACACAATTTGTAGAATTACATTTTTTTCCCCCAATTTTACCTCATAAATCATATTTTGGGAGTTCCATCATACATGGTATGGTAGGCGGCTTTACAAAGTATACCTGTTCCTGAAAAAAAAACAAGCTCTCACCTGGCCCTTTAGCTGGAAGAATAAAAAAGTTATAGCTCTTAGGAGGTAAAAACGAGAACGTTAAATTGAAAATTATCCCAGTCCTTAAGGCTAGAGATGAGCGAATCGGGTTCGGGTTCGAGTCGATCCGAACCCGAACGTTCGGTATTTGATTAGCTGGGGCTGCTGAACTTGGATAAAGCTGTAAGGTTGTCTGGAAAACATGGATACAGCCAATGACTATATCCATGTTTTCCACATAGCCTTGGGGCTTTATCTAACTTCAGCAGCCACCGCTAATCAAATGCCGAACGCTCTGGTTCGGATGGACTCGAGCATGCTCCAGGTTCGCTCATCTCTACTTAAGGCTACTTTGGGCCCTGTCCTTAAGGGGTCGATTTGAGAGTTAAGTTCCATAAAGTTAGTCTTTTGTTGTTAAAATACGTCATTCTTTTAAATCTTGCTTACTTGTACTAGTAGTAGTAGTAGTACTATTAGCAGTAGTACTTGTTAACTAATGTAACCTAGTAAGATGTACAGTATTGCTCAGTACAATTCCTTTTTCAAAGCATACTCATTCATATATTGACTAATTCAATGACATCAATATATTGTACAGTGTGTAAATTATTTATTATTGTGGTGAACAATATTAACAAAATTCACAAACAAACCACTATTTAACATGTCTTATATTCTATTTTTTTTAAAAAAGCTTCCATGTTGTAATCATAGTAAAGAGGTTTATAATTTCACACCAGTTCTACTTTGCTATTTTTGTCTGAGTTCTTTTTAAGCTTAATTAAAATGTTGATTAACATATTCTTCTTCGATTTATTTCTTATCACTGGCAAAATTATGTGGAACAAGCATAAAATTGGAATAATGAAACAGAAACATTTATCCTTTATGCAATTAATATGTAGGTTGCCTGTATAACACATAAGAAGAAATGTGTAAGGCTGCCAGATGTAGCAGAGCTATGCTTGTCACTAGGTGCAACTTATTGTTATACACAGTAGGATTGTGTTACTTGAGATGGTATATTGTGTTACAAGTAATTATGAGGGTTCCCAGAGATCTTGCTACCAAATCTGTAACCTCTGGATCACTATAGTATTGATGTTATTTTATTCTGGCACCAAGATTTAGTGTAATTATAACTAGTGATGAGCGAGCACTAAAGTACTTCAGTGCTCGTTATTCGAGTCAAGCATTTTTCAATGCTCAAGTGCTCCACTCAATTTACAAACCCCATTAAAGTCAATGGGAGACTGAAGCATTTAACCAGTGTTCAAAACATAAAGTATAACTACTTCTTTAGAGTATCACACTACTCCATCTCCTACAGACAGAGGAAGTTTTACCTCCATGAAACATGAATTGCTTCTAAATAGATGTCTGTTTATATGGAAGAATAACCTGTGCACTAAAGAAAGAGAACAAATATCTTGTATGTGTAAGAATTATAGTCACTCTATATATTTACTCTACATTTCTTGTAAAGAATATTGTTTATATCAATAGCGCAAGTGGTACTTATGAAAAAAACTTAAAGGAGACCTGTCACCCCCCGTGTCAGGGTGACAGGCTTATGACCCCCAGCTAGATCCCCTTATACTGACCTCATCTCGCCGAGTCCCGCTCCCAGAGCCGGTCCCAGGACAGAGATATCCTGGCCAGAAGCTGGCGCACGCGCTGTGGAGATAGGTCTGGCATCCATAGAGAATGAATGAAGCCGTGCGCGCGTTGCAGAGATGATTCCGGCTCCATTCACTCTCTATGGACCTATCTCCACAGCGTGCACACTGGCTTCTGACCCGGGACCGGCTCCGGCAGCGGGACTCGGCGGGATGAGGTCAGTATAAGGGGATCTAGCTGGTGGTCGGGAGCCTGTCATCCCGGCACGGGGGGGGGGGGGGGGGCAGGAGGTGACAGGTCCTTTTTAACATTGGTGGAGGAAGAGTGGACCAGTTACTTTTATTTTTAAGTGCTCTTTTAAAAAATAAAAAAAGAAAGAAGGAAGGAGGAAGAAGAAAGAAGGAAGAAGAATTTCTTGCCTTTATCCTTAAATTTTACTGCTATCCTCCTTTTTATGTCTATAATTTTTCAATCATTTCATTTATCTTTAAATGTTTCATATCAATGGACTTTTCTAATACACATATCACAAATTGTACTGCAAATTGTTGAATACTTTTATGGTCTAGTACACATATTGAATGCAACGGATCATTACTAGAGATGAGCAAACTTTTCAAAAGTTCGGTCCGACCGGACTTTCGGATTTTTTCTGAAAGTTCTGTCCGACCGAATTTCGGATTTCTTCGTATTTCATAGTTTAAAGCATCTATATGACATGGGGGTAGTGTATTTGGTTGAATTTAGGGCTCTACATGTCAGTAACATCTTTATCTTTTCAATATCTCAAAGTCATTTTTTTTTTTAGACTTCAATATTCACCATCACAGGGTCTATGCAGGAAATTCACCATTACAGGGTCTATGCAGGAAAAAGGTCACAAATGCAGTGAAAGAGCAGCAGTAGTCATTGGAGGCCAGTGGACATCCAGCAATAGTCATTTGAGGCCAGTACAGGAGCAGCAGTAGTCAACATGGAGGCCAGGCAGGAGCAGCAGTAGCCAACATGGAGGACAGGCAGGAGCAACAGTAGCCAACATGAAGGCGAGGCAGGAGCAGCAGTAGCCAACATGGAGGCCAGGCAGGAGCAACGGTAGTCAACATGGAGGGCAGGCAGGATCAGCAGTAGCCAACATGGAGGCCAGGCAGGATCAGCAGTAGCCAACATGGAGGGCAGGCAGGATCAGCAGTAGCCAACATGGAGGGCAGGATCAGCAGTAGCCAACATGGAGGCCAGGCAGGAGCAACAGTAGCCAACATGGAGGCCAGGCAGGAACAGCAGTAGCCAACATGGAGGGCAGGCAGGAGCAACAGTAGCCAACATAAAGGGCAGGCAGTATCAGCAGTAGCCAACATGGAGGCCAACATGGAGGGCAGGCAGTATCAGCAGTAGCCAACATGGAGGCCAGGCAGGAGCAGCAGTAGCCAACATGGAGGCCAGGCAGGAGCAGCAGTAGCCAACATGGAGGCCAGGCAGGAGCAGCAGTAGCCAACATGGAGGCCAGGCAGGAGCAGAAGTAGCCAACATGGAGGCCAGGCTGGAGCAGCAGTAGTCAACATGGATGCCAGTTAAGTCCCAGCAGTAGTCAACATGGAGGCAAGGGCAGGCACAGCAGTAGTCAACCTGGATGCTAGTTAAGGCCCAGCAGTAGCCAACAAGGAGTCCAGGCAGGAGCAGCAGTAGCCAACATGGAGGCCAGGAAGGAGCAACAGTAGTTAACATGGAGGCAGGCAGGATCAGCAGTAGCCAACATGGAGGGCAGGCAGGATCAGCAGTAACCAACATGGAGGCCAGGCAGGATCAGCAGTAGCCAACATGGAGGGCAGGCAGGATCAGCAGTAGCCAACATGGAGGGCAGGCAGGATCAGCAGTAGCCAACATGGAGGCCAGGCAGGAGCAACAGTAGCCAACATGGAGGCCAGGCAGGAGCAGCAGTAGCCAACATGGAGGCCAGGCAGGAGCAACAGTAGCCAACATGGAGGGCAGGCAGTATCAGCAGTAGCCAACATGGAGGCCAGGCAGGATCAGCAGTAGCCAACATGGAGGCCAGGCAGGATCAGCAGTAGCCAACATGGAGAGCAGGTAGGATCAGCAGTAGCCAACATGGAGGGCAGGCAGGATCAGCAGTAGCCAACATGGAGGCCAGGCAGGATCAGCAGTAGCCAACATGGAGGCCAGGCAGGATCAGCAGTAGCCAACATGGAGGCCAGGCAGGATCAGCAGTAGCCAACATGGAGGGCAGGCAGGATCAGCAGTAGCCAACATGGAGGCCAGGCAGGAGCAACAGTAGCCAACATGGAGGCCAGGCAGGAGCAGCAGTAGCCAACATGGAGGGCAGGCAGGAGCAACAGTAGCCAACATGGAGGGCAGGCAGTATCAGCAGTAGCCAACATGGAGGCCAGGCAGGATCAGCAGTAGCCAACATGGAGGCCAGGCAGGAGCAGCAGTAGCCAACATGGAGGGCAGGCAGGATCAGCAGTAGCCAACATGGAGGCCAGGCAGGAGCAGCAGTAGCCAACATGGAGGCCAGGCAGGAGCAGAAGTAGCCAACATGGAGGCCAGGCTGGAGCAGCAGTAGTCAACATGGATGCCAGTTAAGTCCCAGCAGTAGTCAACATGGAGGCAAGGGCAGGCACAGCAGTAGTCAACCTGGATGCTAGTTAAGGCCCAGCAGTAGCCAACAAGGAGTCCAGGCAGGAGCAGCAGTAGCCAACATGGAGGCCAGGCAGGAGCAACATTAGTTAACATGGAGGGCAGGCAGGATCAGCAGTAGCCAACATGGAGGCCAGGCAGGATCAGCAGTAACCAACATGGAGGCCAGGCAGGAGCACCTGCACCAGGTATTTTTGTCTGTCAGGAAAGACGGATGTGATATACACACTTTCAATCAGAAGGGTCCAACTATAGAAATTGTGTGTATCTCTATCTATCTATATATATCTATATCTATATATATTTATATATATATATATATATATATATATATATATATATATATATATATATATAGTACTTTTTTAAAGATATAATGCTTACACCTGCACGAGGTATTTTAGTCTCTCAGGATAAGACGGATGTGATATACACACTATCAGAAGTATAGGACTTGTATATCTGTACTGCATGTTTTGGTTCCATGCACCCTTTGCTATCCTATGCCTAATCTATCTATCTTTCGCCCTCTCTATATTTCTCTCTCAATCACTAGATGTTTCTCCTTTCCGTTTTCCTAATCTTTCCTTTCCTTTCCTATAATATCTTCTCAGTAGTCTGTAGTACACAACAGCAGCTTGCTTCCTCTCTCTCCCTCTCTCTACACACTGCGTAGTGCGGTCATGTGACCGCTCCTTTTAAAGCAATACCGACGTCACACAGGGGGTGGGCTAGTGCAAGATCCTTGCTGATTGGATGTGTTCCAGGCATCATGGGAAAGCGCGTTTCCCGCCCGGAACACTTCCTGCTTTCTAGAATGGTGGATGCTATTTTGGGAGTGGGAGGTATCTCCTCTAGCTCCTCTGCATCCCCCACACACACTCCAGTGACACCTGTGAGCTGCTCTGGATGCCACCCTATGAGCACTAGTGTTGAGCAAGCATGCTCTTTCGAGGATAGTGCTCAATCAAGCATCTCGCTTATCTCCTCCCCTCATGTTTGTGACTTTAATTAGCCAATAAACAAGTGCGGAAGGTCTTGCACATCCTGTTATGCCATAGCAATGTTGGCTACTGGCATACCAGTGATTGGCTGGCTGCATCAGGTAACCTGGGTCTCTATAGGTCCAAGTAACCTAATACTCAGTTTAAATTTCATCATTTAGCAGTCAGGGAGATATGCTGGAAGAGGGACAGCGTTAGTGTAGGTAATAGTTTAAGTATATAGGCAGGCCAGTAGCCCATAAAACCCCCCAAATCCCCTTTGAGGACTAGTAATCTCCCTGTGTGACACAAAAAAAACCAACCATCTGACATACACTATACCGGATATATACAGTATACTGATACTGGTACAGTATACTGGTACTGGTATAAAGTGACTATACGCAGTTCTAAACAGCCAGCTTATGTGTTCTAGTGTGCTTACAGCATACAGTATATACCAGTTGTTTGATGCTCTTATGTTTATATCATATGAGTGCGTAGTTTAAACAGCCAGCCTTCGTGTTCTAGTATGCTAACAGCGTACCGTATATACTAGTTGTTTATTACACCCCTCGTTGTGTCATTTGAGTACACAGTTCTAAACAGCAAGCTTACATGTTCTTGTTTACTAACAGTGAACCAGTTGTACACCAGTTGTCTAATACACTGAAGTTTCCGTGACTGTGGTACACAGTTTAAAGTAGCCATTTAACGTGTTTTAGTCTGCCAGCAGTGAGTCTACCAGTTGTATAATACGCATAAGTTGGCGTGACTGTGGTATACAGTTTTAAACAGACACTTTATGTGTTCTACGTATACAGCGACTATACCAGTTACCTGTTGTATAATATGCTAAAGTTTGCGTTATTATAGTACACAGAAACATATAGCCAGTCTATATGTTGTTCTCTGGTGAAAACATTTAATGAGCAAGACTACTAGTAAGGGATGATGACATAAGCGTACTAATGATGGTGCGGGAAAAATCCAAGGGCAAGTGCCTGCTGCTGAGGGAGAATAAGAACGCCACCTAACCCCTAGGGCTTTGGAGTCATGGAGTTGGAGTCAGAGCTAGTTTTGGCTGGAGTCAAAGTTGGAGTTGAAAAAAATGTACCGACTTCAATTCCAGTTTCAGAAAGTTATAAAGATTTGTAATTTACTTATATTTAAAATTCTCAAGTACCTATCAGCTGCTGTATGTCCTGCAGGAAGTGGTGTTTTCTTTTCAGTCTCACACAGTGTTCTCTGCTGACATCTCTATTCAAGACAGGAACTGCCCAGGGCAGGAGAGGATTTCTATAGGGATTTCCTCCTGCTCTGGACAGTTCCTGTCTCAGAAAGAGATGGCAGCAGAGAGCACTGTGTTAGACTGAAAAGAAAACACCACTTCCTGCATGACATACTGCAGCTGATAAGTATGGGAAGACCTGAGATTTTTAAATGGAAGTAAATTTTAAAACTATATAACTTTCTGAAACCAGTTAATTTGAAAGAATAAGATTTCTGCTGGACAACCCCTTTAAAGTCAAATTAATCCCCTATCCAGATGGTTTAAACAGTGAGTATTATAAACTCCATATCACCATATTAGACCTTACTTAGCTAAACTATTAAAAAGGATAATAGTTTCAGAGGAATTTCCAGCAGAAATGCTGAAAGTCTTGGTGATTACCCTCACCAAACCTAAAACATCCTAGATGCAGCATCAAACTTTCGTCCCGTATCACTCCTACACAAAGATTTAAAAATTTTCACAACACTATTAGCATATAGACCGTCTGACACTGTGCCTTCATTGATAGGACACGATCAAGTCAGATTTGTGGCTATCAGACAGACCTGAGATGGTACCTATCAATTTATTAATCTAATTGTGGCAGTGGAGACTCGGCAAACGCCTTCTCTGCTACTCACACTACGCAGACAAGGCGTTCCACCGAGTCCATTGGGGATACCTACAAACCACTTAAATGTGGTATAACAGGCCCTCTAATAAGAGCAATTATGCCCCTCTATACAATACCGACAACCCAAATATATTCCTCAGTTACACTTTCTCAGCTTTTTCCATTACTAATGGAACAAGGCAAGGATTCCCTTGTCACCCACAATTTTTGCTATAGTTATTGACCCCCCTTGCCCAATGAATTAGACAAGATGCAACCATACAGGGTATAAAAGTGGACACTTGTGAGCACTGCATGAGCAGCTTTGCAGATTTTGGCGGAGTTTGGGGACATCAGTTACTATACAATAAACTCATCCAAATCTATGATATTAAACTTAGGTATGCCACTGGATCTAGTCATAAAATAGACAAATGACTACCCTTTTCAATAACTTGAAAATTCTATATCGTATTTAGATGTAATGCTTACCTATTCTCTCCATAAGTTAGTGCAACTAATTATAAAACCCTACTAGATGTTAGCACTAAAGACATTGCTCTACTCTTCTATACCTATGTCATAGGTAGGACGTATAAACACAATTTAAATTATGGTGCTGTACTTCCCAAAATCTTGAATTATTTCAGAAACTTGCCCCCCCCCCACCCCCACCCCCACCCACATTGCTGACATGCATCCATAGACTCATTAATAGATATGTGCGGTTGGGACACAAGGCAAGAGTGTCTGGGGAAATGTTATGTTAGGGAGGTAGGGTGTCCCAATTTTACACTTTATTATTATGCATTAATCCTAGACCAACTTAAACAGTGGTGGGTGGCACTTGAAAAATCCTTGTCACCATATCAGAACTTACCTGTATTGGCATGGTCAAGGAGACTACCTCCGTCTAAGCCTTATACACTTCCACCAATCTTATTGGAAATCAAAGTATTTAATAAAGAAAAATCACAATCCCTTTTATATAGGAATAGGACCCTTACTCTGACTTCAGCATATAGATTACTAAGGGGATAGCCAAACTATCAATAATTTTTTAGAAAGATTTATTGTTACATTTCTCTAAATTGGTGAGGATTTACAAGATTTATAACAAAGACTTTTACAAGTACTTTCAACTTGACCCAGATAAAAAAAATCAGCTTGTATATGCTAAAGACACAAAATCTGAGCAATTCCTTACAGATCAGAAACAAGTCTCCAAAGGACTATCCTTAACTTAAAAGTGTATATCCTCACAAACATGTATCCCTACATTTGTGCATAAATGGGAGCTTGATCTAAAAAAGGGAATTAAAACAACAATAGAATAACTTGCACGATTTGTCTTCCAAAGTCTCTTGCTGCATTGGACACTAAGGGGGAGATTTATCAAAGGGTGTAAAATTTAGACTGGTGCAAATTGGCCACAGCGAACCAATCACAGTTCAGCTTCCATCTCTGGTGAAAGGAAAGAGGAGCTGTGATTGGCTGCTGTGGCCAGTTTGCACCAGTCTAAATTTTACACCCTTTGATGAATCTCCCCCTAAGAGTTCTCACAAATTTTCTTTTACAGATGGTACATGATGTCTTATTGTTTGGCTAAAACACCAATGTGTTAGAGAGGCAACTCCAACATAGGAACTCTCCTACACATATTGTGGGAGTGCCCGGTGATTGTAACATTTTGAAATACCATCTGATCTTACAAAGAGAAACTCCTTATGTATCCAATAACAAGCAAGCAGGGTAGATAAGGAGACTCGGCACTGCGGTTGTGATTTACAGGCACTGGGAACACGGGCTTATAAGATGCGTAAATCTATATGACATCGGTGGTGCTCTATATCATACAAATAGACTATAGTAATCTTATCCAAGGAAGATATGAAGAGATATGGCACTCACCAATTGATGTATTCGTTAAAAGGTGTACTTTATTTCATCCACATGGGAAAACAGACAGACACAAACACAGTGAGAGGACGCAATCAGCGATATGTATTCAATACTCTGGGGCCCTAGTCTAGCCTTCCTTTCCATGGACATGAATTACATTCCTTGTAAGGACCTATCTGTACTAAATCATGGTCTGATGGCATCGAGGAATTGCATTGTTTATAGGTGGAAATCCATGGCCAATCCCTCTCTCAACAAAATCATAGCAAAAGTTCAATTCAACTATAGAATGGATAAGAATATAGCTACATGAAATGGAAACCTGTCATGATTGGATAAGAACAAGTGGTATGTGCTTAATTATACTAAAAAACAACTTGATAGTATGCACTGTTTATTAACCCCTTCACGTCAGCCATCTGTATATATACGTTCCTTTTGCACATGCCCCGTGCAGTAGGAATGTACATATACGTTCAAGCTTTGACGGGGCTTTGTGATGAGAACGGGATCGCTGCAGGGACATCTGGACATCTGTGTACAGCACCGGAGATAATGAGGATCAGCTGCGATTCCGCAGCTGACCCCCATTAACCCCTTAGTCAATGGCGGATTATAATGTAGGCGGTTTGGGCGGCCGCCCGGGGCCCGAGGCTCTCTGCACTCTTGTGATCGCAAGCATTGTTTCACAAGAGTCTCCGGCTGCCTCCGGCTGATGCGCGGCTGCCGGGGGTGTCCCGTCCTCTCCCCGGCAGCGAGCGCATCTCACAGCTCCTAGTGCCGCCTGGGGCCCTGACTTCCGGTACTGGGAGCACACGTACCGGAAGTCAGGGCCCAGGCGGCACTAGGAGCTGTGTGATGCGCGCGCTGCCGGGGAGAGGACGAGACACCCCCAGCAGCCGCGCATCAGCCGGAGACTGCAGACGGAGAGAGGATCGACGGGGGAACGCAGGGTAGGTGAGTTGTATTTTGTTATTTGTGTGTTATTTACTGACTGGGGGGGCTTCTATAAAGGGGAGAAGAGGGGGACCAGCTATAAGGGGGGGGGGAGAGGGGGACCAGCAATAAGGGGGGAAAGAGGGGGACCATCTATAAGGGAGGAAAGAGGGGGACCATCTATAAAGAGGAAAAGAGGGGGACCATCTATAAGGGGGAAAATCTATAGAGGGTGAAAGAGGGGGACCATCTATAAGGGGGAAAGAGGGGGACCATGTATAGAGGGGGAAAGTGGGGGACCATCTATAAGGGGGGAAAGAGGGGGACCATCTATACGGGGGGAAAGAGGGGGACAATCTATAGAGGGGGAAAGAGGGGGACCATCTATACGGGGGGAAAGAGGGGGACAATCTATAGAGGGGGAAAGAGGGGGACCATCTATAAGGGAGGGGGGAGGGGGACCAGCTATAAGGGGGGAAAGAGGGGGACCATCTATAAGGGGGGAAAGAGGGGGACCATCTATAAGGGGGGAAAGAGGGGGACCATCTATAAGGGGGGAAAGAGGGGGACCATCTATAAGGGTGAAAGAGGGGGACCAGCTATAAGGGGGGAGAGGGAAGAGGGGGTCTATCTATAAGGGGGAAAGAGGGGGACCATCTATAAAGGGGGAAAGAGGGAGACCATCTATAAAGGGGGACTATCTCCTATAGGATTAGCACCCTCCTCTCCTGACATCCTCTGTGCTGCTGGGACCTCCCCTATAGATCAGCACCCTCCTCTCCTGACATCCTCTGTGCTGCTGGGACCTCTCCTATAAGATCAGCACCCTCTTCTCCTGACATCCTCTGTGCTGCTTGGACCTCTCCTATAAGATCAGTACCCTCCTCTCCTGACATTCTCTGTGCTGCTGTGACCTTGGGGGGGGCAACATCAGGGGACCAGGTGAGGTGGCGATATGTTTATTGGGGGCAGTGGAGGTGGGGTGGGCAATGCTTACTGGGGGTAGCAGCAAGGGACCAAACATTATGTTTATTGGGGCCAGCAGGGAGGGGAGGCAGGCAGGCAGTGGGGACAGTGGGGGGGGGGCGCAGTAGCAGATTATAATGTGGGCAAATTGACTGGGGGGGCCCAGGTTGGGTGGACAGCCCGGGGCCCAGGGTACATTTAATCCGCCACTGCCCTTAGTGACCGTCGAAACGGCGGTCACTAATGGGCCGGTGCCGCCGCTGTATTTCATCTCCCCCCACCGTGAATCCACGGTGGGGGGAGATGAAATAAGTAAAAATCAGACCCCCAGATCAGACCCCTAGTGCCCCAGTCACTAACCCCCCCTCCCGCGGCGGCCATCAGATCCAAGATGGCCGCTGCGATCACTGTGAACAGACTAATGTCTGTTCACAGTGATCAAAAAAGAAAAATGAATGAAAGCCCCATGCTCTCCGCCACCGGAGGTAGCGGAGAGCATGAGGCAGTCATCGGGACCCCCCTGTGGGTCCCATGTGCCGCCGGCACTTTTTATCCCCTGTCACCATGAATGATTGGTGACAGGGGATAAAAAGTGATGTCCCCCCACCACCCAAGTCGCCCCCCACCCCCTCTGTCACCCCCGTCCCCCAGTCACCCCCCCCCCCCTTCCCCATATACTCACCGGATCCACGGAGATCCTTCCTCTTCCGTGTCCTGGCTGGTTATGAAGTGCGCATGCGCTCCACAACCAGCCAAGCTCTGAAAATTTAAAGTGACAGAGACCAATTTGGTCTCTGTCACTGAACTATGATTACTGTGATAGAAAATCATAGTAATACAGTGAAAATGAATGTATAAAGTACAAAAAGTGACAAACATACAAAAAAATAAAACACACACTTTTAATTATAGTAATAATTGCAGTTTACTCCCAAATTACCCCTAACCCCCCCCCCCCCAGATTACCCGTAACCACCGCAGGTTGCCCGTAACCACTGCACGTTGCCCGTAACCACCCCAGGTTGTCCGTAATCACGTCAGATTGCACGTAACCCCCCAGATTACCCGTAACCACCGCACGTTGCCCATAACCACCGCACGTTGCCCGTAACCACCGCACGTTGCCCGTAACCACCACACGTTGCCAGTGACCCCCTCCAGATTGTCCGTAATCACCCGAGATTGCCTGTAACCACCCCAAATTACATGTAACCACCCCAGATTAGCCATAAGCACTTCACTCTATCCGTAACAATTCTAGATTGTCTGTAACCCCTCCAGGTTGCCCCTAACCACCGCAGGTTGGGCATAACCACCCCAGATTGCCCGTAATCATGCCAGATTACATGTAACCCCCCAGATTGCACGCAACCACCGCAGGTTGCCTCTGACCACCGCACGTTGCCTCTGACCACCGCACGTCGCCTCTGACCACCGCACGTCGCCTATGACCACCGCACGTCGCCTCTGACCACCGCACGTCGCCTATGACCACCGCACGTCGCCTATGACCACCGCACCTTGCATCTGACCACCGCACCTTGCCTCTGAACACTGCACCTTGCCTCTAACCACCCCAAATTGCCAGTGACCCACTCCAGATTGCCCGTAACCACGCCAGATTACAGGTACCCACCTCAGATTACCTATTAGCACTTCAGTTTATCCGTAACCACAGCAGGTTGCCTGTAACCACCCCAGATTGTCCGCAACCACCCCAGATTGTCCGTAACCACAGCAGGTTTCCTGCAACCATACCAGATTGTCTGTAACCACAGCAGGTTGTCCGTATTCACCCCACGTTGCCCATAACCACCCCAGGTTGCCTCTAACCACCCCAGGTTGCCTCTACCCACACCAGGTTGCCTGTAACCACCCCAGGTTGCCGTAACCACAGCAGGTTGCCTGTGACCACCCCATGTTGACCGTATCCACCCCAGATTATCCGTAACCACCCCAGATTACCCGTAACCACCTCAGACTGCCCGTAACCACCCCAGACTGCCCGTAACCACCCCAGACTGCCCGTAACCACCTCAGACTGCCTGTAACCACCTCAGGCTGCCCGTAACCACCTCTAGATTACCCGGAACCACCCCAGACTGTCCGTAACCACCCCACATTACCTGTAATCTAATTTTTTTTATTGCATTTTAGTAACTGCGCTATTCTAATAACTGTTACTAGCTGGGGTTTTGCTCCAGCAAATTGGCGCTCCTTCACTTCTGAGCCCTGCTGTGTGCCCATACAGTGGTTTATGCCCACATATGGGGTACCGTTGTACTCAGGAGAACCTGCGTTACAGATTTTGGGGTAGATTTTTTCTCCTGTTCCTTGTGAAATTTAGAAATTTCAAACTAAACCAACATATTATTGGAAAAATTAAAGTTTTTCATTTTTACTGGCCAATTTTGAATACTTTCCTCTAATACCTGTGGGGCCAAAATGCTCATCCTACCCCAAGATGAATTCTTTGAGTGGTGTACTTTCCGAAATGGGGTGACTTTTGGGGGGATTCTATTCTGTAGACACTACAGGGGCTCTGCAAACGCACCTGGTGCTCAGAAACTTCTTCAGAAAAATCTGCAGAGAAAATGCTAATTGGCACTCCTTCCCTTCTGAGCCCGGCTGTGTGCCCATACAGTGGTTTATGCCCACATATGGGGTACCGTTCTACTCAGGAGACCCTGCGTTACAGATTTTGGGGTGAATTTTCTCTCCTGTTCCTCGTGAAATTGAGAAATTTCAAACTAAAGGAACATATTATTGGAAAAATTTGAGTTTTTCATTTTTACTATCTACTTTTGAATACTTTCCTCTAATACCTGTGGGGTCAAAATGCTCACCACACACCAAGATGAATTCTTTGAGGGGTGCACTTTCCAAAATGGGGTGACTTATGGCGAGATTTTACTCCGCTGGCACTACAGGGGCACTGCAAACCCACCTGGCGCTCAGAAACTTCTTCAGCAAAATCTGCATTGAAAAAGCTAATTGGCGCTCCTTCCCTTCTGAGCCCTGATGTGTGCCCATACAGTGGTTTATACCGACATATGAGGTACCTTTTTACTCAGGAGAACCTGCGTTACAAATTTTGGCGTACTTTTTTTCTCTTGTTCCTCGTGAAATTGAGAAATTTCAAACTAAACGAACATATTATTGGAAAAATTCGAGTTTTTCATTTTTACTGTCTAATTTTGAATACTTTCCTCTAATACCTGTGGGGTCAAAATGCTCACCACACCCCAAAATGAATTCTTTGAGGGGTGCACTTTCCAAAATGGGGTGACTTATGGCGAGATTTTACTCCGCTGGCACTACAGGGGCTCTGCAAACACACCTGACGCTCAGAAACTTCTTCAGCAAAATCTGCATTGAAAAAGCTAATTGGCGCTCCTTCCCTTCTGAGCCCCGCTGTGTGCCCATGCAGTGGTTTATGCTCACATATGAGGTACCTTTTTACTCAGGAGAACCTGTGTTACAAATTTTGGGGTACTTTTTTTCTCTTGTTTCTCGTGAAATTGAAAAATTTCAAACTAAAGGAACATATTATTGGAAAAAATTTGAGTTTTTCATTTTTACTGTCTAATTTTGAATACTTTCCTCTAACACCTGTGGGGTCAAATTGCTCATCCTACCCCAAGATGAATTCTATGAGGGGTGTACTTTCCAAAATGGGGTGACTTATGGGGTTTTTTCTCTCTGCTGACACTACAGGGGCACTGCAAATGCACCTGGTGCTCGGAAACTTCTTCAGCAAAATCTGCAATGGAAAAGCTAATTGGCGCTCCTTCCCTTCTGAGCCCCGCTGTGTGCCCATGCAGTGGTTTACGCCCACATATGGGGTACCGTAGTACTTAAGAGAACATGTGTTACAAATTTTGGGGTGCTTTTTCTCTCATGTTCCTTTTGAAAATGAGAAACTTTAATCTAAATGTATATATTATTGGAAAATTTAAATTTTTAATTTTTTTACGGCCTAATGGTGAATACTTTCCTCCAGCCCCTGTAGGGTTAAAATGCTCATTATACCCCTAGATTAATTCTTTAAGGTGTCTAGTTTCCAAAATGGGGTCACTTATGGGGGTTTCCAGTATACAAACCTCCTAAATCAACTTAAAATAAGAACTGGTCCCTAAAAAAATCAGTTTTGGAAACTTTCACGAAAATGTGGTAATTTGCTGATACATTTCTAACCCCCGTAACACCCTAAAAAAGTAAAATATGTTTATGAAATGAAGCCAGAATAAATAGGACATATTGGTAATGTGACTTAGTAACTAATTTATGTAATACAACTTTCTTTTTTTAGAAGCAGAGAATTTCAAAGTTCATAAAATGCTAATTTTTTAAATTTTTCATGATATTTTGATGTTTTTCACAAAAAACACACAAAGTAGTGACCAAATTTTGCCACTAATATAAAGTGCCATATGTGACGAAAAAACAATCTCAGAATCGCTAGCATACATTAAAGCATCACTGAGCTATAAGCGCATAAAGTGAGACAGGTCAGATTTTGAAAAATGAGCCTGGTCTTTTAGGTGCAAATTGGCTTGGTCTTGAAGGGGTTAAGGTTTGCAGTCCAAAGCTATATTCACACACTGTATAACAACGACCGTTTCTTGGCAACAACCATTGTTATATTGGCCGAACACCGGATGGTGTTTGAATGTTCCTGAGGTTGTCAGGGGATGTTTAAATGAAATATATAAAAATTAAAACTAAAAAATGTAATAGCTTTATGCAATACACATTACAAATAAGGCGGAGAATGCCTACAGCTACCGGGATATTTGACACATCACAGCATTGAAGCTGTCAGCAGGGCCGCATTAACAGCTGCTGCTGCCCTGGGCTCTAAACCTTAAGGCACCCCATCTTCACTCACCAATTAGCATCATGATTTTCTAGTTTCTGAGCATCATATCAGCTGTCACTATATGCAGCCGAAACCAGAAACTCATTTGGTAACCAATAATCCTGGTTATAGCACATGACTACTAGGGAAGAAATTGGAGCGTGTTCTCACCGCAGGATGGGTAGATTGGTAGGTAATAGCTCCACACCAGACACACCAGACCCGACCAATACCACCTCACCCCAAACCCCAACCCACCCCCAAGTCTAAACAGAAGACTAAAAAAATGAAAACAAACTGAAAAAAGTTGTTTATTTTCCCATGCTCTCTGGTTCTGCCCCCCTGCAAGGTGCTGCCCTAGAATACGGACCACGGGTGCCTACTGGTAAATACGGCTCTGGCTGTCAGTAGAAGATGGTATTGACTGTTTCAGTGGATGAGTGTTGCAAAATGACACTTTCTCTCAGGACAGCAGTGGATGTGGTGGATCAGCATTGTAAAATTAAGTTTTCTTCCAGGACAAAAGGCGATTTTGGTGGATCAGTGGCGTAAAATGAAGTTTTCTCCCAGGACAGCGGTGAACATTGGTGGATCAGCAGTGTAAAATTAAGTTTTATCTCTGATCAGCAGTGGACATTAATGGATCAGTGGAGTATCAAAGTGACAGTACCATGAGGGGCAACCTATTTTACCCAGAGTAGCCTAGAAAAGACACCTGGGGGCAGCGCCAGCATTGGCACTTTTTTCAGACCCAAAGGTGCCTAGCACAGACCTGGAGGTGGCAGCGACAGCAGTAGTATCCTTCTTGATCCTAGCACAGACCTAGAGGTGGCAGCGACAGCAGTAGTATCCTTCTTGATCCTAGCACAGACCTGGAGGTGGCAGCGACAGCAGTAGTATCCTTCTTAATCCTGAGTGGCCTAGCATCCAGACCTGGAGGAAGTAGCAGCAGTGCCACTCTTTTTGACCTAAAGGGGACAAGGAAAGACAGTTGGAGGTGGCAGCAGCAGCAGCAGAAGCAGCAGAAGCTGTAGCAGTCTCTTTGAATGAATTGAACTGAAGGGGCCAAGGGCAGACAGTTAGAGGTAGTTGCATATTCTCACAATGTGCACATTACATCTCATACATGAATCTCTTTGGGTGTTTAAGTTGTCTCCAGCTTGCTTAAACTGGGAAGGGGGAAACCCTTGATGGGTATGGGAGTGGCCTTCCTGTCCTTGCTATGGTCAGTCCCAAAAACCTCATCCGAATGGTGCATTCACAAAAGAATGCACAATAACTAAGGCAAGGTAACCTGCCTTTGAGCAACAGACAGCTGCTGGTAGTAGCTTTAGAAGTTAGAGAACAGCATCCTCAGATATATGTATATATATATACAGTATATATATACATTACCATTCAAAAGTTTGGGGTCACCCAAACAATTTAGTGTTTTCCATGAAAAGTCACACTTATTCACCACCATACGTTGTGAAACGAATAGAAAATGGAGTCAAGACATTTACAAGGTTAGAAATAATGATTTGTATTTGAAATAACATTGTTTTTACATCAAACTTTGCTTTCGTCAAAGGATCCACCTTTTGCAGCAATTACAGCATTGCACACCTTTGGCATTCTAGCTATTAATCTGTTGAGGTAAGCTGGAGAAATTGCACCCCACGCTTCTAGAAGCAGCTCCCACAAGTTGGATTGGTTGGATGGGCACTTCTGGCGTACCATACAGTCAAGCTGCTCCCACAACAGCTCAATGGGGTTCAGATCTGGTGACTGCGCTGCCCACTCCATTACCGATAGAATACCAGCTTCCTGCTTCTGCTGTAAAAAGTTCTTGCACAATTTGGAGGTGTGTTTAGGGTCATTGTCCTGTTGTAGGATGAAATTGGCTCCAATCAAGCGCTGTCCAATGGGTATGGCATGGCGTTGCAAAATTGAGTGATAGCCTTCCTTATTCAGAATCCCTTTTACCCTGTACAAATCTCCCACCTTACCAGTACCAAAGCAACCCCAGACCATCACATTACCTCCACCATGCTTAACAAATGGCATCAGGCATTCTTCCAGCATCTTTCTATTTGTTCTGGGTCTCACAAACGTTCTTCTTTGTGATCCAAACTCCTCAAACTTGGATTCATCCGTCTTTTTTACTGGCCAGTCTCAGATATGGCTTTTTCTTTGCCACTCTGCCCTGAAGCCCAAAATCCCGCAGCCGCCTCTTCACTGTAGATGTTGACACTGGTGTTTTGCGGGTACTATTTAATGAAGATGCCAGTTGGGGACCTGTGAGGTGTCTGTCTCTCAAACTAAAGACTCTAATGTGCTTATCTTCTTGCTTAGTTTGGCAACGCGGCCTACCTTTTCTTTTTCTACTCTGGTTAGAGCCTGTTTGTGCTGTCCTCTGAAGGGAGTAGTACACACTGTTGTAGGAAATCTTCAATTTCTTAGCAATTTCTCGCATGGAATAGCCTTCATTTCTAATGACAAGAATAGACTGTCAAGTTTCAGATGAAAGTTCTCTTTTTCTTGAGCGTTTTGAGCGTTTAATTGACCCCACAAATGTGATGCTCCAGAAACACAATCTGCTCAAAGGAAGGTCAGTTTTGTAGCTTCTGTAACGCGCTAGACTGTTTTCAGATGTGTGAACATGATTGCACAAGGGTTTTCTAATCATCAATTAGCCTTCTGAGCTAATGAGCAAACACATTGTACCATTAGAACACTGGAGTGATAGTTGCTGGAAATGGGCTTCTATACACCTATGTAGATATTGCACCAAAAAACAGACATTTGCAGCTAAAATAGTCATTTACCACATAAGCAATGTATAGAGTTTATTTGTTTAAAGTTAGGACTAGTTTAAAGTTATCTTCATTGAAAAGTACAGTGCTTTTCCTTCAAAAATAAGGACATTTCAATGTGACCCTAAACTTTTGAATCATAGTGTATATATAAGCAACAGCAAAAGAGAGTAGAGACTGGGGCACTCACCGATACTTCCAAGCTAAAGTCTTTATTCCGACAGACAAAGGTCCATGGTGGAGGCAGATGGAATAGCGGGCGCCTATACCCCGGAACGACGTTTCATGCCCACTCAGCGCTTCTTCCTGCCGGGAAGGTCACCTGACCTCAGGAGGGGGGGGGGGGGGGTGTTAAATACCGTCACCAAACGAAATAACAATATGCAAACAAAAAGTGATAAACAAGAAACATAATATCACAGGCAGTTGTTATAATCATTTCGCTCATTGAGTCCAAGCGGGCCAGTAGCATTGAGTTTGGATATCCAAAACACTTATCTGGATAGCAGCTGCTTATGCCAGTCTCTACCATCCGTGGGGGATTTAACTCTTTCAAGGCCCATGTATCTCATGAAGCTTGTATCTCCCCTATGTACGGTGCGGACGTGTTGACATGTGATGAAGTCTGTAATGCTAACGTCAGCACCATTGAGCTTAATAAATGATCTATCTTGCATAAAATTACAATAACCACATTGCCTACACTTTCTATTACCCTCCGGTAAGGCTTGTCTCAACCAGTTTGATTCTTGAGACTTATTTTTGTGTGCAGTATTGATTACATCCCCAATGGTCTTATCAGGATACCCTCTATGATGGAGCCTTTTCTCTAGCTGCTTAGCTTGTGTGCAGAAACTTTCATACGAGGAATTAATTCTTCTGAGTCTAGTCATTTGGCCGAAAGGGATGGCGTCTTGTACTGCGGCAGGGTGAGAACTGTGATAGTGTAACAATGAGTTACTGGAAGTGGGCTTACGGTACACGGAAGTGTGCAAAGTACCCTCTTTTGCTTTCACCCAAACATCGAGGAATTCGATGCTATGCCCTCCAAATTTATGTGTGAATAGCATATTAGATTTGTTGGACTCATTAAGGTATTGAATGAAATCTTGAAACTGTGTTTCCGTACCCTCCCATATGATAAAAAGGTCATCAATGTACCTAAGGAGGAGCTTAATGTGGGCGATGTATGGATTGTGTACAGAAAAGATAACTGTCTTCTCAACCTCAGACAGAAAGAGGTTGGCGTACGTGCAGGAGACCGGCGTACCCATCGCAGTGCCGATTTCCTGCACGTACCATCGGCCATTGAAGATGAAAGCGTTGTTAGAAAGTATAAACAAAAGGGCCTCTTTAACAAAAGTACAAAAAGCTGGGGACTTGTCTGTGCGACCGAGGACGCGGTCAACCGCCTCTACACCCGCATCATGTGGGATGCGGGTGTAGAGGCTCTCCACGTCCACCGTCGCCAAAGAAAAAGTATAAGTGGGGGTGCTATTGAGCAAAGGACGGAGGGACCAGTCGAGGTATTGAGATAAGCCCTCAGTCACTGAGCCGACTGTCGAGACAATGGGACGTCCGGCGGGCGGCTCAGCGACTTATGAATCTTGGGCAAAAGGTACCATTTAGGCCTACAGGGGTTAGCGGGGTACAGCTTTTCAGCCAGTGTCTCATCAATAGCTCCTGAGGCTGTGTATTTGTTAAGCAATGTGCGTAACGATTCACTGATCTTGCTAGTGGGGTCCTTGGTGAGTTTAGTATACACTAGGTGATTATTTAGCTGTCTCTCCGCTTCCTCGTTATACTGCCTAGTGGATAGGACGACTGTAGCACCGCCCTTGTCCGCACGCCGCACTGTGAGGTCCGGGCGACTCTTGAGCCAAGCTAACGCCCTTTTCTCCTTGGAAGTCAGATTGGGGATGGCTTTTGGATAAGAGAGTGCTTTGACTTCAGCTATGACTGCCTTGTGGAATTGATCAATAGCCCCACCTGGGGTGACCTGCGGGGAGAAGGTGGATTTATTTCCCCCTGTGAACCTTTCACAGTCTCCCATGTCAGGCATTTCACTATGATCATTCACACTGTCAAGCTCCGCAAACATTCTAACTGCTTCATTCTCTCTGACACTCAGATCATAGCTCACTTGGAAGCCCAATCTCCTTATGGTGCATCTAGAGCCTTGTGTGGATTTGCTGCTAGGGAAGTTTTTATTAATGGAAAAAACTTTTTAAGATTAATTTTTCGGATCGCTTGATGTAAGTCCAATTCAAATTGGGGGTTGGAAAAGTCTTCCGTAAGACTGAAATTTAGACCTTTACTTAATAAAGACATACAGTCCTCCTGAAGTTCCACACCCGCAATATTCACCACATTAGGTGGCTCATCTTCTAACGCCATGATACCTGCTTGCGTTTCCATCCTCTTGCGTTTCTGCCCCTTCCTCTTTCCCCCTCTCCTGAATCTCCTAAAGGCACATTCTGGCCTGGAGATGGATTGGAGCGTTTTTTAGGGGGGAGGTTAGCCGGGAAGGGGAAGTCATCGGATCTGCTCGAATCCGAATCGGTTGTCCAGTGATATGATCTGGCTCTTGACCGCGGTTTAGCTGCGTTTTTTCTTGTGGGGTTCCAGCCAAAGATGCGGCCGGTGTCGTAGTCCCCTTTATCTCTGATAAATTTGTCCCGTTTTTGAGATTTGATCTCCGCTTGCACAGAGAGAAGTTTTTTGTCAAGCCTAGTGAAGAAGGCTGTGGTTTGCTCCTCAGACAGACAAGTACGGAGCTCGATCTTAGCACGGCACAGCTCAGTGGTCAGTTTTTCATATTCATTGTGGTTCTGAGATAAAACCAAGGATATAAAATTTTTGGCATGAATGAGATGTGCATCATGCCAGGCTTTTAGGAACTCGTCATTATCGGCAAACTGTGCTGGTGCTTTGTATGATCTTAGTCCTCTTGGGACCCGGTCGCTGTCTGCATAAGACTGTAGCGAGCTGATAGTCCAGAAGGAGCGTATCTCCCGCTCTGCTAGATGTTGGACTCTACACTCGAGTGCTTTGGTGCCTAAAACCTGTACCTCCTCTTTAAGGTTACAAGTAGTGAAATAGGCGCCCGCGTCCTCCCTCCCTTGCTGGAGAGTCTGATCGGTGTCAGGCATAGCGGGATCCATTTGCATGTCCATGCTGCTAACTGGCGTGCACAGACCGGAGAGACAGGTGAATGTAATGTAGCGGTAGAGTACAGTCGGCACTGCCGGCAATGCTAGCAATAGAGGACGTATAATAGGGAAACCGACCTGATGTGCTTGTACTTGTGGTGCTCCCAGACAAAAGGAACAAAGATTTGCAATGCAACAGCGAGAGAGAGTAGAGACTGGGGCACTCACCGATACTTCCAAGCTAAAGTCTTTATTCCGACAGACAAAGGTCCATGGTGGAGGGAGGACAGATGGAATAGCGGGCGTCTATACCCCGGAACAACGTTTCATGCCCACTCGGCGCTTCTTCCTGCCGGGAAGGTCACCTGACCTCAGGAGGGGGTTTGTGAAATACCGTCACCAAACGAAATAACAATATGCAAACAAAAAGTGATAAACAAGAAACATAATATCACAGGCAGTTGTTATAATCATTTCGCTCATTGAGTCCAAGCGGGCCAGTAGCATTGAGTTTGGATATCCAAAACACTTATCTGGATAGCAGCTGCTTATGCCAGTCTCTACCGTCAAGGCCCATGTATCTCCCCTATGTACGGTACGGACGTGTTCGATCAGACGCGGCACACCTTTGCCGGTTCTTACCGAGTACATGTGTTCTATATATCGAATCCACATTTGCCTTTTTTTTTACCCAGGACAGAAAATAACATAAACCACAAAAGTTCTTTGACATGTGATGAAGTCTGTAATGCTAACGTCAATACCATTGAGCTTAATAAACGATCTATCTAGCATAAAATTACAATAACCACATTGCCTACACTTTCTATTACCCTCCGGTAAGGCTTGTCTCAACCAGTTCGATCTTTGAGACTTTTTTTTGTGTGCAGTATTAAGTACATCCCCAATGGTCTTATAATGGTATACATAAGATTCCTTATGGTTGGCGCATATGGTAATGGTGACTTGGATAGACACTGTCTGTCATGTACCTTAATGCTAGGTGGTGGATTCGTCCTTTACATCAGGCACAGGCGTGTTAAAATCTGGTACTCTCCAGGCTTGATTCATTTTGAAAAATGTCAGCCTCTCCATACTGGGGAAAGACAGACTTGTCCTTCTGGGTGTTACAATGGCCTTTGCCATGCTTAAAACCCTCTAGAATGCTAGCCCGCTTGCTGGGCATGACGGAATAGACAGGGAAAACTCAGTTATGGCCAGATAATTAGTTTTTCAGCCCAGAATCGCACATGATCTCTAACTTTTAGGGGCAGGGGTGAGTCCAAGTAAGTAAGCACCTGGTGTTTCAGCTGCTGACATTCCATGCTGCTGGCTTGGTTTCTCCCCTGAAGGGTGTAGAAATTCGCTCATGAGCAAATGCAGTCCACTACAATTCATGGAAGTGGAGCACACGGGGTTCCCCAGAGAATGTATTATTGGTGAGGAAGACTGGTCATGATGGAATGCCTTGACCATGTGACTGCACAAACAGTATTGTTGGCTCTTACTAGCAGGTAGAGTGTTTACTGGCTGTTGACTTCTGCCACTGCCTGAGGGTACCATCGCCTGGCTGGGTATTCCTGACTGATAGTTGGCTGACTGGCTGGCTGAGGGTGTACACCTACTCCTTTTGCCTCATGGAGGTCCACCTCTTAATTAATGCTGGCTTGCTAGCACAACCACAACTTCCTTCCCTGATTATTCTGCCCGTGGACCTGGACCCCAATCTCGGTCTGCAACATCATCATCTTCATAATTATGGATGAATGTTTGCTCGCTAATGGTGTCATCTCCTGGCAGCCTTTGTTGGAATCGCAAAACTGCCTTTCAAACTCACATTCTTATTCCTCACCTGAAAACAGTGGTTGAGACTCCAAAGGTAATGCTAGGCTTGACAGAAGTTGGCAGGCCAATGGTGCTTCAAAGGCGTTTGGCATAGTAAACACAGGAAAAGGGATCGAGGATAGACGATGCCCTTGCCATGTACTGTTGTGTCTGATAATCCCACCAATAGTTGGCTGTAAATATGACTACTGCCTGGTGTGGAGTTCAGACTCTGGAGGAGCCAATCCACGACTGCAGGCTGGCTGCTTAAAACTTGACCACATACTCATATAGGTAGCTGCACCTTGTTGCCACACCTGTTGCAGTTAGCACCACCATACCTACTTGTCCCACCACTTCTACCAGCCTGACTGTCACTTCTGCTGCTACCACTGGCCATACCATGAAAAGAACCAGACTTTTGCTGCTTAGGCATGATGAGGGAGATTTATCAAACTGGTGTAAAGTAAAACTGGCTCAGTTGCCCCTAGCAACCAATCAGATTCCACCTTTCATTTTCCAAAGAGTCTGTGAGGAATGAAAGGTGGAATCTGATTGGTTGCTAGGGGCAACTGAGACAGTTTCACTTTACACCATGTTTGATAAATCTCCCCCGGTGTTCTTATTGCTGATATCCTTGACAGAAAATTGAACTAAAATGCCACATGCCTCTGGGGGTAAACTTCACCCTAGATGGCAAAAAGGAATTTATTGCTTGATATGACACTTAGGACAGTGCCAAAATATATGCAAAAAAGGAGAGGAAGTAACATTACACCTGCCTCAGTGGGTTAATTTCACCCAAAATAGGCAGCAAAAATGTTGTTGGGAGCAGTGACACAAGAAGCAAAGTGCCACACACTAAACATAGGGAATTGATGTAACCAGAAAGTGCCTCAGTCAGTCAATAGATAAAAGACTGACAACTTTTACACTAAGGGTACTATTACATGAAGTGATTTTTCGACGATAAACGATCTAAAACGACCGCTATGGTGAAAGACCTAAAATCGTTCACCCAATTACACAAAACAAAGTGTACAAATTACTTATTACAATTACTTATAATCGTTCTGGCAGTAATTTTGTTGTCGCTATTGCATCCGTTGCCACTGCGAACGACTGAATGACATCTTGTTCCATGCAAACTATCTGCAAACAATTAACAATAAAAATAGGTCCAAACTCTATTAAACGACTAACGATTTCTCGTTGGTTGTTTAGTCATTGTCTGCTAGTACACTAAACAATTATCGTTCAAACGATTCAACAATTCGTTCTCTTGCTAAATTTTTCTCCATGGCAAAAACATGAGAACATAAATGGGGAAATATTCGGCTTTTTTTTTGTTGGTCTACTTTTCACATCCCCCGTTAGCCAGAATCCTGCTCCACAGGGGCAAATACCCTGAAACAGCTGCCTGGCTTGGATGAAGCCTTGTCATTTTGCAATACTTGCAACAGAGTTAGACTTTGACACATAAGGGGCCACCCTGGTATTTCCCTATTTAGGTTCCAATACTCACAACTGAGTGGGACTTAAGGGGCTATGTATCAGGGTGGTTTGGTGATCTCCTAACAGGGAGGCATCCCTTGGCAACAGATTTTCCTTCCCTGGAGGGATATCTGGCTATTCTCGTGTTTTGAGACTCACAACTAAGCCTTCGAGGCCCCTTTTTTGCATATTTATATTTATAGGGGGCATTGTATCAATGTTGTGAAGTGTGTTGGCAAAGGACATCAATCACACTGTTTCTTGAGATAACTGGAAACTTAACAATCTTCATAATACAAATATAATGCAATACAATACCTTATTCGCAAGGTGCAGACAAGATTACCTGAGAGGTAGTAAGTTGGTAATTTTCCCTTCAGAAATAGCAGCACCTTAGGTGGTTAGCAATGCATAGACTGGAATTCAGGAACACTGGATAATAGGCACGATCCTTTGCTAGCAGTCAGGCTCATCGAAGAGGCCCACCCTCTGAAGGGTTCTGGCTTCTAATCTAGAAACACTCTGGAAAAGAATCCTGCAATGTTAACCCTATATATACACACTACATGAAGAGTTTCCCACTGGTGAAGACAAGCCTGAGGTAACTTGAGCACTGAGTGGCTAAGGGAGATGAGGAGACATTTGGTTGATTCTGGTAGGCTCAGAAGAGAGAGTTGACCAGTCTTTCTGTTTTACAAAACCTATAGTACACCTAGACATCAAATAAAGTAACATAATTGCCGCCCTTCACTATAGCACACATCAGCAGCAGAAATAACGGGTAGTGGGACACTACATGTTGATTTTCTACTACCATGTTTAATCTTCTGTCTTATGTTTACTTTTTTTTTTTATTTCATATGTTTTCATATGAATTTAAACATTTGTGGAATGTTTTTCAGCCCAACAAATTCTTTTGAAATAATTTCATGGGAGAATCTCAAAAGAAAGGCTACCATTATGATGGCAGTATGACAGCATGTTTGTACAAAGCTACCCTTCTATATTATATGTGCAATTTGATAGTCATTGTTCATGGGAAACAGTGTTGAACTTTTTAAGTTAACATCCATTTGTTTACTGGAAGTGTACAATACAGATCTAGGTTTGTCTGCTAGATGTCACTGTTTCACAACAAAAAGGGCAATTTTATACACTTATACAATAAATATATACACAATATAGCAAACTGCTTATTGAGTAACAGAATAAAAAGTGAATCAATCAATTATGAGGTAGAACATTTTCCTTGCAGCACAATGTTGCTTAGTCACAATGGTAAACTACAGTTCTGTATCTCATCAAAATTAAATCTAAGAAACCAATCAATAGAGATAAATAGATTGAATTTTAATTGAAAAAATATACTTCTGCTGAGTTTTCTTTCCCATTTTATTATTGATACAGTAGTTTTATAAAGACTTTGCTATGCATGCCTGGTGCAGCAGTAGCTCAATGCCAAATATATTGTATGTCTTTGTTCTACTCCCCCCCCCCCCCCCCCATTAAGCAAAGAGAGTTAACCTAGAATAAGCTAATGGGTTAATTGTAGTAACAGGATAGGATATTAAAACGTAGGGTTATTTTGTTTGGATAAAAGAAGGCAATTTAATTATACTGTATAAATACAGTGGTGCCTTGGATTACGAGCATAATTCGTTCCGGGACAGTGCTTGTAATCCAAATCTACTATTAAACCAAAGCAAATTTTCCCATAAGAAATTAATGAAATGCAGACAATTGGTTCCACACCCCAAAAATAATGTTTTTTTTATTTGAATAACATGTAAAACAAATGAAACAAACATTTAGAAACAGCTGAATATGTGATATTATAGGTTACTGTACAGTATAGCAATCAGCATGTAGTGTATAATGTATAATGTACAGTGAGTGGGAGGGAGGCATCCTCTGTGTCATCATTACAGATGGAGATTATTTACAGTAAAAACAGTGACACTATGGAATGATGGACGGATGTATGATTGATTTATTAAGACTGTATGTATTTCTTGAAAAACAATCATTTTAGTTACTACGGATGCTAAATCCTTAGCTAACCTTGGCCCCTAGAGATATGTATATAATCGTTCATCACTCTAGCACACCAGAGATATGATAATTAAGTGTGGTGTCACAAATCAAAAAGGTGAAATCGGATTTGATTTTATATATATATATATATATATATATATATATATATATATATATATATATTATTTTTTTTTTTTTTAAGAATCTGTCGAGCCTCATTTAAGAGCTTCAAAACACAGGACTAGCTAGCTATCCCTCCAGGGAAGGGCTCAGCCAAGAAGTGGTTCTGGTGAGTAAACCACCAAAACCTCCAAATTAAGTGGCCTTTCAGTAAATGTCCACCTGAATTTATGCGCACAAGGACATGAAAAGGGAAAAAACCAAAGCCAGGTATCCACAAACAGCTGTTTCTGGGTGTTGGCCCTCATCAGTGGCTAGGTGGGTGCAATTCCTAGTAAAGTCATATGGTAAAAGAAGACACTATCAGCTGCTGGTTAAAGCGCTCAATACAGTGAAATCCTAGATACCGTGCCCCCTGTGAAATACAAAAATTCAAAGAAGAGTCTGTGGAGCCATATTTAAGAGTTTCAAAACACAGGACTAACCAGATATCCCTTCAGGGAAGGGTCTAGCCAAAGGGTAACTCCGGTAAGGAAACCACCAAAACGGCCATATCAAAAACCAAGTTTTTCCCTTGTCATGTCCTTGTTCTCGTAAATTGAGTTGGACATTGAATGAAAGTTGGTTGTGGTGGGTTTTAAAGGACACACGCACAACACGCTCACTTGGTGAGTTTGAAGACATAAATTACGGGTTTGTCTGATTTTTGTCAGGGCGTGTACCACACCTTTAGTAAATGTGTTGGAGCACTTAACAGACAGGAAAAATTGCCAAAAAAAAAAATACTATTTGCTGCCAGGAACACATTAGTAAATCAGCCCCTTTATGCCTCAAATCATACATTTGCATTTACATGCTTGTAAATTGTTTTAACTTAGTTCATCACAATAGACCTAGTTTTCTTCACCACCACTTTAATCCCTACATTGCTGAAAGGATATGGCCAACAAGAGGCTGTTAAGTATGTCACTACTATAGTCTAATGTTTCTAAAACCTTTGATATGCTTGCCTTTATATATATTTACCTGAGATCCAAAGTCTCCAGAGAGCACTTGGTTGCTCTTCACTTGGCCCTTGTAATAGGGGCTTTTGCAAAGACTAAATGTGAAAGTGCAATTGCTGGACAGGTTGTTCCATTCGTTACAGTTTTTTTTACATTTCTTTTACCATTTGTACTGAATGTACAGTATATTTTATATTTATCTAATCTAATTAATGTTATAAATGTACTATTTTTTTTGTCCTATAATAACTAGGGTACATCCCAATGTTAAAAGATTTGCTGAAAAAGCCAATCAGGAAGATCATATATCTACAATAAATATACTGTACAGAATATTAATTCCTTAGATGCAAGCAAATGGGATGTATGTGTATTATTCACACTATGTAACCCGAGGGACAGTCCAAGTGATGAGCTGGAGAATAAATTGATCTACCTCTCGGTAAAGTTGTTGTGGACTAATCACATTCTTCAGTCATATAATGAGTGTAATTGAGCACCACATGGTTTAGTACAAGGATGTGTCACAATATAGAGATGATAAAGAATTTATGACAGAATGGAAACAAGCATTTATTGATCATTCAAAGAATCTAATGTGTATTGTACTGTTCATAGAAGTAATATAATGTGTTATGTCAGAATTAACAAAAATCAAACAAATTAAAAGAATGAGTGATGGAAACCCTGTATAGCAAATATTGAATAAGGGAACATGGGATGATACTAATTTAGATTAACATAAAGAAGTGGAAAACATGGACCATGATATGGATAGAATGTTTACCTGATAGCCCTGCAAAATAGCAGTTGAATTGAAGTTGATTTGATTTGAAAATTGAAATTGAAGATTAAAAAAAAAAGGCCATAAAGTGGCCTTTACCGAACTGCTGACTAGGGAGTGAATGTCTGCGGTGAACCACTGCTCCCTCCTCAAGACTGAGATAGCTGCACTACAGATCACAGCAAGACAAGAAAATATATTACTCATATATTGAAGATTAAAAAAACAGGCCATAAAGTGGCCTTTACCGAGCTGCTGACTACTGCCTTTGAAACAGATACAAAATGAAAGGACAGCCGAGGACAACCGCAAGTTTACATCCACCCACCAATTATATGATTAAAAAAGGACAACACAAGGATCCAAAATTAGGATCCACCATTTTCACTGTGTGTTCCTTTTAGCTGTGGCGTGTATCTTGGAGATACAATAGATGACCTGACAGCCCTGCAAAATAGCACTTGGATTTAAGTCGATTTGATTTGAAATTTGAAATCGAAGATTAAAAAAACATCCCATAAAGTGGCCTTTACTGGTCTTTAGATGAGGCAGGTGTGACACTAAATTATTACAAAAATGATGCATGACACAGCATTGCGGTGAGAACTCAGCCTTTCTGCACCAGGGCCTGTTGATATTGATTCACTCTCATACTCCGTTCCTCGGCAGGAATGGGACTGGAAAAGTTCTGCTCATACCAAGGTTTCAAGAGGGTGAACAGTCTGTAATCGGTGTTGTCAAAACATTTTTTAACCCGAGGGTCACAGGAAAGAAAGCCTAACAGGAAGTCAGCCATGTGCGCCAGGGTCCCAACACGCAAGAAGTTGTCATATAGTCTGTGTTTAAGTGGTGCTTTATGGTGTACGCCCCCTGTTACACAGGACAATGAGCAGTGAGGTTCTATGCAGTTGTACTACAAATAACAGCAATACGATGGAAACCCTGTATAGCAAATATTGAATAAGGGAACATGGGATGATACTAATTTAGATTAACATAAAGAAGTGGAAAATATGGACCATGATATGGATAGAATGTTTACCTGATAGCCCTGCAAAATAGCACTTGAATTGAAGTTGATTTGATTTGAAAATTGAAATTGAAGATTAAAAAAAAAGGCCATAAAGTGTCCTTTACCGAACTGCTGACTACTGCCTTTGAAACAGCTACAAAATTAAAGGACGGCAGAGGACACCTGCAAGTCACCCACCAATTATGTGGTTCGAAATGGACAACACAAGGATCCTAAATTAGGATCCACCATTTTCACTGTGTGTTCCTTTTAGCTGTGGCGTGTATCTTGGAGATATAATAGAAGACCTGACAGCCCTGCAAAATAGCACTAGAAGTTAAGTCAATTTGTGTGTCAATTAGACGTGGAACTAAATTATTACAAAAATTATGCATGACAGCATTGCGGTGAGAACTCAGCCTTTCAGCTTCTGCACCAGGGCCTGTTGATATTTATTCACTCTCATACTCCGTTCCTCGGCAGGAGTGAGGGTGGAAAAGTTCTGCTTGAACCAAGGTTTCAAGAGGGCGAACAGTCTGTAATCGGTGTGGCCTACACGCTCAACAGCTAAGGATTGAGCATGGGAACCCTGGGGGATAGATAAGTTACTAGACACATTATCCGCTATCCACGTCATCACCTGTTCACACTGCTGGGGTTTCAATAACGGTGTATCCTGAGACCCCGTAAGTTGCGAGAATAAGCTAGGGAGTGAATGTCTGCGGTGTGCCACTGCTCCCTCTTCAAGACTGAGATAGCTGCACTACAGATCACAGCAAGACAAGAAAATATATTACTCATATATTGAAGATTAAAAAAACAGGCCATAAAGTGGCCTTTACCGAGCTGCTGACTACTGCCTTTGAAACAGATACAAAATGAAAGGACAGCAGAGGACACCCGCAAGTTTACATGCACCCACCAATTATATGATTCAAAATGTACGATGTACAACAGCACCTGCTGTCCCCTTTCTGCCAGCAGTAGATCACCACAGTGTGCAGCTAAGATCGTGGTAGCTGCACTGCAAGTCCCAACCAGCAGTCAGGAGTACTAAAAAAATAAAGATTTTAAGCCCTTACAAGGGCTGTTGGGTTCTTTCTCTAGTATGCCTGCCTACAGGAACACTAATTCCCTCCCTATCGCTCTCCCTGACAGACAGCAGCTCTGTAATCACTTCCAGCATGCATGTGAGGCCCTGATTATTATTTTTTATATGCCCAGGTCATCTGATCTAGCCAGCCAATCGCTGATATTGACATGTATGGGTCCCACGTAATTGCACAATGTACCAAAGATTCCCCTGCATGTTGATTGGCTGAGAAATTGCACCCAAACCTACAGGAAAAGGATGATGCTATTTTTCGTCCGAGTAATGAGTACCATTGAGTAGCCTAATACTGGAACAAGTACCAAGCTTGGACGAGCATGCTCGCTCATCACTAATCATGAGGCAAAAAATGACACCTCAACCAGCCTTGTACGTGGAAAAATAAAAGCACTATGGCTCTTAGAAGGTGGGGAGGAACATTGCATTTATTTGACCTGTACATCTGTGCATCAACGGGCTTGATTTTGAAGGGGTTAAAAATTCTCTGACAGGAAGTTGTGTAGTCCTTTAATTTTCATTGTTTTATTGGCTTGGCCTGGTCTTGTCTCTAAGCTCAAGCCTTGCCCCTTAAAGAGAAATTATAGTCAGGTTAGACGATCTAACCTATGTTCTTACTGCGCACAGGGGGGCTGAGGATAAAGCCAAGTTTCTTACCTTCTTCCTCAGCACCATTTCCATGCAGTTTGAAGTGGCTCAGAAGGAAATTAAGAAACCTACCTTCTTTCTACCATCTCCCTATCTTATACACATACACATGTTTATGGGACATTTAGGGAAGAAAGGGGTTTGCAGGCAAAATGTACTGATAAGCTATCCACAGGATAACTCATCAGTCAGTGATCAGCAGGGTGCCAACACCACACATAATTTTATCCTCATGGCAAAATTCATCTAATTAATGCACTTTGACTTTTACAGTACAGGGGTTTTCCGAGCAAAATGTTCTGATGAGCTATCAATTGTACAAATAATGGCATGATTAAAGAATGATCATTATTAGGCCTCAAAGTTGTGGGAACATAGTGGGGATACAAAGTCATCTTGTATAATAGACAGCTGGTAACAATGATCATAATCATTATGAGCAGCCATCTATTTTAAGAGACAGGCACCTTTTCCCATGTACCTGGAGTGGGAACAAAGCCTTATAGTGATTTGTGCAATCACTGTAAAATAACAAGTTTCCTACAACTTCAGAAAAATTACAGCAAAGGGGCAGACAAAACCCCAAGACAAAGACTTCATCCTGCAGTCCAAGGAAAGTCAGCTGACAGACCACTTCCTCTGAAATAGTAAACCCATGACATGCTACTGTCAAATCAAGTAGCAGTGCAACATATTATGTAAATGATCAGAGGGTCACTAGTCAAAGTCCTCTTATAGTTATAATTAAAAAGTAAAATTAATAATAATAATAATGCTATTGGGATAGATAGATAGATAGATACTGTTAAACAATCTCTGAGCGGCACTACGTAGTAAGTAGCAGGGTGACCGCAGCGTTTATCATTGACTGGAGCAGTCAGACGAGAAGGAGCCTGGAGAAGCTACAGGACAGCGGGAGGACACGGTACCGGGCCATATTGCATGTTCTGGGGTGATGCGACCTGCTGAGTGACAGTCCAAAGTATCGGGTATGACTACTCATAAGGTTATTGCTCTTTATGAAGCCCACCTGATGATGTCTATTATGACAACACTAGCGCATGCAAGCGCACTGCTGCCAAGGTTCAAGATCGTATTGAAAGGTGGTGAGCCTGAACCGCTGTGAAATGAATGAATTTGTTATACAAACTATGGACTTACATGAACTTTGTATTACTTTCTGCCGTCCGACTCAAGCTTTCTTTTTAATACACTGTACATGTGTCACCTTGTACGATTCTTAATGAATATATATGTATTCACTATGTTTGCTAGTCAAACCTTAATTATGCAAATGTATGCACCAATACCTGTTTAGCACTAATTTACACACCTGTATATAAGGATCTATTTTTGTGTGATAGTCACGTTAGAAAAAGACGACGGAGGTCATTGAAACGTTGCACACTTGGCTTGCTTTGCTGTGCTGCACGATTATGTTACAATAAACCACATTATTTGATACACCATCTGCAGTGCTGTGGCGATCCTTTGGAATAGATAGATAGATATTACCAACAATACCAGTATACAAAGGGGAAATATTACCGCCAGTACCAGTAACAAATAATACCACCACGTATTGACTATTGTCACTGCTGCAACTAAGTAAAATCCACTGTACAAACATCACTGTCACCTCATATAGTTATATAAAGGTAAACCCAGCTCTACACAGGTTCTGTAAACCATATGAATTACAGTGTAGTTACATCAAGTGACTCACAGGGGACGTCTTCTCTGATCCCTTTTCATTTTCCTTCTAATCTGCCCTGGGCTATTATGAGAGCTTCTCCAAGCCACAAATCCACAAAATCTGCCATACAAACATATTAGGCTTCTCGCTCCTTAACATTCTCACAGCCCTGTACACACATAAACAGGGCATTGAAATGTATGGGTCTCTAATACAGTTTGCAGACAGAACTACAGACCTATGAATAATGCTTAAGGGTCAATTCACATGTAAAGGGTCTACTGGAGACTGAAGGCTACAGATATCTATGTAATTAAATAATGGATTACAACATCAAACATGTGCCACCAAATCTGCTGCAGATCTTGTACGTGTAAATGTACTACTAGTTTATATTTATATACTGTTTTACCAGATTTTAATCAGATCATACACCTGTAGTTTTAACATGTTCCCCTATATACATTATTGCCCAAGTCTTTTTTTTTTTGTCATGGTCTCCTCCCAATTGATGTAACTTTTTTTTTTTTTTTTTTAATTGACAAAGTCATGTGAGAGGTTATTTTACACTGGACAACTGCAACATGTAAAAGTTTAGATAAAGTGGGGGACCAACTGTCATACTCTCAGCTGAGCTCCCGCAATCCCCACATGGGGGACCTGCAGTGCCTTACACTAGGCCCAATGTAAAAAGGTGGCGGCCTAGTATAGGGACCCCTAATGATCGCAGAGAAAAGGTACATTAGTGGTCATTAAGTGGTTTATGTTATGGCTGATCAATATATATACAGCATAGTAGAAACATCTTTGTCTCATATTAGTCACAGTCGAGTACAGAGTTTTCCCATAATAGACCTTCAGCAAGTGAACTGGAAAAATATCTTGTTTCTGAAAGAATAGTTGTATTGCATTGTTATCTGTCTTTTGGTGAGTATTACTCCTCTAAAATGATTTAAAACTCTATTTCTTGCAGAAGGGAATGACTGTTGTCTTTTGACCATGCATAGCGTGTTTAAATTAAAAATTGGGATATAAAACCTAAGATGCTGACTGAAGATTCTGTCACTGTGTTTTGCAGCTCATCAGGCAAATTTAATTCATATACTCTTCATTGCTATTAGATGTGAATTTGTACTCACAGAAATTGACTTTAATTATCCTCTTCAGATGCAGGTGAAACACATTTTATTTAGTATGTGGAGGAGAGCTGGAAATGGCAATGCCAGTGACCTTCATTTGAACTCTGCTGTAATGTGTACGGCTTGATTTCTGGGTATCATAAAGAAGATAGTGTACCATTCTATCAGCTTTGAAGTATGCAGTTATTTAAAGATTGTGCTGAAAAATGAATTAGGTTAGAAACGACATCAGTGGGAAATATACTCTACCCAGGAGTAGTAGATTACTCTTTATAGATGGATTAGGTATTATAAACCCGATTTATTGGAAATGTTCTGCTTGTATGTCAATGTACTTTAACATAAGTCAAGATAAGTATCAGAATTTTAAACCCCTGAATTTTCTTTTAAGACTTGTGTTTGAAAGTATAAAAAAAAAGAAGTGTTTAGACAAAACAGAAAATTTTAAAATTGGTAATACAATATTTTTTTCTAAACATAAGATAATAGTGTATAAATGATATATAAGTAGTGTTAGGTTCAGATGGAGTTATGGTTATCTACTGGAATGTAGGTTTCCGAAACCACAAACTATGTGATGTTGACTTGATTGAGATGTGGATGACAAAAAATTCTTTTTAAGGTTACAAACCCACTTGGCGGGTCTGCAGTGAGTCTCCATGCTGCGTTTTTGCAGCGAGACTCGCTGCAGATCCCGGCCCTATGCTTTTAATGGCAGACAAACACGCAGCAGGGATGTACATCCCTGCTGCGAGTTTGTCTGCAGCCCACCCCATTAACCCCCCGGCCTCCGGAGCTGATACTTCACCTGATCCCGGCTCCGGCGGTTCCCGATGTCTTCAGCGAGCCGGAGCGGGGACCAGGTGAAGTATATGCTTCAGCCAGCTGCCCGCAGCCCCGGCCGCCCAATCGCCCCCCCGCAGCACCGATCGCACGCCCCCCCGCAGCCCCGGCCGCCGATCGCCCCCCCGGGGGGGCGGCCGGGGCTGCGATCGGGCGGCGGGGGGGCGTGCGATCGGTGCTGCGGGGGGGGCGATCGGGCGGCCGGGGCTGCGGGGGGGGGGGGGGGGGCGATCGGGCGGCCGGGGCAGTGGGGGGGGTGGATTGGGGGGGGGGCGTGCGATCGGGCGGCCGGGGCTGCGGGTGTCTGGCTGGAGCATATACTTCACCTGGTCCCCGCTCCGGCTTGCTGAAGACATCGGGAACCGACGGAGCCGGGATCAGGTGAAGTATCAGCTCCGGTGGCCGGGGGGTTAATGGGGAGGGCTGCAGACAAACTCGCAGCAGGGATGTACATCCCTGCTGCGTGTTTGTCTGCCATTAAAAACATAGGGCCGGGATCTGCAGCGAGTCTCGCTGCAAAAACGCAGCATGGAGACTCGCTGCAGACCCGCCAAGTGGGTTTGTAACCTAAGGGAGGGTGCAAATTCGCTGCAAAATCCTCTGCGGATCCTTAGTTGTCATTTTCAATGAGAATCTATACTTGCAGCAGGATTGTCATCCTTCTGCGAGTTTGTGAAAGTCAGCCCCGTTACCCCATACATTATTGGGTCTTCACTTCGGCTTGCTTGAAAAGCTCCTGATGTGTGGACGTCTCGCTCAGCCAGTGTGCTGCCCCTGCCACAGAGCACTGATTGGCTGATCACCGGAAGACGCCGGGAGAACAGAAAGCAAGCTAGTGTGCGGACACAGTAATGTATGTACCAGGCCACAGGGGGTTAAGGGGCCTGTCTTTAAAGGACAACTCCGGCAGGACCCCCCCCCCAAAAAAAAAACACAGACACACACAGACACCATACTCACCATCCCTCCGGTGACGATCGCCACTCCATTTGCCCGCCGTCCGCCTCACCGTCACCTGCATCCGCCGTCCAGCGATGTCTCTTGCTTCCGGGTCCATGAGAGAGAAAAGGCTGCCAGTGCGCTTGCGCACCGGCAGCCTTCTCATTGGCTGGAGCGCATCACATGGCTTCCAGCAAGCTCAGCCAATCAGGGCTGAGCAAGCTGGAAGCCATGTGATGCGCTCCAGCCAATGAAAAGACTGCTGGTGCGCATGTGCACCAGCAGCCTTTTCTCTCCCATTCACTCTCAATGGAAACGCCGAAGAGGATGAAGACCCAGACCGCCCCCCAGCTCTGACGTCACCCGTCACCAGATGCCGCCCGGGAGAAGAGGACCATGACGACCGTAATAGGTAATGTATACATTCTTTAAATTCCGGTATGGGGGGTCGGGGGTCGGAAAGTGGGGGAAGGGGGCCAGACCGGGTATTTAACCACATTACAAAGTTATATAACTTTGTAATGTGTGTTAAATAAGCAAAAACAAATTTTCGCCGGAGTTGTCCTTTAACAGTACTCAGAGCACTGATTGGCTGAGCACTGGAAGACGCCGGGAAGACAGAAAGCAAGCTAGTGTGCGGATACAGTATTGTATGTACCAGGCCACAGGGGGTTAAGGGGCCTGTCTTTAACATACTCATCTCGCTGCAAGTAAGGAATCTCATTGAAAATGACAGCTAAGGATCCGCAGCAGATTTCGCTGTAAATTTACAGAGTGAAATCTGCTGCAGATCCGCTGCGTGTGAACCCACCCTAATTCTTTATATAATGCTGCCCTGTTGAAAAACATAATAACCATGTTATGCTTATCTCTCCGCGCTCCTGCAGTGTCCTGCTGACTTCATCTGCCGCTATTTCTGAGACCTTGCCCGCTCAGCCAAATACTGCCTGTGGAGCTGTCCTGTCTCAGTCAGTGATTGGCTGTGGGGGCTGTCCCTCCTGAGACGTTTTGAGGCAAAGTTTGACAGCACGGAGGGGTAAGCATAACTTGTTTATTAAGTTCTCCAACAGGGCACCATTATATATAAAAAAATCCTAATACCCGATAAGCCCTTTAAAAGGCCAGAACGCCTGGCTTTATTTGTTAAAAAAAAAAAAAAAAAAAAGTTGCATATTCTTACAGAAGTCTCTGGTTCAAGAAGAAATTTGGGACATTTTAAAATTTATTGTCAGCTATACCTCATTGACGGAAATGCGTCCCCATCACACACTGAATTTACTACAATATACAATGTAACTAAAATCTATGCTAAATAGGAGCAGAACTATTTAAATACACAGTGCATGGGACAGCATTAACTGGTTGTAGAGCATGCTCGGTTATGCAGGTACTTTGGGAGGCAGTCCATTTCTACCGAGCTTCTGCCAACATGAAAGGTACAGCCTGTTGGAGCCAACATGGACTACACCCAGGATAAATCTGATACAGTTTTATGGTCCCAGGTGACAGAGGGCAAAAACAGGATGCATGAATGGACTGAACCTATGTACCCATTTAAGTGACAACAATGGAGGCAAACAGCAGGACAGCTTCCCTGCTCTTAGAAAGCTGTAGAACAGAACCCGCGGACCTTACTTTACCCAAAGAATGCCACCTGCAGAAACGTGTTTACCTCTACATTATTGCCTTTAGAATATATAAGAACTGTGCTGATTGGCTAAGACAGCATTTGGAAGTGTTCCAGGGATGGGCAATGTGTAGGCTGTGTGTGTGACTGCTATATAAGATTGCACACAGATGAATAGTTAGGCACTTCCTATCTCCCACTATCCCTTCCTACCACCCTCATCTTTCCCTTATACTTCTATCCCTTAGTTAGACTCCCCTTTTTGTAAATATTTATGTTTTCCTCTTTTTAATAAACCCCTTAACCATTTCCCGCACGAGGACGTAACTGTATGTCCTCGCGCGGGTGTGGGCGTTCAGAGTGGGGCCGCGCGGCGACCCCGATCTGAACCGCCACGGTCCCGGGTGCCGCTTGTAGCACGGGACCGCAGGTATAAGCAGGCACGGTCCGATCGCCGTGCCCGCTAATACAGTAATCAGATGCAGCTGTCAAACATGACAGCTGCATCCGATTACCGGACACAGCATTTCCCTGGTGTCTAGTGGGTGAGATCGCTCCTCCGGGACGTTGTACCTGCTGCCGGCCGGGGACCTCACCAAGATGGCGCCGTCCCCGGCTCGGCACTCGTTTGTTTTCAGCTGCAGCAGCCGAAAGCAAACGAGTGCCGATCTCATTGATCTTTGCTGTATAACTATACAGCAAAGATCTCAATGAGAGATCAAAGTGTATATACTAGAAGTCCCCCAGGGGGGCTTCTAGTATGTGTGTAAATAAAAAAAAAAGTATTGTTATAAGTAAAAAGTCCCCTCCCCTAATAAAAGTCTGAATCACCCCCCTTTCCCCAGGTTTTAAATAAAAGTAAATAAATAAACATGTTTGCTATTGCCGTGTGCGTAATCGCCCGAACTATTAATTAATCACATTCCTGATCTCGCACTGTAAACGGCGTCAGCGCAAAAAAATCCCAAAGTGCAAAATTGCGCATTTTTGGTTGCATCAAATCCAGAAAAATTTAATAAAAAGCGATCAAAAAGTGGTATATGCGCAATCAAGGTACCGATAGAAAGTAAACATTATCGCGCAAAAAATTACACCTCACACAGCCCCATAGACCAAAGGATAAAAGCGCTATAAGCCTGGGAATAGAGCAATTTAAGGAACATATATTTGTTAACAATGGTTTGAATTTTTTACAGGCCATCAGATAAAAGAAAAGTTATACATGTTACAATTTGTTTTAATCGTAACGACTTGAGAAACATGCATAACAAGTCCGTTTTACCCCAGGGCGAATGGCGTAAAAACACATTCCCCCCAGATAAAAGAAATGCATTTTTTTTTTTCAATTTCACCACACTTTGAATTTTTTTCTGGTTTCGTAGTATACTTTATGCAAAAATTCAGCCTGTTATTGCAAAGTACAATTAGTGACGCAAAAAATAAGGGCTCATGTGGGTCTGTAGGTGTAAAAATGCAAGTGCTATGGCCTTTTAAGCACAAGGAGGAAAAAACGAAAACGCAAAAACGAAAATTAGCCTGGTCCCGAAGGGGTTAAAGATCCCGTTGTTTTTTATCAATTAATATGGCACCCCAAAACATAAGCAGATTCTACACGACCATGCTGAAAATCTCTTAGAAAGCCATACCCCTTGTATTTGTGAAACTCTAGAAACTGGAAAGTGGCTAGCCTCCACTCAGAACAGAAGTCACTTAGGGCTGTTTGTGGTGTGACTTTCATCAACATATGTGCCCCAGGTCATCTCCCATTAGGACGGTTGAGGTTCATATAAATTGCTCTTCTCTCCTTAGCCAGATTCAATTGCCATCTGGTATTTGGTTGGTGGTGATTGGGATGCCGCTTGGGACAGTTCTGTCTAGCTCGGGAGCACCTGCACCATGCTGCACACTGCTGGCATGCTTTCCTAGAGTCTTTTTCTACTTTCATTCAGGAGTAGAAACACAGGGGCAGAAACAGAATTGGCATGTTTTTTCTTTTGACGGACAGCAGTGGGAGCAGAGGCATGCAAGGCATCCCGTAGAGACTCTGAGGCAGGTGGGATTCTGCAGCCGGTTCCGCAACAAAACCCTGTCTGTTTTGCTCAGTATGAACATACCCTAAGGGCAGAATCTAATAGCCAAGGACATTGCGTCATACAATTAAATAATTAGCGGTTATAATTGTTGCGGTTATAATTGTTTCCCTGCTTGTGCTTGCTTTGAGGGGTTAGCGGTCGCTGACCGCCACAGTGTTGATTTAGTGTAGTGCCAGGGGACCTGCACGTGGTACATGAGGAATTACGGTTTGATCAAATTATATACCAACATCCTGGCATTGTTTTTTAAATGTAGTCGAGAGGCATTAGTGTTAGCCATAGGTGTGAGGTGCAGCAACTCCTTTCTCTCTATGACCATGTTATATTTCTGACTGTTTGGGCCAGGAGCTGCAGACTTGGTAAATATACTAATAATTTAATATGTGGAAATTAGATATGATACCATAACTGAGATAAGGTAAGGCTTACAATAAAGGGCGTCTTTACACCCAAGGCCTTTGTGTCTGAGGGTTTGGTAAATGCTTGTTACACTCCTAGATGAATTCTTTGAGAGGTTAAGTTTATGAAATGGGGTCCCTTCTGGGGGTTTCTTCTGTACTAGTATCACATAAAACACAAAATGGTCCTCAAAAATTCAGTATCAAATTTCCTGATAACTAAACTAAACAGGGATCTTTCCCTTCTGAGTCCTGTTGTGAGCCCAAACAACTATTACTCCATCTGTGGTACAACAATACTCAGGGGAAATTGAGTAAGGATCTATTCACACGTCAATATATTTTTCACTCTGCAAATTTGAGTCTGCTATTTTTCATAAGTAGTCTGCAAATTTACATCCGTATTGCATCTGTATTTTTGTCTGATCTGGAAAAATGAAAAAGTGAGGTTAATAATAATCTAGTCACTATTTGCGTATTGCAAATTCATATTTTTTTGGATCGCATCTGTAAAAATATGGATCCTTAGGGTTCTATTGGTGTGTCCATTGAGGAAACTCAGTCCACACTAGGGTTTGTCCTATTTTTTTGCAGTACGGATCACAGTCCTGTACATAACTAATGATGTGTGAGCCATTGAAATTGCAGTTACGGACAGAATGACAGACGTGTGAAAAGGGTCTAACACAATACAGTCCATATAAAAGGAGTACAGTTTGGGGTCTTTTTGGAGTATTTTGTTATGGTTTGGCATGTCAGTTGTGTTGAAAACCCAACATAATGTATGAAAAACATCCTAATAAAAAGAAGGCTCCAAAATCCACAGGGTGGATTTCTGAGGCCAGTGTGCAGTGCGAGGAATGCACTGGGGCAACATATGGGATATTCCTAAAAACTATGGATTAAGGGTAATAAGTATTTAGCTAAATTTTTATTAATAGCTGCTGAGTAACAGAGAAAAAAATTATTAAAAAAATTGCAAAAAAGTAGAATATTTTCTTAATATAAGTTACTTCCACTTTGCTTTACTTCCTGTGAACCACCTAAGGGGTTAAGTTCCTATAGTCATGGAGAGGAGGAGTTTTTAAAAGGGGTGGTTTATGGGGGTTATTAACATACAGGACTCTGAAATCCACTTCAGAAATGAACTGGTCCCTTAGAAAACTGATTTTAAAAATGATCATGAATATTAGCAAATTTGACGCTAAACTTTTAAGCCCTCCAATGTCCTAAAAAAGTAAAATGACGTTTACTAAATGATGTCTACAATTTTGGAAGTTTTTTCTTACAATTGATCGCTAAAGATATCAACCAACATTTATCACTAACATAAAGTACAAAGTGTTACAAAAAATTCCTCAGAATCACTTAGATAAAACATCCCACAGCTATTACCACATGAAAAGAGGCAGGTCAAATTTCAATAATTGGCCTTAGACTAGTTTCCCACTGGCTACAATTTTAGCAAAAAAGAAAAAAAAAAAGCCATAGAGTTTTTGGAGCAAAAACACAGCAGACACATGCAAGTCAGTGGCATTTTATGAAATGCTATACTTGGCATTATTTTCTGTAGCCTTTTCTCCTCTTTTTTTTTAGCGTTTAGCTTTTTTTTTTTGTCTGAAAAATGCAATGGCAAAAAAGAAGCCATTCAAGACAAAAGTAAAAAAAAATAATAATAATAATCTTTGGCATTTTTTATTTATTTTATTTATTTTTTGGGAAGCCAGAGAAATGCAAAAAAGCTGTGTCTGGGGACAACCTTAGGCCTAGAGGTCAAAATCAGCTTGGTCACTAAGGGGTTAAATACTGTATGCTATTTACAACAGATAAAGAATTTAAAAGGAATCTGCCACTAGGTTTATTCCACCTCAAATAAAGGCAGCATAAATCATAAATGAGGGCAAATTATCAAACTGGGGGACAGACCTTAAGCCTGCTTCTAGAGCTTCATGCCTGGCCACTGCTGGGTAATAAATTGGCGGAACTGGACTGCCGCATCCCCGCGCCTCTGCCGGTCTATTCATGTTAAAAAAAAAAAAAAAAAAAAGCTTTGCTTTAATATAAAACAGTATTAGTTTTCAGGGTTTTTGTTTGTTTGTTCTTTTACAAATAATGTGAATGACAAATGTTTATAAAAATGTAACTTGAAATATTTGCCACAACTTATCTCTTTTTTTTTTTTTTTTCAATAGTAATGTCAATAGTTGATATTGTATTTATGAGTTTACCTTAAATTTAAATTGTGTGTCAGTTGAAAAAAATGTTCAATGTTATCGTTCTGCCAGAATAAAAATAAAGGCAACTGGTTATAAATAATAAAGCAAATGTGAGGAGCTTGGACATTAGTTTTACGGTGTTAAAGCACAATACACACATGCAAACACACACACACACACACACACACACACACACACACACATACATATTACATGCATTACATTCTTTTTTGTAAGTAAAGAAAATTAAAATGCTCATAAAGAGGAAATATGGTAAGCTGAAAAACTAGCCAAGCAGTTTATTTAATGCAGATAAACCAACCTCTGCATGAAATAAACCTCTAGGCTGTTATTGCTTACTCCTTGTGTCTCCTCCGTGAATTACTTTCCGGTATTTAATCTTCTGCATGAGAAAGAAGCCATCTGGGAAATTATTATTATCTTTTATTTATGTAGCACAATAATATTCCACAGTGCCGTACATAACAAAAAATAAATAAATACAGATATTTTGGTAACAACATTCTTAAATTAGTCAAAAGCTAGCAAATACAATTCAAGCAAGTACATATTATAGAAATTAGTTTCACTGTATGTGACATATAATAATAATCATGATGATTTACCTAAACCTATAGAAATGAAGGAGAATAAATGAGCCATGTGTTCATAGTTTATGAAAGCCCATCCTGTGACCTTCATGCTAGTTTTCTTGAGCCTAGCTCAGCCTTTGAATATACTTCATATTTGTATATACATTCAGTCAGAACATCACACAGAGTATAACACTGACATAAATTTATGGTTATTTTTTTTATGTTGAACATGTCTACTACTTTCCATTATAATTTCTGTATCTATTCCTCACTGTTTTCAAGATTCTTTGTTTATTGCAACATATGTTATTTCTGTATTGCAGATACATATATATATTGTGATCCCAAGGACATAAAGGCACTCAGCTCATTACAATCTTGATCAATGATAATTGTTGTAGGTGTAAGAAATATAACCAATGTACACTTGATTTAGCTAATGGTGTGTTTACACACAGAGATTTATCTGACAGATTTTTAAAGCCAAAGCCAGGAACAGGCTATAAACATGGAACAGATCATAAAGGAAAGACTGAAATTTTTCCTCTTTTCAGATCCATTCCTGTCTTTGGCTACAAAAATCGTCCAGACAAATCTCTCTGTGTAAACACACCATAAGAGTTAAAGTGTCACTGTCATTTATTTTTGTACAGGCGATTTTAAGAAACGTATTTGGGTTTATTACCTGAAAAAAAGCATTTTTATAATGAAAAAACAGTTTGAAGCTCCCCCCACCACCAAAACAGGACAGCAAAGAGTTAATCTACAGTTAATTACCCGGCTATCTCCTCTGACAGTCAGCACTGACCTCTCAGACCTCTGAATATGCTGTTACCCACCTCCATTTTGTGTAATCCTTTGTTCTCTGCTCTCAGCTGCACTTACTCCTTCCTACCCCTCCCCTCTCTATAGAACAGACAGGGCTGTGTCTGATGCAACAAGTCACAATTTCCTGATATTTTGCAGTGGATGGAAAAGAGGAGGTAGGCTGACCTGGAAAAATTCTATTTTAATGCAGATAATGGCATATTTGCCTAATAAACCCAAATACAAAGTTTCCATTTTTTGACTGTAAGGAGAGATTTCAAGAGCCTTTAACAACCATAAGTGTTTCCAGAAGTAACTTAGGAAGGAAACTGTAAACAGGTGATCACATATGTGAGGAACTATATCAACTTAAGTATATAACTTACAGAAACAACTTGTAGTTTTTAAAACAGGCTTCATCTCTTATTAGATTTTGTTTAAAAATTAGATAACATTTGCTGTGACAAATATTGAGTAACAGAGGACATCTGGAAGAGGGAATTTGTCACAGCACAGTGCTTACAATATCTTTAAGCACAAGACAAAGAAACTCAAGCAGATGGAAGGGGGAAAAAAGTTAGTAATCAGAGTATATAACCAACATTGGAACAGAACAAGATAACTGGATGCATTCTAATTTAGAGTACTTAAACATTCATTATTAACATATCTATTATTACAAAATTAAATAATTTTAACAGTTTTACAATTATTTAGCGCTACCATATTAACATTTCTAGAGAAGATTATATTTAGCCTATTATTATTTAGCCTAGATGAAAAAAATCTTTATGGACAGCATGTTCAAGTTACATTGTTACAGATTTAGAATAGTTGAAGAAATAATAATGTTTATCAAGTTTATTCAAAGGAGGGGAGACAATGAAGATGAATGTGGTAAGTATGGGTGACTTCAGTACAAGAACTCTCTACTTAGTGTTGACATTATTTTATATCAGTGAGCCTTTTTTGAAGCTATTATTATACTTCAAGGGATATTCCAGAAAAGGGTGTGTGTTTTTTTTTTTTTACAATATAGCTGGACATGGGCTGTTTTAACCAAATAAAGTATTGTGTGCACCTCGTCATGTAAATAAACGCACATTACAAGCAAGCCATGGCGAGTGAATCTATGACCCTTTAGTACATACAAATCATTTTTAAAAAGTGACCCCTACTTTTATTTCCCCTAGGGCATATGATTCATGCAGGTTATTTTTACCCTGATGCACAATTTTACAATTATCCACATTAATCCTAATTTTCCAAATGGAAGCCCAAACACTCCGCTTGCAACATGTGCACATCTCCCATAGACTGTAGATCTGTCAGGGCCCCTGGGAACAAGGAGACACAGGACAAGTGGGCCCTATAGCTAACACCCCCCACGCTGTCCCTACCTTCTTTCCACAATCCTCCCTAAGATGGCGGCGATCAACTGGGTGGAGATCCCTGCACTCAAATAAGTGCAAAACACAGACAAGACACAGAACAGGAACAAGGTACAATGACAGTAGGCAAAGCAAAGTCACACAGAAGGACAGGACCAATAAGGCAGTAAGGAACAGGGGACCAAACCAATGGAGAACAAAAGACAGAGATACAACAAGGTAACAGTGGAGCCAAAGTCAGAGATGCAGCAAGGTAACGGTAGAGCCAAAGCCAGAAATACAACAAGGTAACGGTGGAGCCAAAGCTAGAGATACAACAAAGTAACGGTGTAGCCAAAACCAGAGATACAACAAGGTAACGGTGGAGCCAAAGCCAGAGAATGTAGCAAGATGAACTGGGAACAGCGCAAGGAACACTGAGGACTAAGGGAGAACACTGAACCAAAAGACAAAGAAAGGCAATAAACAAGCAAAGGGATCAGGAAACCAGGAATACAGATATATGAGAAAAGGCAGGATCTAGCTGACAGACAAGCTGAACAAAGCTATCAAGAGCACAGAGTGAAGGGAGAGACCAAGGTATAAAGGGAACAGAAGTCCCAAACTCCAAGCTGATAGGTGAAGCAGGAGAAACACACAAGAGATACACTGAAAGCCAGAGGTGAGGAGACCTGTCAATAACACAGCAAAGACAATTAGTGAACAGACCACAGCAAGGAAAGTGCAGGGAGAACTGAGAAAACATGGACCAGATCACAGCAGACATAAGCAAAGAACATAAGAAAACCAGGCACTGATTTAATGCCAAAAGCACAGTCTTTGGTGCAGAGGTCGGATCTTCACCGCAGAGGGTGGCACTGATGCCTTTTCGGGCACGATCATGACAAGATCTTTAATTAAAAAAAAAAAAAAAAAACATCAGTAAAACCATGCTGGCTTTTGCTTATAATTATCTGCAACATATATTTTTTTCTATAGTCCCATAAAGGGGTTATCCAGCGCTACAAAAACATTGCTCCTTTTCCCCCACACTTGTTTCCATGTCATGTGTGGTTTGCAATTAAGCTCCATTTTACTTCACTGGAGCTGAGTTTCAAACCACACCCAATCTGGAGACAAGAGTGGGGGAAAAGGCGCCATGTTTCTGTAGCACTGGATAACCCCTTTTAGAGATCTCTCAAACAGATGTTGCACAATTGACACAATTGGGCACAGAATTTCTTTTCCTTTGGCCACCTGCCTTTAATTTTGTATCTTTTTCCAGATTTTATTACCTTTTTACAGATTTTGCATGGTAAATTTATTGTTTGTTTTTTTTTGTTTGTTTCTATGGTAACGAATGTTACATCACATGAAAGCCTTATGTGTCTAATGTGTTTTTAAAATTTAGTATAAGTAGTTTATGGCAACAGTGATCTAGGCATGCAGGAAAACAAAATGGTGGAGTCTACAGAGATATTCACAGCAAATGAGAGCAGAGGAGTGATAAAATTCTTGTTTCTGCAAGGAAGGTCCCCAAAGGATACTCATGATAATAAGTCACTAGTGATGAGCGAGTACTAAAATGCTCGGGTGCTCGTTACTCAAAACAAATATTTCCCGATACTCGAGTGCTTGTTTCGAGTAACGAACCCCATTAAAGTCAATGGGAGACTCAAGCATTTTTGCAGGGGACTCCGGTTCGGTAGAGGGAAGGTCGTGTGAAAACCTGTCAACCTCAGATATTGATGGAAACACAACGGAAATGGACAGGAAAAAGCAGAGGCAGCATGTATGCATGCCCCTGAGGCTACCTAATGGTACCATTATGCCTAATTCTGTGCAACAGCCTGGTTCAAACAGAGGAAGGTATATGGACGATCCACTGCCTAACACAGCATTGCAGTGAGAACACAAGGAACCATTAAAACAGAGGTAGCATATAATGAACCAGCCAAAAATTCAGCCTGACACAGAATGGCGGCGAGGACAGAGTGAACAAGGTAGAAGCGGTAGCCAGTGAGCCTTACAAAAATTATACCAGACCTAGCATGGTAGTGAGCACACAGAGAACCAATAAAAGTAAGTGAGGAAGCAAGTGAGCCTTCCAAAAATTATACCAGACACAGCATGGCAGTGAGCACACAGTAAATCATTAAGAAAAATTAAGAAAAAATTTAATAAAAAAAAAAAAGTACAATATGTCTATACATGGTGTCTTAGTAAGGGGTGGTGTGGTACATCATAGTACAAATGTTCGGGGGGGGGGGTTAGCACACATCCTTCTAAACTATCAAAGTGGTAAAAGTGAACTCAAACTGTGAAATCAAACAACAACCAATGAAAAGTGAGATAAGTGCAGAACTTTCAACTTTTACAATGTGAACTATGAACTGAAAACAGTCACCCAACAAAAGTGAAATCCCATTCCCTAGTTGACTTATGTGACAATTCTAAGTGCTAACTGGTTTAAATGCTAACAAACAAGCATGAGCACAGCTAGATAGATTTCTCTCTCATACTGTGCAAACTTACGATATGTATATATCCCAACAAATTAAACTGAAGGGTAACCATCTTTTCCAAATTTCTGACATGTCACCAAACTTTTTAGGGTCCAAGTGCTGACCCTAACCCTACTTGCTTAAAGGAAGGGGCAGAGGGCCCTCAGCAGAGTGAGGCATCTGCTCCTTCCTGATCATCACTTCCCGGATAGACAAACAAAAACAAAAAGGTGACGACCTGACCACCTCTGCCCTATTTTGGCAACTGTTGGGGGTAAGGAGGCTGACATGTCAATATGAAAGTTATAGTCACGTCAATCGTTCTATAAAGTGATAGTTACCCTCCCCTTTAAGGCACAAACATCATTAACAAACTATTAACTGTGGCGGTGTGTATTATAAATGTAATTTTTGTCAACTCCATTTCCTCACTCTCCTCCTCACTTTGAGTTACATCCATAACAACCTCACTGTCTGAAAACTGGGTCTCATTGTCATCATCAGACACCTCTTCCAACCCCGCTTGCAAGTCCCCACTCTCATCACCTACCTACTGTGTGAGCTACATAATTTGGGCATCAGGACAGATCGACTGCTCCGGTTGCTGTGACTCAGGGAAGGGTCCAGAAAAAAGTTCCTGGGAGCATGGTGGTGGTGGATCTGATTCCCTTGTTTCCCTGGAGGGGCCAGGCTGTGGGGAAGGAGGCTGAGCTAATGGAGCAAGGATTTCCCTCCCTTGGGTAGCGTGGGTGGACTGCGTGGAAGACTGGGTGGTGGATAAGTTACTGGACACATTATCCGCTATCCACGTGATCACCTGTTCACACTGCTGCGGTTTTAATATCGGTCTACCTTGAGACCCCGTAAGTTGGGCAAAGAAGCTAGGGAGTGGACGTCTGCGGTGTGCCACTGCTACTTTCTCAACAGGTGCTGCTGTGTCACCCTGCCCTGAACCATGGCCTCCGGCAATGGCATCACTTGGAACCCCCCGCCCACGTCCTTGTCCTCGACTCTTACTCCTGGGGTTCACCATTTTATGGGCACTGCACAGTATGGAACTTAGATAGGCCTTGCGTATGAAATCAGGAAAAATACTTGTGCTCCCACAAGTTTTGGGGGGGGCTGTATGGTACAATCTGGTAGTGGCTGGACCTATACACACTCTGTGACACCCCATTACAATGAGCAGTGAAGCGCTATGAAGGTGTACTACGAATCCCAACAATACAGTGTAGTACCCACGAGTTTTAAGGGGGGCTGTACGGTACAATCTGGCTAGGCCAGCTGTCAGTCACCATTAAGGGTACACCTGACCGGGGGTGCTGAGGCCCCGGCCACAGCTAGACAAAAAAAATAAAAATAAAACAGCTGGCTGGTTGGCGGGGGCGCCAGATGTCTCGCTCCTCCACAGATGTGGTGTGACATCAGAGCATTGGCAGTGAGGACACAGAGAAGCATTAGAAGTGAGTGAGGAAGCAATTGAGCCTCCCAATAATTAGGCCAGACACTGCATGGCAGAAGAAGACTTGGCTGTTGGCTGAGAATTGAAGGAAGAGGAGGAGGAGAGGAGATAACAAGAATCTTAATGTTGAACTGCTTTCCCCAGGTGGACAGTTGAATTCAGGTGAAATCCAGGCTTTGTTCATTTTTATAAATGTCAGCCTGTCAGCGCTGTCAGTTGACAGGCGGGTGCGCTTATCAGTGATGATGGCACCAGCAGCACTGGAGACACGCTCTGACAACACGCTAGCGACAGGGTAGCCTAGCACCTCAAAGACCTAAAGCGCCAGTTCGGGCCACGTATCCAGCTTTGCAACCCAGTAGTTGTAGGTAGAGTAATCGGGAAGGTATGGTCAGCAAGGTACTCCCTCACCATCTTCCTGAAGGCTTCCTACCTACTCTGTCTAGACTGGGGACGGTTGACATAGTCTTGCTGGGGTGGCATGAAACTGTCAAAAGGCCTTGGAGAGTGTTCCCCTGCCCCTTGACAAGCTTCCTGCTCCACTGCTCCTCTCCCCCGCTCTTTGGCCCACAGAACTACGTACTATGGCACTAGTGGTGTCAGATGGGAAGTACATTTTCAGCTTCTGCACCAGGGCCTGTTGATATTGATTCACTCTCACTGCGTTCCTCGGCAGGAATGACAGTGAAAAGTTTGGTTTGAACACCCAGTAATCCGTGTTGTCCAAAACCAGTAGTCAACATAGATGCCAGTTTAGGCCGAGCAACAAAGAGGCAACAAAGAGGCAAGGACAGGCACACCAGTAGTCAACATGGATGCCAGTTAAAGCCCAGCAGTAACCAACAAAGAGGCAAGGGCAGGCACACCAGTAGTCAACATGGATGCCAGTTAAGGCCCAGCAACAAGGAGGCCAGGGCAGGCACACCAGTAGTCAACATGGATGCCAGTTAAGGCCCAGCATTAGCCAACAAGTAGCCTTCTACCCCCAGCTGTATGGTGCAATGTGGTAGTGGCTGGACCTAGATACACACTCTGTGATACCCCCTTACAATGAGCAGTGAAGTTTTATGCAGGTGTACTACAAATCCCAGCAATACAGTGTAGTACCCACTTGTTTAGGGGGGCTGTACGATACAATGTGGTAGTGACTGGACCTACAGTAGATACACACTCAGTGATACCCCTTACAATGAGCAGTGAAGTTTTATGCAGGTGTACTACAAATCCCAGCAATACAGTGTAGTACCCACTAATATAGGGGGTGAGGGTGGGGGCGCTGTACGGTACAATGTGGTAGTGGCTGGACCTAGATACACACTCTGTGATACCCCTTTACAATGAGCAGTGAAGTTTTATGCAGGTGTACTACAAATCCCAGCAATACAGTGTAGTACCCACTAGTTTAGGGGGGGCTGTACAGTACAATGTGGTATTGGCTGGACCTAGACACACTCTCTGACACCCCCGTCCAATGAGCAGTGAAGTTCTATGCAGGTGTACTACAAATTCCAGCAATCCAATGTAGTACAGCAGCACCACTAGCCCAAAAATCAAAAAAGAGTACACTGAGCACTTCTTAGGGGTCTGTATGCAACACCTAATGCCCCCTTTCTGCCAGCAGCCGATCACCAGAGTATGCTGCTGAAATTGTGGTAGCAGCACTGCCAGTCCCAGCCAGAAGTCTGTAGTAATACTATTAAAAAATGCTTTTAAGCCCTTAAAAGGACTGTGTGTTTGTATTGCTAGTATTCCCTGCCTACTGGATCGCTAAATCCTACACTGACACTCTCCCTGAGAAGCAGCAGCTCTGTCCCTAATCTCTCACAGCATGCGTCTGAAGCGAGTACTGCCGGCGCCGAGTTTTATATGGCAGGGTCACCTGATCTGGCCAACCAATCGCTGCTATCGACATGTATGGGTTCCACCTGATCACAGGATGTACCAAAGAGTCTCCTGCATGTTTATTGGCTGAGAAATAGCGCCAAAACTTACAGGAAACAGATGATGAGATTTTCTCGAGTATCTCGAGATGCTCATCCGAGTAACGAGTACTATCGAGTACCAAGCTCGGACCAGTATGCTCGCTCATCACTATATGTCACAGACATTTGGGGATCAATGACCTTCGTATTCTACAGTTAGGAGTTTGGAAACAACAAATTTCAGCAAAGGGAATAGGGACATTGTGGGGATTTTTCATGAATGTATTTGTGTCATTATCCATGAACATTTGAACATGAAGAAGCTATTTGGATCCCCAAATGTTTGACAACTGATCAGAAAAAAACGTGAGGAAAAACTTCCTGGTCCATTTGTCAATGTTTCCGGGCTAACTTCCTGGATCGACTGGTCACTATGGATTAAACTTGGATTTATTTAGAATGAGCCTGAAAACAAGGAGCAGTCAAAAGAGTGGAGGTACAGTAGTTAGCCTGGTCCAAAGAAGTTCAGGATGTAAAAATCAGCCACTAAGGTGATAGCGTCTGTGTTGTGGGATAAGGAGGGTGTGCTGCTAGTGGACTACCTTTAAAAGTGTTCCACCATTAATGCAAAGTAATTACTTTGAACTTTTGGATCAATTGAAGGCAGCTCTGAAGGCCAAAAGGCACAGCAAGCTGTCCAAAGGACTCTTGTTCCCGGAAGGCAACGCCTCTGCTCACACTGCACAAGCGACCACGGCAAAACTGGTGGAGCTAGACTTCCAGCTGGTTGACCACTAGTGATGGGCGAACATGCTCGTCCGAGCTTGGTACTCGTTAGAGTATTAGGGTACTCAATGGTACTCGTTACTCAGACGAGCATCTGGCGATACTCGAAAAAATCTCATCATCCATTCCCTGTAAGTTTGGGCGCTATTTTTCAGCCAATAAACATGCAGGAGACTCTTTGGTACATCCTACGATTACGCGGGACCCATACATGTTGATTGCAGCGATTGGTTGGCCAAATAGGATGACCTTGCCATATAAAAAGTGTGGCTCGCAAGGCTCGGCTCACATGTATGCTGGAAGAGATTAAGGACAGAGCTGCTGCTGGTCAGAGAGAGTGTTAGGGAGGGAATTAGTATTCCAGTAGGAAGGGAATACTGGCAAAACAACCAAACAGCCCTTGTAAGGGCTTCAAATTGTTTTGAAATTGTATAACTACAGGCTGCTGGCTGGGACTTGCAGTGCAGCTACCAAGATTTCAGCAGCACACTGTGGTGATCGGCTGCTGGCAGAAAGGGGACATTAGGTGTTGCATACAGACCCCTAAGAAGTGCTCAGTACTCTTTTATGATTTTGTGGCTGGTGGTGCTGCTGTACTACATTGCATTGCTGGGATTTGTAGTACACCTGCACAGAACTTCACTGCTCATTGTAAGGGGGTGTCACAGAGTGTAAAGGTGCAGCCTCCAACAGATTGTATACCACTGCCCCCCAAAAACCAGTGGAACCACTAGTATATTTTCTTATTTCTGTATTTCTTACTCAAGGCATATCTAAGTTCATTACTGCTTGCACAGTGTAAAGAGGGTGTCACAGAGTGTATAGGTGCAGCCACCAACAGATTGTATACCACTGCCCCCCAAAAACTAGTGAAACCATTGGTATATTTTCTGATTTCTGTATTTCTTACTCAAGGTATATCTAAGTTCACTACTGCTTGCACAGTGCAAAGGGGGGTGTCACAGAGTTTAAAGGTGCAGCCACCAACAGATTGTATACCACTGCCCCCAAAAACTAGTGGGGCCACTAGTATATTTCCAGATTTCTGTATTTCTTACCCAAGGCATATCTAAGTTCACTACTGATTACACAATATAAAGGGGGTGTCACCAGGGCCGGACTGGGACTGAAAATTAGCCCTGGCATTTCCAAGCACACAGGCCCACTTGCCTCGCGGTGATAAGTTATGAGACGATGGTGTGAGTGCAGCGTGGCTATATGTTGTATCATCACAGCCATGACTGGAATTATAGATAATAACACAGTAAATGGGGTCAGAAGCTTTTGTCTCTGTACTATGTTGCGGTGCTGCAGTTACAGGTTGTTACCACTACACAGTGTACAGAGACAGACTGCTTCTGGCCCGGTCACTGTGTTGAGTTTAACACCACCACCACATACCTACTAATACAACCGTAGTAATGTAGAAAGGGAAGAGACGGCACTCCAGGAATAAGGTGAAGGTGTATTTTATTCACCCAACACGTGTGGCAACGTTTCGACTCTGCTCTAGAGTCTTTCTCAAGACACAGTGCCGTTCTACCCCTTCAACAGTTTACTAATACAACCGCATACTGACTAATACCACCACAAACTGATTAATACAACTGCATACTGACTAATACAACCGCATACTGACTAATACCATTACATATACTGACTAATACCATCACATATACCAACTAATACCTCTGCATACTGACTTATACCACCGCATACTGACTAATACAACTGCATACTGATTAATACTACCGCATACTGACAAATGTCACCGCATACTGACTAATATCACCACATACTGACTAATACCACCGCATGCTGACTAATACCACCGAATGCTGACTAATACCACCACATGCTGGCTAATGTCGCCACTGCTACTGAATAAAATCCACTTTAAAAAGACCAATATCACCTCATACAGTTATATAGAGGTAGACCCAGTTCCACACAGGTTCTGTACACCATATACATTACAGTGCAGTTACATCAGGTGACTCACAGGAGACGTCTTCTCTGATCAGAGTTCTTCCCTTTTCATTTTCTTCTCCATCTGTCCTGGGCCATTATGAGAACTTCTCCGAGCCACGAATCCACAGAATCTGCCAGACAAACATATTAGGCTCCTCACTCTGGCACCATCCTCATCTTTCTACAAAGTGCACATCTGTATTGGCCGCTTTACACTCTCATTTAGTGGGTAGGCTGACTCTATGTGACCCCCTTATAGTATATGCCCCCTCTATGTAGCCACCTTAAATATGGTCCCCCTCTGTGTATCCCCTATAGTATCTGCCCCCCCTCTATGTAGCCACCATATAGATCGCCATTTGTTAAGCCTTCCATATAGATGGCTCCATGTGCATCTACTTGAGAGCCCCTCCTTTGTGTAATCCCCCTATAGTAGATGACACCTTCTGTGCATCCCCTATAGTATATGACCCTCCTCTCTGTAGCCCCTCCTTATAGATGGCCCCTCTGTGTAGCCCACTATAGTATATGCCCCCTCTATGCATGCCCTATTATCTATTCCCCCCCGTGTAGTCCCCATTATAGATGGCACCTGTGTTTTCCCACTTATACATGCCCCCCTGTGTTATCCCCCTTATAGATGGCCCCCCCTGTGTTGTCCCCCTTATAGATGGCCACCTATGTTGTCCCCTTATAGATGCCCCCCATGTTGTCCCCTTATGCATACCCCCCATAGAAGGCCCCCTGTGTTGTCCCACTTATAAATGCCTCCTATGCTGCCCCCCCTTATAGGCCCCTCTCCCCTATGTTGTCCCCTTATAGATTGCCCCCTTGCCCCCTCTCCCCCATGTTGTCCCCTTATAGACCCCCTCTCGCCTATGTTGCCCCCCCCTTATAGATGGCCCCCTCGCCCCATGTTGTCCCCTTATAGACCCCCTCTCCCCCTATGTTGCCCCCCCTTATATTTGGCCCCCTCTCCCCCTATGTTGTCCCCTTATAGGCTCCCTCTCCCCCTATGTTGCCCCCCTTATAGATGGCCCTTTCTCCCCCTATGTTGTCCCCTTATAGACCCCCTCTCGCCTATGTTGCCCCCCCTTATAGATGGCCCCCTCGCCCCATGTTGTCCCCTTATAGACACCCTCTCCCCCTATGTTGCCCCCCCTTATATATGGCCCCCTCTCCCCCTATGTTGTCCCCTTATAGGCTCCCTCTCCCCCTATGTTGCCCCCCTTATAGATGGCCCCCTCTCCCCCTATGTTGTCCCCCTTTATAGATGGCCCGCTCTCCCCCTATGTTGTCCCCCCTTATAGATGCCCCCCTCTCTCCCTCCTTTATAGATGGCCCCCTCTGCCCGCCTTATAGATGCCCCACTCCCCCCTTATAGATGGCCCCCTCTCCCCCCCTTTATATATGGCCCCCTCTCTCCCCACTCCCCTTTATAGATGGACCCCTCTCTCCCCCCTCCCCTTTATAGATGGTCCCCTCTCTTCCTCCCCCTTACAGATGGTCCCCTCACCCCCTTTTATAGATTGACCCCTATCCCTCCCTCTTATAAATGGCCCCCCTCTCCCCCCTTATAGATGGCCCTTTCTCTACCCCCTTATAGATGGACCCCTCTCCCCCCCTTATAGATGGACCCCTCTCCCCCCTTATAGATTGCCCCTCTCCCCCCTTAATACATGTCCACTTCTCTCCCCCCCTTATACATGGCCCCTTCTCCCCACCTTATCCATGGACCCACTCTCTCGCCCCCTTTATAGATGGTCCCCTATTCCCCCCCTTTATAGATGGTTCCCTCTTCCCCCCCTTTATAGATTGCCCCCTCTCCCCCCCCCCCTGCAAAGCAAATAGAAAAAAAGAAATAAATAAATAAACCAACTCACCTTACATCGCGCTTCTCCTTCCTCCTGGTCTGGCCCCTACTTGATGCGCGGCTGCCGGGGTTGTGGCATCCTATCCCGGCAGCGTGCGCATCATAGAGCTCCCTGGGACTTCCAGGACAGGAGCGTCTCTAATGTGCGCTCCTGTACCGGAAGTTACAGGCGCACAGAGAACTCTATGATGCACGCGCTGCCGGGGATAGGACGCCACAACCCCGACAGCCGCATATCATACAGGGGCCAGACAGAGCGCTGTGGGCCGGTCACGTCTTCCTCCTGGCCCAGTGACTCCTTCTCCCTACGGAAGGGGAAAGGAGTCGCCGGGTCAGGAGGATCACGGGACCGGCCCCTCTGGCATTTGCCAGAAGTGCCCTATGGCCAGTCCGACCCTGGTTGTCACAGAGTGTATAGGTGCAGCCACAAACAGATTTTCTATCACTGCCCCCCCAAGAAAACTGTGGGACCACTAGTAGATTTCCAGATTTCTGTTTTTCTTACTCAAGGCATATCTAAGTTTATTACTACTGGTACAGTGTAAAGGGGGTGTCACAGAGTGTATAGGTGCAGCCACTAGCAAATTGTATACCATACCCCCCCCCCCCCAAAAAAAAAAAAAAAAAAACTAGTGGGACCACTATTATATTTCCAGATTTCTGTATTTATTAAAGCCATATCTAAGTTCCCTATTGGTTACACAGTGTAAAGTGGATGTCACAGACTGTATAGGTTCAGCCAGGGTGACACGGCAGCACCCATTGAGTGGGCAGTGGCACACTGCAGACGTCCACTCCCTAGCTTCTTGGCCCATTTTACGGGGCCTCATGGTAGACCGATATTTAAACCGCAGCAGTGTGAACAGGTGATCATGTGGATAGTGGATAATGTGTACAATTACTTATCCACCACCCAGTCTTCCATGCAGTCCACCCACGCTACCAAAGGAATGGAACCCTTGATCCAACAGCTCAGCCTCCTTCCCCACAGCCTGGTCCCTCCAGGGAAAGAAGGGATTCAGATCCACCACCACCACCACCATGCTCCCAGGAACTCTTTTCTGGACCCCTGAGTCTGAGCAACCGGAGCAGTCGATCTGTCCTGATTCCCAAACTCTGCAGTTCACAAAGTCAGTGGGTGATGAAAGTGGGGACTTGCAAGCGGGGTTGGGAGAGATTTTTGATGATGACGATGAGACCTGATTGTCAGACACAGACAGTGAGGTTGTTTTCATGCATGTAACTCAAAGTAGGGAGCAGAGTGAGGAATTGGAGGAAGAGCTGGTGGATGAGGACGAGGTGACTGACCCGAGCTGGGCGGATAAGCCTAGTGAAGACAGTGCTTCTGAGGGGGAGGCAAGTTCACCTGCAGGATCAGTTGGAAGAGGAAGAGGGGTGGGCAGAGGGAGAAGCAGGGGCAGAGCGAGTAGATCAGCAACTGTTTCACGGAGTCAAAATCCCGTGGCCAGGCCTAGATGTTCCCAAATCTGGAGTTTTTTTTAAAGAAACTGCGGATGACCGACATACAGTAGTGTGCAACGTGTGCCACGCAAGGATCAGCAGGGGAGTCACCACTACTAGCCTAACCACTACCAGCATGCGTAGGCATATGAGTGCTAAACACCCCACTTAGTGAAACCAAGGCTGTTCAGTGAGTGCAAGTCGCACCCCTGCTCCTTGCCCTGTGTCCCGTGCTGGCACTGTCAGTCCGCCCACCCTACATGCACCCCTTCACCTCCACTATGCTCCACACCCTCCAGCAAGATGTCTAAGCACAGCGTTTAACTGTCCCTGCAGCAGACCTTTGAACGTAAGCCCAAAATGTCCACATAGGCAAACTGCTGAGCCTGGAGATGCTGCCCTATCGGCTGGTAGAGACAGAGGCTTTTAGGAACCTTATGGCGACGGCTGTCCCTCAGTACTATGTCCCCAGCAGCCACTACTTTTCACAGTGTGCCGTCCCAGCCCTACACCAGCATGTGTCGCATAACATCATTCATGCCCTGACCAACGTGGTCAGTGACAAGGTCCACCTAACCACGAACACGTGGACAAGTGCTGACGGGCAGGGACACTATATCTCCCTGACGGCACATTGGGTCAACTTTTTGGAAGCTCGAATAGAGTCTGACCCTTGTTCCGCTCATGTGCTGCCCACACCAAGGATTGCGGGGCCTACCTCGGTCGCGGTCTCTCCTCCTCTTCTTCCTCCTCCTCTCTATTACCCTCCACAAGCACATCGCCTCTATTTCATAGTGCTATCCCAGGAGCTGTTGCAGGGCATCACGGCACAGACAGATTTTGGGCTCGTGCAACGGAGCCTCAAACCAGGCATGGTTGTGTGTGACAACCTGGAGGAGGAACCTGGTGGCAGCTCTGCAACTCGGCAGCCTCACACATGTACCATGCCTGGCCCATTTTTTCAACCTAGTGGTGCACCGGTTCCTTAAGACCTACCCCAATTTGGCTGATTTGCTCACCAAGGTGCAGTGCATCTGTGCGCATTTCCGCAAGTCAACCACAGATGCTGCCACTCTTAGGGCAATGCAAAGGCACTTGCAACTGCAGGCTCACCGACTGCTGTGCAACATGCACCTTACAGATGGTAGCCAGGGTTTACCAGCAAGGCAGAGCCATTGTGGAATGCAAGATGTCAACCTCGGTAAGAAGCAGTAGTCAGTAGAGATTAGTGGACCGGTTTTGGCTGGTATGGGATCCGGGTCGGATTTTCCCAAAAGTCCGAGTCCAGTAGGATTCAGATTTTTGGAAGTCCGCTCCGATTCTTTTTTCTTGCTTTCTAAAATAGCAGACGCCATTTTAAAAAGCAGGAAGTGTCCCAGGCGGGAAAAGCGCTTTCCCATGATGCCCGGAACACTTCCAATCAGCAGGGATGTTGCACTAGCCCACCCCCTGTGTCCCATCAGTATAGCTTTATACTGCTGCTCCTGTACTGGCCTCAAATGACTATTGCTGGACCTTCATTGTCCTCCAATGACTACTGCTGCTCCTGTACTGGCCTCAAATGACTATTGCTGGACCTCCACTGGCCTCTAATGACTACTGCTGCTCCTTCACTGCATTTGTAACCTTTTTCCTGCATAAACCCTGTAATGGTGAATTTCCTGCATAGACCCTGTAATGGTGAAAATTGAAGTGTAAAAAAAAATTGACTTTGAAATATTGAAAAGATAATGATGTTACTGAAATGTAGAGCCCTAAATTAAACTAAATACACTATCCCGAATCATATAGATTCTTTAAACTATGCAATCCAAAGAAATCCGAAATCCGGTCGAACCGAACTTTTTAAAAAATTCCGGAAGTCCGGTTAGAGCGAACTTTTGAAAAGTTCGCTCATCTCTAGTAGTCAGGTCAGTCAGCTACCTCAAATCTACAATGAGGAGTGGACGTGGATGTCTGCTATCTTTGAGGTACTGGGCCCCTTTGAGGAGTCAATACAGATGGTCAGCGGCGATATATATATATATATATATATATATATATATATATATACACATAGCAGCACTTTAGAAGTTGGTCTCAAATATGCATTTTTTAAATATTCCATTTGACAGAAGACAAAAAAAAAAAAAATCCTAAAGGAATTTTTAAATTTGAGGTAGAATCAGACATTGCCTGTATGTAACCATTTTCTTAATTTATTGCAATTAATATACTATATTGTTCAAAATAACTCTATATGCGTTAAAAAATAACATCATACATAACATTAAGGTGCTCATTAGATCTGTATTTTTAAATATGTTCTGTTCATTTATTTGTGCTCACTAGGGATGAGCGAACCTCCAGCATGCTCGAGTCGATCCGAACCCGAACTTTCGGTATTTGATTAGCGGTGGCTGCTGAACTTGGATAAAGCCCTAAGGCTATCTGGAAAACATGGATATAGTCATTGGCTCTATCCATGTTTTTTTAGACAACCTTAGAGCTTTATCCAAGTTCAGCAGCCCCCGCTAATCAAATACCGAACATTCGGGTTCGGATCGACTCGAACCCGAACCCGTTTCGCTCATCTCTAGTGCTCACGCATTATTGACACTGTCTTATATTAGACAACATATCTTAGTCAAAATCCTAATTGAAATATATGTTTAGTCAATAAGGCATATGGAAATGTTTCTAAATTGGCAAACGTAATTGTTTTAATATATTTTCTTGATGAGAAGAATTAGAAGTATTGTATTTATTAGCCTACAGTAGTGACACTATGTCAAATGATACAGTTGGAACTGTACATTATCTATAGAAAAGGATTAGCAAAGTTCATCTTTTCCTAATTGCCATTGGCTATGGTTTTAATTTCTACTGTTTTGCTCAATTTTATAGATGTGGGTCAATATTTGTAATTAAATATGATTGATTTAATTCAGGGGATACATTATTCCATTTAAACAGTTCTTGGTATTATTCATGCCATGTTGGATAACTGCTCTGCATCATTGTTTAGAAAAGAAAGCTATTCGATTTTTGCATATTAGGTTGGTTTATCAGTGTTAAGTCAGGAACAGCAACAGCCAATATTAGTTCAGCTAACTGCACATTACTTTCACTGACTTAACAAACCTTAATAAATCTTCCCTAGAGAGTACATATAGGATAATGATTCTCCTTATTCAGTTTCTAGATATCTATATTGCTGCCTATATTTCTATAGATCTTATGTGACTATAGAAGTATAGCAATGATTTTTATTCTGTTGTATGTACTTTTTCCATATAAATTTTATATATTTTTTGTCTATTTAATACAAAATGTTTTTAAACAAGACTAACAATGGCACCATACTTTTACATCAAATACAGGGGTTGGACAAAATAACAAGAACACTCCTATTTTTACATGGCCAGTCTGAACTTTTGACATAACTGCCATTACCAGAAAAGTCCCATTTGTTTCAGTCATGTAGCTTTTATCACTGTTGATAAATGTTATGGCTGGGTTCACACAATGTATATTTGAGGCTGTATTTGGTCCTCATGTCAGGTCCTCATAGCAACTAAAACCAGGAGTGGATTGAAAACACAGAAAGGATCTGTTCACATAATGTTGTAATTGAGTGGATGGCCGCCATATAACAGTAAATAACTTCCATTATTTCAATACAACAGCCGTTGTTTTAAAATAACAGCAAATATTTGCCATTAAATGGCGGCCATCCACTCAATTACAACATTATGTGAACAGAGCCTTTTTGTGTTTTCAATCCACTCCTTGTTTTGGTTGCTATACAGCCTCAAATATACAGCCTCAAATATACAGTTCGTAGTGTGAACATAGCCTATTACTGCGCTGTTCTAAAAATCAGCTTACTTTTGGTTTTGGTTCTTAATAAAGTGTGATAGAATGTTGTCCTTCTTCAGGAGACACATTTGGCATCTCGTGACTTTGACAGGATGAGGAAACTATGGGTAGGAGATGTTTTCGGCTCTCTATGGGTCAACCGGAAGGCAGGAGTATTGACGTTAGTAAGTAAACATTTTTCTTGCTCAGCTACAAAAGTAAGTTCTGACAGGGAGGTGAGATACCCCACAGTTAAGGTAAGTACTACCACTAAAGTTTTTGAAATCCTTAACATACATGGCCCAAATGATTGGCTAAGTGGGCTGTCCTAAGAGGTGTACTCACTTTTGTTGCCAGGGGTGTAAATGTCTGTGTGTCAAGTTATTTTGAGGGACCACCAAATTTAGACTCATAAGAACATAAAAGTATGGAACAAAAATCTAATCCATCTATGACTAAGGCTTCATAGCTGAAACATGTCAGCTCACTGTTTGCTCGAGTATCAGGGTACTCATAAGTACTTGAATGAGTACTATGGGGTTCTCAAGTAACAGTGATAGTCTCCTTCCTGCATGTTTGGCAGCCAAAATTAGCCAATAAACAGGAAGGGGCTGGGAGATCCTGGTATGCAGCAGCCATGCTGTCTGCTGGCATAACAGTGATTTTGTGGCTGCATCAGGGGACCTTGTTGTAGATAGACCCAAGTAACCTCACTTGCGGTCTGTCAGCTGACAGAGAGAGCTGCTTGAGCATTAACAGGAGTAGTGTAGGGCTTAGCGTTGTTAGGCAGGTAGGGAACACTGCTCATATAGGATCCCTGGCCACCATATCCAGTTTGCAGTGACACAGACTAGGTCACTATTGAATCCACAGCATCACGAGCAGCTGTTTTAATATTGTGTATAATGCAGGCAGTAAGTTTTCCACAACACAGTCTTCCATGGTTGGAAGGAGTTGAAAGAGAAAGGGGTGGAGGAGGAGGCCACTGGTCCAACCTGGGTAGATTGTCTGTTGCTGTTCATGTCCTATGGCTGACACAATAAAAGTAAAGTTTTATTTGGAAGAATCACCCATAATTTTTGAGAAGGTCACACTAGACACTCAAACACAATTTTTGAGAGGGTCTAACCAGACTTTTGCTTACAATTTTTGAGAAGGGCACACAAAGCTCTCGCCCACAATTTTTGAGAGGCTTACACCAGACTCTAACCCACACAGTTTCTAACAGGATCCCACCAGTTTCTCACACAGGCTCTTACCCACAATTTTTAACAGAGTCACCACCAGGCTCTCTCCCAAAATTATAAGGGGGGGTCGCTACCAGGCCCTTGCACAATTTTGTTTACAGCGTTTGCATGAGGCCCTCCTTTATACGTAATGAAAGGTGTGTGGTGAGTTCCTCTTTCCTTTAGATTATTGGGAACCCTTGCACTTGGTGTATAGGCTTGATGAAACTACCAACACATCCTTCAAAATTTAAACAGGATGAGTCTGACCATGTCACACATGCACAATACCGGTTGGCGATGGGTGTACTTTGATATCCCCATCGCCTACAGCATCCATGCCTGTCAGAGATTATGGGAACTAAGAAAGATGGGCCAGTTGTTAAGAGGTGTAGAGGTAATTTTTTTTCTATTTTTTATTCTTTACAAGTAATTGTACAGGAAAGAGTGTTTGCTAACTTTTCCCCACCTTTATTTGGACTTTTTGTTGGGTTGGCTACCAAAACAGTAACCTTGGAGTCTCTCATGCAGTGCTTTCCAAAATTTTCCACCTCGGGGCACCCCTTGGAAAAAAAAATATCTTGGGGCACCCCTACTAAATGATGTTCTACAAATTAAGAAAACCGTCATACAGTGACTCACAGGTGACGTCTTCTTTGATCTGAGGCATCACTTTCCCTTTTCCTCTCCATCCGGTCCAGACCTCCCTGATGATTTCTTCCAGATACGTTTCATCTCTTCAGAACCTGCGAGATAAACATCTTAGGCTACGCACATTTCTAGCAACTTCCTTTCCTTTCTCCCTACCATAGGCTCCCATAGTAACTGCACTGTTTGGTGTTATGTTCAGCAAAGCAAGTAGGAATGTGGGTTGCCCCCTGTATGTAGGATTCTCTGCTGTGCCCATATACTAATAATGCCCTTTGCTGTGTACCCGCATACAATAATAATGCTCCCAAATGTGCCCCCATACAATCATAATGCCCCCATATGTGCCCCCATACAATAATAATGCCCCCATATGTGCCCCCATGCAATAATGCCCCAAATATACCCCCATTAAATAATAATACTGCCCCAAATCTGCCCCATGAAATAATGATGCCCCTAGATGTGCCCCCATGAAATAATACTGCCCCAAATATGCCCCATGCAATAATAATGCCCCCAGATGTGCCGCCATGCAATAATAATGCCCCAGATATGCCCCCATGCAATAATAATGCCCCAGATGTGCCCCCATACAATAATAATGCCCCCAGAAGTGCCCCATACAGTAATAATGCCCCCAGATGTGCCCATATACAATAATAATGCCCCCAAATGTGCCCCCATGAAATAATAATGCCCCCAGATGTGCCCCCATGAAATAATAATGCCCCCTGCTCTGCCCCTAAAAACAAACATCCTACTCACCTAATCCGGGCTGTGTGGCTGCAGGGAGCAACTCTCTTCTGGCTCCATCTTGTGAGCCGCGGGGACGGGACCTCCGGCAGGCCTCATCACGCCTGCCAGAGAGGTCACATCCCGGCATCCCATAGGCCACAGGTATGAAGTGCCGGCGGACTATGGGAGTGAATGTAGGAGCAGGACGCTGACAGGTCCTGCTCCTACATTCTGCTCACTTTAATGTTCCGCCCGCTCAAAGTGCAGGCGGAACATCAAAGTGATCGGTGCATCCTGAGAAGCTGCGCAGCCGCATATTTCCCACCGGGATCCCACGGCACCCCTGGCGGGTTCTCCCGGCACGACGGTTGGGAAACGCTGCTCTAATGCATCAATGCATGCTCTGCCTGCTGTGGGAGTTCCACTTCTGTGGTGTTCCTATCATCCTCTGAGGTTTTCAGGTGCACCAGACACCCTACCATTTACTTTAACCTCTTTATGATCAAAGGTCATTGATGCACAGATGTCCAGGTCACAATGAAGCAATCTTCTCCTCGCCTTTTAAGAACCATTATTTTTCCACCTACAGGGCTGGCTGGGGTGTCATTTTGTGGACCATGATCTCTCATTTTTATTGGTATCGTAGTGGTGTACAAGAAATATTTTGACCACTTTTTATACATTTTTTTCCTGATATATATATAATAATAAAAAAAATCTGCAATTATGGTGTTTTTTCCCCCCTTTTATTTTTGCTGTTCACAATGTCGGAATAATATTACACAGTGTCGGAATAATATTGTTATATTTTAATAAACTGGATACTTTAGCATGCTACCAAATATAATACGTTTATTTATGTATTTTATTTTTATTAGATTTTTTTCCATCAGCCCATACAGGTACAAGAACAATATAACAAAACACAACAAGTCTTGTCTTGTGGCGTATCTTAAGCTATACTCATCATAAAAATTTCTCTTAGTGTACACAGTATCTACATAGCATTCACATAAAAAGTCCAAACATACACCGTAAGGGGAATTATCTCTTCCTAGTAGCTGAACCTCCTCCTCCAACATGATCCTGCCATGGGAGACAGTTCGCGCCACTTGCACCCATTCTTCTCTACCTTTTAAATATTGTTCGCCCTCATAGCTATAGCATATTACACCCCACGCTCTATTTGCATCTTTTCTCGGTGACAGTGCCGCCTCCAATAAAAGTAAAGTTTTAATTGGAAGGATTGTTGTTCGAGCTGGACTTTTTTGTTCTTATAAGATTTTTAAGCCTGGAACTCCTTGGTGTTTTTCCACTACAGACAGATTGCATGTACCAGGTGAGAGATGGCATTGTGCTATATTTTGCAAACAAATTTACACTTTTATACAAGCTGTACAATGACTACTTTACATTGTATCAAAGTTTGACTTCTTCAGTGTTGTCCCTTGAAAATATATAATAAAATATTTCTGCTCTTATCAAGTGCTGCTGCACAGCTCTATAGGTGGATCGGTTGCAGGGGCAACTGAGCCAGTTCTACCTTACACCCCTTTGATAAATCCCCCCATGCCCCTCTAATTTTTAAATTTAGTGCCTATGTACATGTCCAACATAGTCCATATTATCAGCACCAGCTAAAGGCCTCGCCACAGTTCAATGTGCAACCAGTGCACCAAGATCAGGATTATCTAGGCACACATCTCCATGACTATGATTCACAAAGAGGAAATTCCCCTTCTTGTTAAACACAGCTGTGGGGTTTCAACCCTGGTATTTTTCAAGACATGCGTGATAACTGGACCGATACTGTTCTTGTTTTTTTTGTTTTGTTTTTTAAATATCACAATAGTACTTAGAGCTTGCACAATGGTTCCTGATAGGGTACTTGTGTGAAGTTTTAATTGCTCTTGTGATTTCTGTTTTGTGAGTGCTTTAAAGCTAAAGGAAGGCCTCTTGATAGGGTATATGTCACTAAGGATGATATCCTCTAAATGTGATATGAAAAACATGTAAAGCTACTATCAGCAGCTGTCTGTTGCTGAAAGGCAGGTTACACTACTTTAGGCTATGTCCACACTATGTAAGTACCACAGAAACCATTGTTACAACGGACCGTGATTTCTGGGATACTTACGTAGTGCTGCAGGCTGAAGAAATTCCGGACAGAGTGTATACACATAGTACACACTCCGGCTGGGATCCTTAGCAGTGCCATAGAAAACTGACATGTCAGTTTCAGTGAATAGCGGCCGCAGAAAACCCTGTCAGTGCACACAGTGGAGCGAGCGGCTGTGGCTGCTTGCTTAATTGTGTGCTGTGGGGAGTTCTGATGCGGGCCCGCACGGATGCCCCGCATAACAAGTCTGCGGCGCTAAAGATTATCCAGCCGGTATTACAGTACCGGCCGGGATGATCTTTTCTGAGGCGGGTCACAAAACGTCCGGTCTCTTACTATGTGTGACCATAGCCTTATAGTGCATTCATGCGTGAATGATTGCTTTTTGGTTTCTCTTGCCTAAAACCAGCAGCAGATGTGCAACTGTACTTCTGCGACCTTTGAGAATGATTGGGTGAGCGGATAATGCAAATCTCATGCTGATAGTTTTATTTAGCAGCCCTAGAGCAAAATGTGAAAGCACAGTTAGGGTGAGGTTTTTTGGGAGTGAGCAAAGCAAGGGTAGGACGGTAACTCCTATACCCCATTGAGTATCCCCCTTCCCTGTTCGTTTACATTGGAGATAGATTAAACACCAAAGGAGATGCATGCATGGGTTGCGTCTTACACTTTGCAGAATCAATAACCTAGTGTTGATATGTACTGTATGCGCGTCCTGGGAAAAGCGAGAGGCCCAAATTCAACTAGGTTTTTGAACACATAGGGGGACATTTATTAAGTCCGACGTTTTTACGGCGGACTTAAAAATCTCCACGCATCTCCGGCGCTACAGGGATTTATGTAGAGGCGGACGGCCTCTACATAAATCCCGTGTGCTCCGGTGCGCATGGCCGAAAACTTACGCTAGCTGAGGACTGGAGTAGGTTTTCGGTGTATCTTTTGGCGGAACAGATGGTGAATCGCGTGGACTCTGAGTCTGCGCCCTCCGTTCCGCCCCCTCCCTGCCCCCCAGCGTACCCGGCGGAAAGTGCCGATTTGCGAATATTTTATTCGCAAATCGGCCATTTGCGAATAAAATAATGCACAAATTGGCACTTTCCGCCTAAAAATCCCTGTACGCCCGTTGATACATGTCCCCCTTAATTTTTTTTAAAGAAAATAGACTTCAGTGGGAAAATCTAAATTTGCCACTCTTTTGTTTTATTCAATCAGTTTAAAGCCTTATTGAATCTGGTGTTTTCTCTATTCTTTTCTCTTTTGCTGGTAAGGTTTTCTGGTCTATTTAAGTGTATCCCAATTGACTAGGTTTTAATTTCCATTTTTTGGATGTTGGATGGCCCATTCAGCTCAACTGTCGGATTTAAGTAATTTTACTTGACATGTTATAGAATAAAAAAAATAGGTCCTGGGGGGGTCTAAAAATTAGTATATATATATATATATATATATATATATGTATATATATATATATATATATATATATATATATATATATATACACAGTGAACAATAGTGCTTATTCCTGATGGACAACACAGAGTGATATAACTGGGTACTTGAGATATATGATTGTAGGCAGATCTGAGTATTTTGGCTTGTGGGTTAGGTAGGGTTTACTTGTTCTTTACTTGACTTGTAAAAGAGGCTAGGGGCTACCGATGGGCCTTCTCTATGTAGTGCAGTACTCTGTCAGAGCAACTTGACTTAGTAGGAGTATCTTGATAGAAGAAGCCCATACTCACAATTTGATCCACTGCAGAGAAACCCTAATACTTGCTGGAATGTCCTGACATATATAGGGATAAAGGGTATGTCACGCCTGACATAGACAAGGTTTTCCCTGCAGGGCAGTTACCGTACGTTTCCCTTTAGCACTGTATAATGAGGTTCTTATTGGTGGGGAACTTCTAGAACAGCCAATGCCTGAGTATGTAATAGGCTGTGTGGTGTGTGGTACTTAGTTTAATCATTGGACAACAGAAAACAGCAACCCTTAACCCCTTAACGACCGCGGGCGTATATTTACGCCCTGCGGTCGGTAAGGACGTTCAGAGTGGGGCCGCGCGGCGGTCCCGGGTGCCGCTTGTATTAGCGGGCACGATCCGATCGCCGTGCCCGCTAATACAGTAATCGGATGCAGCTGTCAAAGTTGACAGCTGCATCCGATTACCGTTTGCAGCGTCATCCCTGGTGTCTAGTGGGGAGATCGCTCCTCCGGGACGTTGTCCCGGAGGAGCGATCTCCGTTTCTGAAGTCGGCCGGGGACCGCTCCAAGATGGCGCCGCCCCCGCCTCGGCACTCGTTTACTTCCGGCTGCAGCAGCCGGAAGTAAACGAGTGCCTATCTCATGGATCTCTGCAGCATATCTATGCTGCAGAGATCTCTATGAGAGATCAGTGCACTTATACTAGAAGTCCCCCAGGGGGGCTTCTAGTATAAGTGTAAAAGTAAAAAAATAAAATGTGACATTATTAATAAAAAGCCCCCTCCCCTCATAAAAGTCTGAATCACCCCCCTTTTCCCAGGTTATTAATAAAAGTAAATAAATAAATAAATAAATAAACAAACATGTTTGGTATCGCCGCGTGCGTGCATGGTAAACTGCGTCAGTGCCAAAAAATCCCAAAGTGCAAAATTGCGCATTTTTGGTCGCATCAAATCCAGAAAAATGTTAATAAAAAGCTATCAAAAAGTCATATATGCGCAATCAAGGTACCGATAGAAAGAACACATCATGGCGCAAAAAATGACACCTGACACAGCCCCACAGACCAAAGGATAAAAGTGCTATAAGCGTGGGAATGGAGCGATTTTAAGGAACGTATATTTGTAAACAATGGTTTTAATTTTTTACAGGCCATCAGATACAAGAAAAGTTATACATGTTATATATCGTTTTAATCGTAACGACTTGTGGAAAATACATAACAAGTCAATTTTACCCTAGGGCGAACGGCGTAAAAACACATATCCACTAAAAACACAAAATGTGTTTTTTTTTTCAATTTCACCACACATTGAATTTTTTCCTGCTTTTGCAGTGTACTTTATGCAAAAATTCAGCCTGTCATTGCAAAGTACAATTAGTGGCGCAAAAAATAAGGGCTCACGTGGTTTTCTAGGTGAAAAAATGCAACTGCTATGGCCTTTTATGCACAAGGAGCAAAAAACGAAAACGCAAAAATCAAAATTGCCCCGGTCCTTAAGGGGTTAACCCAGTGCAAAGTAAATCAAAACAAGTGAGACACCAAGTGGTGGAATTGTAGAAAGCAACCTTCAGCACAGAATGTAACACATAGGGTATATGCACACTGAGGAATATGGGTGAATTCCGCTGCTCACAGCTGCACGCATCTCCGCCTGTGCCATAAACTCCATTCTATAAACAGACAGATTCCGCCGTCTGCCCGAAAAATGAACCTGTTCATTCTTCTGGCATATACTCATACACAGAAATACCCATTGACAGGTTGTGCTGAAACCTGGTGGAACACCTGCTCTGAGGCACTACAAGTACATATGCTAATGAGGCGTTTTGGTGCACTGGGAACAGGGCTGTGGAGTCGGAGTAGTGAACTTGGAGTCAGAAAAAATTTACCGACTCCGACTCCAGCTTTAAAAAAAAAATCTTGAAACAATTTAAAATTGAGTTTTGATGTGAATTTTATAAGTTTTGCTCATCAATACATATTATGAGCAACATTCTAATAGGACACTGGCCCTATTAGATAAGGGGGGTCGAGGAAAAGTTGTCGGTCACTATTTGGCAGCTTGTTTCTGAGCTGGAAGAGTCTGGGGGGAGATCTGTGCTGTTCACTTCCTGGATTCTGGATGACTGTATATGAACAGCAGTGTAATATGAAGATATCCTGTGTAATATAGAGAAGGAGGAGGAGAATACATAAGTAGTGTAGCAGTAACCTCAATGTGGTGTTTTTCTTCAGTGTTCTATGGCTGCAGCTGTGTGTGTGTGTGTGTGTGTGTGTGTGTGTATGCTATGGCAGCAGCAGGCTGTGTGTGAATGCTATGGCTGCAGTTGTGTGTGTGTGTGTGCAGTGTCGGACTGGAGTCCTTGGGCCCACCAGGGGAAATCCTTCTTGGGGCCCACCCTTCAGCCACTATACTTATCTATGGTAACATTAATAAGGGTCCATTAACACGGTGTGATATGGGGCAGTGTAGGGCTGCAAACGATTGCTAATTAGCAGGGCAGGAATACACCGAGATGTGCGGCCAACAACAATGATTTATACAGCTGCACAAAAGATCAAATCAGCCGACTAGCGGGCATTTGCGCGTCAGCTGATCTCTGACACTTTTACATGGGGCTTCCTAGGAGCTTTTGTTACCTATAATTGCCCTGTGCAATTGGCTATAAGACAGGTTTCTTTGCATGATAACACTTTATACAGATACAAAAGTCATACAGCTACCAATAACACCAGTATATAAAGAGCAAATATCCCCACACATATTACCGCCATACTGTTACTGACCAGATCCTGTATACCAAGACTGATATTACCAATAATACCAGTATATAGGAGGGAAATAGTATCACCATACATATTACCGCTATACTGGTGCTGACCAAATCCTGTATACTATGACCAATATTACCAGTATACAAGGGGGAAATATTACCGCCGCTACTACTGACTAGTACCACCACATACTGACTTACACCGTCACCACTGCTACTGAATAAAATCCTCTGTACACAGACCACTATCACCTCATACAGTCATATAGAGGCAGACCCAGCTCTACACAGGCTCTATACACCACATACATTACACTGCAGTTACATCAGGTGACTCACAGGAGACGTCTTCTCTGATCGGAGTTCTTTCCTTTTCATCTTCTTCTCCATCTGCCCTGGGCCATCAGAACTTCTCCGAGCCACGAATCCACAGAATCTGCCAGACAGACATATTAGGCTTCACACTCTGGCACCATCCTCATCTCTCTACACACTGCAGATCTGTACTGTCCCCTTTACTGGTCCCTTGTTCAGTCCTCCATACAGATGGCCCCATGTGCATCTACTATAGTAGAAATCCCCCTATGCGCAGTCCCCCTATAGTAGATGACAACCTCTGTGCATCCCCTATACAAGGGGTAGGGAACCTTGGCCCTCCAGCTGTTGCAAAACTACAACTCCCATCATGCCTGGACAGCCACAGCTAAAGCTGTAGTTTTGCATTAGCTGGAGAGCCAAGGTTCCCTATCACTGCCCAATAGTATATGACCCCCTCTGTGCATGCCCTATTATATACATCCCCCCTGTGTTGTCTCACCTATAAATGGCTCCCCTATGTTGTCCCCCTTATAAATGGCTCCCCTGTGTTATCCATCCCGCATATACTGTAGATAGCCCCCTTATGTTGTCCATCCCCCTATATAGCCCCCTTCTGTTGTCAATCCCCCTATACAGCCCCTTATGTTGTCCATCCTCCTATATGGCCCCCTTATGTTGTCCATCGCCCCAAAACAGCCCCCTTTTGTTGTCCATCCCCCTATACAGCCCCCTTTTGTTGTTCACCCCCCCTATATAGCCCCCTTCTGTTGTTCACCTCCCTATATAGCCCCCTTCTGTTGTCCATCCCCCATATAGCCCCCTTCTGTTGTTCACCTCCCTATATAGCCCCCTTCTGTTGTCCATCCCCCATATAGCCCCCTTCTGTTGTCCATCCCCCATATAGCCCCCCTTCTGTTGTCCATCCCCCATATAGCCCCCCTTCTGTTGTCCATCCCCCATATAGCCCCCCTTCTGTTGTCCATCCCCCATATAGCCCCCCTTCTGTTGTCCATCCCCCATATAGCCCCCCTTCTGTTGTTAATCCCCCATATAGCCTCCTTCTGTTGTCCATCCCCCATATAGCCCCCCTTCTGTTGTTCACCCCAATATAGCCCCCCTTCTGTTGTTCACCCCAATATAGCCCCCCCTTCTGTTGTACATCCCCCATATAGCCCCCCTTCTGTTGTCCATCCCCCATATAGCCCCCCTTCTGTTGTCCATCCCCCATATAGCCCCCCTTCTGTTGTCCATCCCCCATATAGCCCCCCTTCTGTTGTTAATCCCCCATATAGCCTCCTTCTGTTGTCCATCCCCCATATAGCCCCCCTTCTGTTGTTCACCCCAATATAGCCCCCCCTTCTGTTGTACATCCCCCATATAGCCCCCCTTCTGTTGTCCATCCCCCATATAGCCCCCCTTCTGTTGTTCACCCCAATATAGCCCCCCCTTCTGTTGTACATCCCCCATATAGCCCCCCTTCTGTTGTCCATCCCCCATATAGCCCCCCCTTCTGTTGTTCACCCCAATATAGCCCCCCCTTCTGTTGTCCATCCCCCATATAGCCCCCCTTCTGTTGTCCATCCCCCATATAGCCCCCCCTTCTGTTGTTCACCCCAATATAGCCCCCCTTCTGTTGTCCATACCCCATATAGCCCCCCCTTCTGTTGTTCACCCCAATATAGCCCCCCTTCTGTTGTCCATACCCCATATAGCCCTCTCCTGATGTCCCCCTAAAAATAAACAAAAACAACTCACCTTACAACACGCTCCCCCGTCGGTCGCGGGCGTCTTCTTCTCTCTTCACGACAGATCCGCAGCATCCTGGTGAAGTCCCGGGCAGCACGTCGCCTCTGAGCTCTGTGTGCGCCGCGGCGGCTGAGACTTCCGGTACACGCTCCCAGCCGGAAGTCCCAGCCGCCGCAGCGCACACTGAACTCAGAAGCGACGTGCTGCCCGGGACTTCCACAGGATGCTGCGGATCTGTCGGGGGCGGGAGCGGAGGTGACACTGACACTCTTGTGATCGCAAGCAAACGCTGCTTGCGGTCACAAGAGTGATTGACAGGGCGGGAAGCCTATGGCTTCTCGCGCTGTCAATCAGCACACTACATTTAACTGGAAGCGATTGTTGCGATCGCTTCCAGTTAAAAAGATAGGTGCCGCACCCGAGTGGGCCCCCCGGGAGCACGGGGCCCTGGCTGGGCTTGGTGGCTGGAGACCACATGGCTGCAGTCTCCAGCCCTGTGTCCCCTGACAGGGGGCGGGGCCCACTCCAGCTCGGGGCCCACCGGGGGTTTCCCCGGCCCCCCGGTGGCCCAGTCCGAGCCTGTGTGTGTGTGTGTGTGTGTGTGTGTGTATGCTATGGCAGCAGCAGGCTGTGTGTGTATGGTATGGCTGCAGCAGGCTGTGAGTGTATGCTATGGCTGCAGCAGGCCGTGTGTGTATTCTATTGCAGCAGTAGGCCGGTGTGTATGCTATGGCAGCAGCAGGCTGTGTGTGTATGCTATGGCTGCAGCAGGCTGTGAGTGTATGCTATGGCAGCAGCAGGCTGTGTGTGTATGCTATGGCTGCAGCAGGCTGTGTGTATGTTATGGCTGCGGCAGGCTGTGTGTATATGCTATGGCTGCAGCAGGCTGTGTGTGTGCATTATGGCTGCAGCAGGTTGTGTGTGTGTGTGTGTGTGTTATGGCTGCAGCAGGTTGTGTGTTTGTGTGTGTGTTATGGCTGCAGCAGGCTGTGTGTGCTATGGCGTGCCTCCACACCCACAGTGACCCCTCTATATCCCTATGTGTGACTTCTCTATATCACTTTGTATGACCCCCTCTATATCACTATGGCTGACATCTATATTACAGGTATCTGGCATTGTTTGAAGTGTTTTTGTGTGTATGGTGAATATTTAGTTAGAGACATAAAAGATTGTCAGCAGGAAAAGACCATCTGCTCCACTTAGTCTAGTTGTGAGTAGTTCAGGACATGAGAAGAGCTGCATCCACTGCACACACAGGAGAAGGTGCTTTATATCTTTTCTTATTCCCTCAGAAGTTGCCCCAGGATCATTTAAGACATTAGGGAGAAGCTGCTGAGCCAGTGTGAAAAATAACCCCCTGGTATATGACTGGCCATTTATGAAGGAGCAGGAGTTGGAGTCGGCGTCGGAGTTGGTCCTGATAAAATTCAGGAGTTGGAGTCGGAGCTGGAGTCGGAGCTGTGGCTTACCGACTCCACAGCCCTTACTGGGAACAGGGCTTCTTCCCTAAGTATACTGATTCACCCAGACTGACCTGTCCGTTCTAATTTATACTAGGGCAGCACTCTGCTAATATTCTTAAGGAGGGGTAGGCTGGTGGAGTAAGCCACAAAATGCCTCATTAGCGTATGTAAATTACTAATAATGCGAAAACTGCTCAGAGGATGAAGGTAAGAAAGTTTCCTTCATCCTCAGTGCCCTGTGGATATAATACTATAAAACTAAAAATGCATGTGAGACATACTTTTATCCATATGACTACACAAATTGAATTATTATAAATAATTTCTGAGTACAAAAGAAGGGGGGTGGCTAATTTATACTTTACAATTTTAACGATCAAATACAACACATATATACGCACATTTTTTCACTTGAAATTAACAGCAGAAACTCCAGCAGTTTTTAAATTTATACTAGAGTTCAAATTCATCTTATTTCAGATCACAAAGCTGTAATTTCAATAAATAGGTTACATCCATTACAAATATAGAATGTATGATTAAGCCAGGTTTCAAGCAAATTAGCTTTTAGATGCAGCAGGGGTTGTAGCCATTAACTCCAATAATAGAATACCTACAGAAAAATTATGGGCTTTCAAGTTCTTGTTATAATGCTACAAAGAAGGTTTTAAAGAATTTCTCCTGAGTGTCATTAGACTGTTCAAATGCACTCTCTTGTATGTTTACTATTGTAAAGGCTTTTTTTTCTTGTTAGTGCTGTATTTTATACTCCCTTTTCACAGCTCACAAGAAGCGTCAAACAAAAAATGCAAATGCAGTAATGCAGTGGATAATCTAATCATACAACCACAAAATAAAAATAAATTGAAAATAAAACCTGTTCTAGTTATGAGCAGTTAGCAGTTTGAGATATATATACATATAAATATATATATATATATATATATATATATATATATATATATATATATATTTTTTTTTTTTTTTTTTATTCTTTTTTTAAGGTCGATTAGGATTACCAAAATTATTCATTTATTTAAGACATTTTTATTACTTTCTTCAAAGGCAAATTAACATAGTACCGTTACCCTTAAACTTTATGACACAGGTCACAATAGTTGGTAAGAATTTGGACCCATTTCTCCTAACAGAATACGTGTAGCAGAGCCATGTTTTTATGCTGCCTTGCTTGCACCTTCCTTTTCAGCTTTGTCCATTAAGTTTCAATAGGGTAAGGGGTAAGGGTTTTGGGATGGCCACTCCAAAACATTGACTTTGTTATTCTTTTGTCACATTGTGACCAGTTTGGCAGTATGTTTTGGGTCATTTTTCATTTGAAAGACCCATTTGTGCCCAAGCTTTAACCTCCTGGCTAATGTCTTGAGATGCTGTTTCAGTATTGCCACATAATGTTCTTTTCTCGTGATGCCCTCTATTTTGTGAAGTGTACCAGTCCCTTTTGCAGCACAACATGATGCTCTTACCCCCATATTTCACAGTTGGGGTGGTGTTCTTGGGCTTGTAAGCTTTGCCCTTTTTTCTCAAAACTTAACCATGGCCTTTATAGCCAAACAGCTCATTTTTAGTTTTATCAAACCACAGGACATGTCTCCAAAAAAGTATTTGTTCCTCTGTGCTTATGCAAACCTAAAAGGAGAACTTTATGCATACAAACCTGCTCATAGTTCCCTGTTCCCTCCTCTTTCTGGTTATGGTCTTCTCACGCTCTAAAGTGCTGCTGCTTTTGTGATTCAATGCTATAAAAATAGGCAAATTTGCTTGTAGGGAGCACAGGGGGCATAACTTGGCCCCTTAGAGCTCTGTTCAACCTGCCCACTGCTTCCGATGCTCATGTCTACTGACACATATTCCAGCCTGCTTGCTCATACATATGCATAAGTAGGCATGAGCATCGAAGGCAGCGGGTTGGGTGAACAGTGCTCTGGATATTCCCTGAGAATTCAGGATAGCGTACTAGCAAGAACTGTACCTGGGGGTAGTATAGTTTCAGGCCTTTCTTCAATGATTTTACAGTCCCCAAAACTCATGGACAGAGCGCCGGCTTTAACATTTATATTACCGGGACAGTATATTACTATGGAATTAAAACGAGTGAAAAATAAGGCCCAGTGTGCTTGTCTGGGATTAAGCCTTTTAGCTTCGTCCAAGTACAATAAATTTTTGTGGTCCGTAAGGACTGTAATCTGGTGTCTGACCCCCTCCAGGAACTGTCTCCATTACTCCAGAGCCCACTTAATGGCTAGCAATTTCCTGCTGCCAACATCATAATTACTTTAAGAAGTAGAGAACTTCCGGGAGATGTAAGCTACAGGCCACAGATTGGTGAACAGTTCTCTGCCCTGTGCTTTAACTATTCAGCTTCTGGGGGCCAGTCAGTGGTTTGACAATGAGTGAGACTTTCTTTATAAACTTTCTATAAAAGTTTGCAAATCCAAGGAACCTCTGTAGTTCCTTTAAGGTAGTGGATCTAACCCATTCCAGAACCGCTGAAACTTTTTTGGAGTCCATTTGGACTCACTCAGGAGTAATGACATATCCCAGGAACCCAATCTCCTGCACCCCAAACAAACACTTTGACAACGTAGCACAAAAAGCATTCTTGCGAAGTCTGGACAAGACCTTGCGCACATGTTTAACATGCAACTCCCAATCTGGAGAATAAATAAGGATATCATCCAGATAGACCACCACATACCGGCCAAATAGGTCACAAAAAATATTGTAGACAAATCTCTGGAAGACGGCCGGTGCATTACTCAACCCAAAGGGCAAAACCAAATATTCAAAGTGCCCTTTGGGGGTGTTGAATGTTGTCTTCCATTCATCACCTTCTCTGATATTGATCAGGCTGTAGGCGCCCTGAAAGTAAATTTTTGAGAACTAGCGGGCACCTTCCACCTGGTTGAGTAGGTGTGGGATCAGAGGAAGTGGGTGCAGATCTTTGATAGTTATTTTATTAAGCTCCCTGTAATCAATGCAAGAGCTTAGCCCTCCATCTACAAAGGTCTAATGTGACCCTTCCTCAGACTGTCCTGAATGTACTCGCGCATCAACTCTCATTCAGGGGGGAAAGGTTAAAGATACGACCTTTAGGAAATCTGGGCCCAGACACAAGATCAATGGCACAGTCATACGTGCGGTGAGGAGGCAAGGCGTTAGCAATGACTTCATTAAAAACATCGGCATAATCGGAAATAAATTCAGGAACATTAGACATATCTTGGAATGAACATACAGCAGGAAGTGCTGGAGCCAAATGGGAAACACAAGAACCACAAGACCTTAGTGATACGATAGTACACTCATCCGCTGCTTAAAGGGTTGGAATCAGCACCAGCCACCATAAACGGGTAACATATGGACACTAATTCTAGACCTAATGAGTTAGCTACTGATGCTTGAACAAAACTCAGGGTGGCGCCTGAGTCCCCCATAGGTGAACAGAGAAGACAGATACCGTTATACAACAGAGTACTGTAACTTGGCAACAAGAATTTATCAAAGTCTTTTGTAGGTACCTGGATGCCTGAATGACCCTTAGGCATTGGAGTTTCCTGGCTTCTGGGATGGTTTTGATGGACAATTTCTCAGGAATTGACCGGATTTCCCGCAGTATAGACAAAGGAAATTTTCCATTCTATGTTTTCTCCTGGCAGAGGAATTGCCCAGGATCGTGGGTGCTTCTGGAACCTGGGGGGGGGGGGGGGGGGAGGATGGCATGGGCCATTTGGAGAACATCTTAGAGGACTGACCTGACCTTGGCTGACCTGGGATCACCCCTAACCTCTCTTGTTTTCTTTCCCTTAATCTATGGTCAATGGCCATGGCAAGTGGCATGTAGTCATTGATGGAGTCAGGAGTGGGGTTACAGACCATAATGTCTTTAATAGAGTCAGACGGCCCCTGACGAAATAAGGTCTTTAGTAGTCTGACCATCCAGTCAGGGTGCACCATTGGCGGAATTCCGTACAGTATTCTTCCATGGTGCGGCGGCCCTGCCTGATGGATAGAATATGAGATTCCGCCACTGCCGCCTGATTAGGATCGTCATAGATCTGCCCCAGTGACGTGAAAGACAACTTCACTGAGTTCCACTTAGGTGCTTCAGTCGGAAGGGACAGGGCCCAATTATGCAGGGGACCTTGCAAAGGAGAAACAATCAGGGTAACCCTCTCACCATCAGACACAAATGGGTTATATCTGAAGTAAAGAAACAGGATTCCCTGAATGTTCGAAACTTACTAGTGTCACCCTGAAATCTGTCTGGCAACACAACAGGATCTTTGTTTTGTGTTTAACCACCTGTACAGGTGTTGTTGCTGAGGACTGGGATGCCGTGGGCGGAGGGGTTGTGAGTGTCAGACTATGAACCCGATTAGACCAACCCCGCAAGCAGCACATTGTATCTGGGTGGTCAACGTCTCAAGGCAATCGGTGACTGAGTTATCGGAATTCATGCCTTCATCTGGTTGACTAAAGTATGGGCCTGTGATAATGTCAGGAACTGGTATGGAGAGACACAGACAGTACAGTCCCTGATACTGAGCCCACTCCAGCTGTCTCTAACTACTTGCCGCACTCTGCATTAGATAGCAGTGGGCAACTTGACAATACAAACAAAATAATAGGATGGTCAGCGGTTCAGGACGTCAGCGTACGGGAAGCTAAAGTACAAAATCTGAGTCCGGGAGAGAAGTCAAGGTCACAAAAGCCAAAGGCCAAAACACACAGAATACAAAATCCAGGAAAATGCTAGGCACTAGGGATTTAGGCTCTATCACATGCAAGGAAAAGATGTCACGGGAGGAAATTTATAGGGGAAAGAGTATCAGTACTGACAGCAGACTGGCCAATCGATATACAATCAATATAATATTTGACACCTTATGCCGATGGGCTACATCACATGAAAGTGCTACCCCTAGTAACCAGCCCCGCACATCAGCTCTGACAGTGAAACCGCACGCCTTCGCAGAGCTGGAAGCCGGGCGCGTCTCGAATGCTGATAATTTTCGAATCTGATAATCTGATAACCTGTTAGCCCATGTCGATACAGTACTCAATTTACTGTGGATATTGACAAACTCTTACCAGTTTCACCCAGCAGCTTCACAAGGTCTTTTGCTTTTGTTCTTGGGTTCATATGCACCAAAGCACATTCATCACTGGCACACAGAACTTGCCTCCTGTTACCCAACAACCTACCATTTATTTATTTTTTTGTTTATTTATTTATTTTTCATTTCATGCACCAAGGTGCAAACACAACTCAGAGATTTTCAGGAGAAATAAGAGGACCCATAGCTACATGTCAATTTTAAGTTTCCTAGCAAAGGGTATGAATAAATATATTAATAATTAGTTTTTCTGCTTTAATTAGTTTGCAAAAGTTTCCAAAATTCTGTATTTACACAAGACCACAACATAACGAAATGTGAAAAAAATAAAAGGGTCCCAAGACACCCCAAACCGCACTGCACAGATATGTGTAAGCAATCAATTAACTGCACTATTTTGTGAAAAAATTAATATTTGTTTCAGGAGGGGCAAAATAGCATACACAAACAAGGACAGTGAGCCCTGAGTAGTCCCACCCACTGCCCCTGCCTACTTGCCTCAATGGCCCTAAATGGCCACGGACAACCACAAAAGCATTTCCTACTCTTGATATGTGGAACACAAAACACTGACAGACAAACACAATAAGAGAAGTCAGACAAGCCAGGTCTGCAACATTCTAGCGGCGCAATACAAAAAATATAATCAGGTGGACAGTCCGGGTACGATGCAAAAGGTCAGGGCTGGCAGCAATAAGCAAAGTCAAGGTAGGCGAAGAGGTCAGAAACACAGAGAACAGAGAAAAGGGACAGGGAGCTGAGCAAGCGAGTAAACTCTAATAGCAGGGAAAAGAGGAGTCTGCTGGTATTTACCCAGAATCAGAGGCTGGGTTCAGCAGCTGATTGGAGCAGCTCTGATCCCAGCACCAAGCTCAGCTGAGCAAATCTAGCAGTGCAGTAACCCATGCACTGCCAGAAGTCTGACAGGCAAGGTGGGTATGGCTGGAAATTTCAGACACAATTCAGACAGTGAAAAAACACAGACAGAAACTCAGTGCATCCTCGGACCGAGGAGTGCAAAGTCACATTTCCAACAATATGTATATATAAGCCACATTCCTGTACTATATATATATATATATATATATATATATATATATATATATATATATGTTCCAACCAATAGAAAAAAATGTTAAGAAAAAATAAATAAATAAAAACCATCCCAGTTTTAGTATGATTATATTATCTATTGTAACTAGTGATGAGCAAACATGCTCGTCCGAGCTTGGTACTCATTTGAGTATTAGGGTACTCGATGGTACTCGTTACTCGGACGAGCATCTCGCGATACTCGAGAAAATCTCATCATCCGTTTTCTGTAAGTTTCAGCGCTTTTTCTCAGCCAGTAAACATGCAGGACACTCTTTGGTACATCCTGCAATCACGTGGGACCCATACATGTCAATAGCAGTGATTGGTTGGCCAGATCAGATGACCCTGCCATATAAAAATCTTGGCTGCCGAGGCTCGGCTCACATGCATGCTGGAAGAGATTAGGGACAGAGCTGCAGCTGGTCAGGAAGAGCTTTAGGAAGATAATTAGCATTCCAGTAGGCAGGAAATACAAGTGAAACAACAGCCCTTGTAAGGGCTTCAAATCATTTTTGAATTGTATTAGTACAGACAGCTGGCTGGGACTTGCAGTGCAGCTACTACGATTTCAGCAGCACACTGTGGTGATCGGCTGCTGGCAGAAAGGGGACATTAGGTGTTGCATACAGACCCCTAAGAAGTGCTCAGTGCTATTTTATTGGGACCTCTACTATATTTTCTGATTTCTGTATTTCTTACACAAGGCATATCTAAGTTCACTACCGCTTCCACAGTGTAAAGGAGGTGTCACAGAGTGTATAGAGGTGCAGCCACAAAAAGATTGTATCTCAGAGCCCCCTAAAAACTAGTGGGCCCTTTACTATATTTCCTGATTTCTGTATTTCTTACACAAGGCATATCTAAGTTCACTATTGCTTGTTCAGTGTAAAGGGGGTGTCACAGAGTGTGTATAGGTGCAGCCACCACCAGATTGTATCCCACAGCCCCTAAAAACTAGTGGGCCCTCTACTATATTTCCTGATTTCTGTATTTCTTACGCAAGGCATATCTCAGTTCACTACTGATTGTTCAATGTAAAGGGGGTGTCACAGAGTGTGTATAGGTGCAACCACCATCAGATTGTATCCCACAGCCCCCTAATAACTAGTGGGCCCTCTACTAATTTTCCTGATTTCTGTATTTCTTATGCAAGGCATATCTAAGTTCACTACTGCTTGTTCAGTGTAAAGGAGGTATCACAGAGTGTGTATAGGTGGAGCCACCAACAAATTGTATCCCACAGCCCCCTAAAAACTAGTGAGCCCTCTACTATATTTCCTGATTTCTATATTTCTTACGCAAGGCATATATAAGTTCATTACTGCTTGTTCAGTGTAAAGGAGGTGTCACAGAGTGTGTATAGGTGGAGCCACCAACAAATTGTGTCCCACAGCCCCCTAAAAACTAGTGAGCCCTCTACTATATTTCCTGATTTCTATATTTCTTACGCAAGGCATATATAAGTTCACTACTGCTTGTTCAGTGTAAAGGGGGTGTCATAGAGTGTGTATAGGTGCAGCCATCAACAGATTGTATCCCACAGCCCCCTAAAAACTAGTGGGCCCTCTACTATATTTCCTGATTTCTGTATTTCTTACGCAAGGCATATCTAAGTTCACTACTGCTTGTTTAGTGTAAAGGAGGTGTCACAGAGTGTGTATAGGTGCAGCCACCAACACATTGTATCCCACAGCCCCCTAAAAACTAGTGGGCCCTCTACTATATTTCCTAATTTCTGTATTTCTTACGCAAGGCATACAGTATCTAAGTTCTCTACTGCTTGTTCAGTGTAAAGGGGGTGTCACAGAGTATGTATAGGTGCTGCCACCAACAGATTGTATCCCACATCCCCCTAAAAACTAGTAGGCCCTCTACTATATTTCCTGATTTCTGTATTTCTTACGCAAGGCATATCTAAGTTCACTACTGCTTGGTCAGTGTAAAGGTGGTGTCACAGAGTGTGTATAGGTACAGCCACCAACAGACTGTATCCCACAGCCCCCTAAAAACTAGTGAGCCCTCTACTATATTTCTTGATTTCTATATTTCTTACGCAAGGCATATCTAAGTTCACTACTGCTTGTTCAGTGTAAAGGAAGTGTCACAGAGTCAAACTCCCGTGGCCAGGCCTAGATGTTCCCAAGTCTGGAGGTTTGTTAAAGAAAGTGAGAATGACTGACGGACTGCAGTGTGCAATGTGTGCCATGCAAGGATCTGCAGCAGAGCCACCCCAACCAGCCTAACCACTACCAGCATGCGCAGGCATATGAGTGCTAAACACCCCACTCAGTGAAACCAAGGCCATTCAGTGAGTGCAAGTTGCACCCCTGCTCCTTCCTCTGTGTCACGTGCTGGCTCTGTCAGTCCCCCTGCCCAGGCCCCAGGCATGAGCGCCTCCCGCCCTACATGCACCCCTTCACCTTCACTATGCTCCGCACCATCCAGCAAGGTGTCCAAGCGCAGCGTTCAACTGTCCCTGCAGCATACCTTTGAACAGAAGCACAAATACACTGCCGCTCACCCGCACGCAGAAGCCCTAAATGTGCACATAGGCAATCTGCTGAGCCTGGAGATGCTGCCCTATCAGCTGGTAGAGACAGAGGCTTTAAGTAACCTCATGGTACTCTGTTCCCAGCCGCCATTACTTTTCACGGTGTGCCTTCCCAGCCCAGGTGACAAAGTCCACCTAACCACGGACACTTGGACAAGTGCTGGTGAGCAGGGACCCTATATCTCCCTTACAGCACAATGGGTCAACTTAGTGGAGGCTGGGACAGAGTCTGACCCTGTTTCTGCTCATGTGCTGCCCACACCGAGGATTGCGGGGCCTACCTGAGTCGCGGTCTCTCATGATTTTTATACCTCTTTCTCCTCCTCTTCTTCCTCCTCCTGTCTGTTACCCTCCACGAGCACGTCACCTCCATTTCGTAGCGCTAGCTGCATCAGCACTGCGGTGGGTAAGCGCCAACAGGCGGTGTTGAAGCTGCTCAGCTTAGGCGACAAGAGGCACACGGCCCAGGAGCTGTTGCAGGGCATCACGGTGCAGACAGATCTTTGGCTCATGCCACGGAGCCTCAAACCAGGCATGGTTGTGTGTGACAATGGGCGGAACCTGGTGGCGGCTCAGCAACTCGGCAGCCTCAAACATGTACCATGACTGGCCCACGTGTTCAACCTAGTGGTGCAGCGGTTCCTTAAGACTTACCCCAATTTCATCCATGGTTGCTGCCACCCTTAACGCAGTGCAAAGGCGGTTGCAACTGCCGGCTCATAGACTGCTGTGTGACATGCCCACATCGAAGAATTCAACCTTTCAGATGGTAGCCAGGGTTTACCAGCAACGCAGAGCCATTGTGGAATGCCAGATGTCAACCTCGGTAAGAAGCGGTAGTCAGGTCAGTCAGCTACCTCAAATCTACAATGAGGAGTGGACGTGGATGTCTTCTATCTGTCAGGTACTGGGCCTTTTTGAAGAGTCAACTAAGATGGTCAGCGGCGATTCCGCCATCATCAGCCTCACCATCCCGCTGCTGTGTCTGCTTCAAACCTCCCTGCTCAGCCTGAAGTCTGAGACTTTGTCTTCGTCTCAGGAGACAGGTGAAGAACATCTGCCGCTAGATAGCCAGACCACCCTCACGTCAGTTTCTCACCACAGAGTAGAGGATGATGAGGATGAAGAAGAGGAGGAAAAGGTGCAGACTGCTGCCGCGACTGAAAAGGTACCCACGCTCAATCCATAGTTGTTGAGTGTGTATGGCCTGAAGAGGAGGAATTGGTGGAGGAGGAGGAAGAGTAAATTGAGCCTATTGAGGAGAGGGAGTTCTTGCGTGTTGGGACCCTGGCGCACATGGCTGACTTTATGTTAGGCTATCTTTCCTGTGACCCTCGAGTTCATTTTTTTTTTTACAACACCGATTACTGGGTGTTCACCCTCCTGGACCCTTGGTACAAAGAGAACTTTTCCACTCTAATTCCTGCCGAGGAACTCAGTATGAGAGTGAATCAATATCAACAGGCCCTGGTGTAGAGGCTGAAAATGTACTTCCCATCTGACACCACTAACGCCAGAGGACATAGTTATATAGTCCAAAGAGCAGGAGAGAGGAGGGGTGGAGCAGGCAGCTTGTCAAGGGGCAGGGGAACACTCTCCAAGGCTGTTGACAGTTTCATGGCACCCCAGCAACACTATGTCAACTGTCTCCAGTCTAGACAGAGTAGGGGGGTGTCCTTCATGGTGAGGGAATACCTTGCTGACCATACCAACGTCCTTCCTGATCACTCTGCTACATACAACTACTGGGTTGCAAAATTGGATACGTGGCTTTACGCCTTGGGCCGCCCTGCCACTAGCATGTTGTCAGAGCGGGTCTTCAGTGCAGCTGGTTCCATCATCATTGACAAGCGCACCTGCCTTTCAACTGGCAGCGCTGACAGGCTGACGTTTATAAAAATGAACAAAGCCGGGATTTCACCTGAATTCAACTGTTCACCCAGGGAAAGCAGCTCAACATGAAGATTCTTGGTATCTCCTCTCCTCCTCCACCTCCTCCTCCGTCAATTCTCAGCCAACAGCCAAGTCTTCTTCTTCCATGCTGTGTCTGGCCTAATTTTTTGGAGGCTCACTTGCTACCTCACTCACTTTTAATGGTTCTCTGTGTCCTCACTGCCATGCTCTGACGTCACTATGTCTGCGGAGGAACGGTACTGGTTGCCGGGGGACGGCCCATCACGTCCCCGGCAACCAGCCAGCTGTGTTATCTTTTTTTTTGTGTAATCAGCATCAGGTGTACCCTTGATGGTAACTGTCAGCTGGCTTAGCCAGTTAGCTGTCAGCACCTAGGTTCATGTCCACTATAAATCCCTGCCCCTGGCCTCACTCCAATTTTTTGGGAGGCTCACTTGCTTTCTCACTCACTTTTAATGGTTGTCTGTGTGCTCACTGCCATGCTGTGTCTGGCCTAATTTTTGAGAGGCTCACTTGCTTCCTCACTCTCTTTTAATGGTTCTGTGTGTCCTCACTGCCATGCTGTGTTTGGCCTAATTTTGGGGAGGCTCACTTTCTTTCTCACTCACTTTTAATGTTTCTCTGCTCACTGCCATGCTGTATCTCGCCTAATTTTTCGGAGGCTCACTTGCTTCCTCACTTACTTTCAATGGTTCTCTGTGTCCTCACTGCCATGCTGGGTCTGGCCTAATTTTTGGGAGACTCACTTGCTTTCTCACTCACTTTTAATGGTTCTCTGTGTCCTCACTGCCATGCTGGGTCTGGCCTAATTTTTGGGAGGCTCACTTACTCCCTCACTCACTTTTAATGGTAGTTTGTCTGCTTACTGCCATGCTGTGTCTGGCCTAATTTTTGGGAGGCTCACTTGCTACCTCACTCACTTTTAATGGTTCTCTTTGTCCTCGCTGCCGTGCTCTGATGTCACTACGTCTGCGGATGAGCGGGACTGGTTGCCAGCCAGCTGTGTTATCTTTTTTTTTTGTGTAGCCGCGGCCAGGGACTCACCACCCCCAGTCGATCGGCATCAGGTGTACCCTTGATGGTGACTGACAGCTAGCCTGTCAGCACCTAGGTTCCTGTCCACTATAAATCCCAGGCTTACTGGCTACTGCTTCTACCTTGGCTACTCTGTCCTCACCGCCATGCTTTGTCAGGCTAAATTTTGGACTGGTTCATATGCTACCTCTGTTTAAATGGTTTCCTGTGTTCTCACCGCAATGCTGTGTCAGGCTAAATTTTGGGGTGGTTCATATGCTACCTCTGTTTTAATGGTTCCCTGTGATCTCACCGCCATGCTGTGTCAGGCTAAGTTTTTCGGTGGTTTATATGCTGCCTCTGTTTTAATGGTTCCCTGTGTTCTCACTGCCATGCTGTGTCAGGCTGATTTTTTGGGTGGTTCATATGCTAACTCTGTTTTAATGGTTCCCTGAGTTCTCACTGCCATGCTGTGTCAGGCTGAATTTTTGGGTCGTTCATACGCCTACCTCTTTTTTAATCAGGTTGTTGCCCAGAATTTGCTATACCTCAGAGGCATCCATACATGCTGTCCCTGCTGTTTCCTGTATATTTCCGTTGTGTTTCCATAATTTTCTGAGGTTGTAAGGTTTTCACACGACCTTCCCTCTACCGAACTTGGGTCCCCTGCAAAAATGCTTGATTTTCCAATTGACTTCAATGGGGGTCGTTACTCAAAAAGAGCACTCGAGTATCGGGAGATATTCGTCTCGAGTAATGAGCACCCGAGCATTTTAGTACTCGCTCATCACTAAGTGTAACCTATTATTTTTATAACATAGATTATTTATTACAAACTATTTAAATGTAATAATTTAAATGGCCACCACCAATTAATTAAACTTTTGTGACAGGAACTGGAAAGTGGTTCATTACATTCCTACAAGACCTCATAGTGTCATACGCACTTGTTTATTAATGATATTGAGAATGGAATTAACAGCAATGTTTCTATCTTTGCAGATGACACCAAGCTTTGTAGTACAGTACAGTCTATGGAGGATGTGCAGATGTTACAGGATGACTTAGACACACTGAGTGTTTGGGCGTCCACTTGGCAAATGAGGTTCAATGTGGATAAATGTAAAGTTATGCACCTGGGTACTAATAACCCACATGCATCATATGTCCTGGGGGGAGTTACTCTGGGAGAGTCGCTGATGGAGAAGGATCTGGGTGTACTTGTAGATGATAGACTACAGAACAGTACACAACGTCAGTCAGCTGCTTCTAAGGCCAGCAGGATATTGTCATGCATTAAAACAGGCATGGACTCTTGGGACAGGGATATAATATTACCGCTTTATAAAGCTTTGGTGCGGCCTCATCTGGAGTATGCTGTCCAGTTTTGGAACCCGATTCATAAAAAGGATGTTCTAGAGCTGGAGAGGGTACAAAGACGGGCAACTAAACTAATAAGGGGAATGGAGCATCTTAGTTATGAGAAGAGATTAAAAGAATTAAATTTGTTTAGTCTGGAGAAGAGACGTTTAAGGGGAGATATGATTAACTTATTTAACCTCTTAAGGACATATGACGTACCGGTACGTCATATGTCCGCACTTGCACTTTGAAGTGCCGCGATCCCGGGTGCCGCGAGTAGCCCGGGACCGCTGCTATTAGCGGGCACGGTCTGATCGCCGTGCCCGCTAATTAGCTAATCGGAGGCAGCTGTCAAAGTTGACAGCTGCCTCCGATTACCGGAGGCAACGTTTCCCTGGGGTCTAGTGGGGGAGATCGCTCCTCCGGGACCTTGTCCCGGATGAGCGATCTCCGTTACTGATGCCGGCCGGGGACGCGTCCAAGATGGCGCCGTCCTCGGCTCGGCACTCGTTCGTTTTCGGCTGCAGCAGCCGAAAGCAAACGAGTGCCGATCTCATGGATCTCTGCAGCATATCTATGCTGCAGAGATCTCAATGAGAGATCCAAGTGTATATACTAGAAGTCCCCCAGAAGGGCTTCTAGTATATGTGTAAAAAAAATAAATAAAGCGTTGTTAATAGTAAAAAGCCCCCTCCCCTAATAAAAGTCTGAATCACCCCCCTTTTCACAGGTTTTAAATAAAAGTAAACAAATAAATAAATAAATAAACATGTTTGGTATCGCCGCGTGCGTAATCGCCCGAACTATTAATTAATCACATTCCTGATCTCGTACGGTAAACGGCGTCAGCACAAAAAAATCCCAAAGTGCAAAATTGCGCATTTTTGGTCGCATCAAATCCAGAAAAAATGTAATAAAAAGCGATCAAAAAGACGTATATGGGCAATCAAGGTACCGATAGAAAGATCACATCATGGCGCAAAAAATGACACCTCGCACAGCCCCATAGACCAAAGGATAAAAGCGCTATAAGCCTGGGAATGGAGCGATTTTAAGGAACGTATATTGGTTAACAACGGTTTGAATTTTTTACAGGCCATCAGATACAATATAAGCTATACATGTTATATATCGTTTTAATCGTAACAACTTGAGGAACATGCATAACAAGTCAGTTTTACCCCAGGGCGAATGGCGTAAAAACACATTTCCCCCAAATAAAAGAAATGCATTTTTTTTTTCAATTTCACCACACTTTGAATTTTTTTCTGGTTTCGCAGTGTACTTTATGCAAAAATTCAGCCTGTAATTGCAAAGTACAATTAGTGACGCAAAAAATAAGGGGTCATGTGGGTTTCTAGGTGGAAAAATGCAAGTGCTATGACCTTTTAAACATAAGGAGGAAAAAACGAAAACGTAAAAACGAAAATGGGCCACGTCCTTAAAGGGTTAAATATATAAGTGGCCCCTACAAGAAAAATGGGGAAAAGATGTTCCAGGTAAAACCCCCACAAAGGACAAGAGGGCACTGCCTCCGCCTGGAAAAAAAAAAGGTTCAATCTCCGGAGGTGACAAGCCTTTTTTTACCATGAGAACTGTGAATCTGTGGAACAATCTACCCCAGGATCTGGTCACAGCAAAAACAGTAAAGGGCTTCAAAACAGGGCTAGACAAGTTCTTAGACCAAAATAATATAAATGCATATGTATATACCAAAATAATATAAATGCATATGTATCACCCCTCCCCCTTCCCTGTATCCATCCCCTCCTTGGTTGAACTTGATGGACATGTGTCTTTTTTCAACCGTATTAACTATGTAACTATGTAACTATACGCAAATTTTCTGGTTAATTGGTGTATTTCTAAAACCAAATAAGCAGCAAAACCTGGATCTGGAACTTGTAGACAACTTTTACAATCAGACCTTAACCTGTTCAGAACCATAGACATAACTATACGGTGCATTCCTGCGCATGTATGCACAGTTATGTCTTCGGATAAAAGGGACTCAGAAACTGCATCTGCTCCATCTGTGGCCAGTCAGTGATAACTGGGTACCCATCGCAACTGCCAAGACCCGCGCTAAGCCCAGATTGTGGCACTTAACTGTATAAATGCTGCCATCAGTGCAATTGCAACATCTATAGGGCAGAACAGAGATATTTCTCCCTCTGTTCACCATCAATGCTGTGCAGAGCGATCACAGAGCCCTGATTGTTGCCATTACAACCGGAGGCCTCCCTGAGGTCCCCAGGGTCATGGCTACAATGACACATCAGCTATGTCTATGACATACCCACTCTGCAATGTAATGGCAATCACATAGCGAAGTCCCCATGCTGGGACAGTAAAATAAAATAAAAGTGTAAGTATGTAAAGTATTTTTCATGAAATGGGACCATTTTTCCAAGAAAATTCTATGGATATTGCCCTAACTTTACCACTAACCTAAAGTAAAATATTTCACGATAAAACAATCTCATAATCCCATCGATAAGGTAAAGCATCACGTATCTATAACCACATAAAGTGAGACAGGCCAGATTTCAAATATGGGCTATGGTCTTAAAAGAGGTTTTCCACCATAAACTAACTTGTCCCCTATTCGCAGGAGAGGGAACAAGTAAGAAATTGAAGGCAGTACAACCTCTGTACCCCCTGACGATCTCCAGATTTAAGTACGGCACTTTGATTTTAGTACGCCATGTAACCTGCGGCTCCATTCATTCGGCTTGGCTTTCGGCTTTCTTCAGGAGCTCCATAAAGAATTAATGGAGAATCACTATTGTTATAACTAGAGATAAGCGAAGCAAATCCGGCATATCAAAATTCACTGCAAATTAAGTCGTTAATTTGCTTAGTTCTGCAAAGCGAATTCACACTGATTCATTAAGAAAATTCAAAAAAAAAAATAAAGGCGGCCGCATATGCTGTCTGGAACGTCACTGGGCAGGAAAAGAGGATTAACCATAATCGTCAAGAGCCTTTTCAAACAGCTTCAGGTTCCCTCTTTCCCTCTAAGGTGTTTTGTTAATGGAGGTGACCAGTCTGTGTGTTTAATGAAGGTGGCAGCAGGCAGAGAGGCAAAGCAGAGGGATGAATAAGTAGAGATATAGGGAAAGAGCGGAGAGAAAGGATTGGATGGGTATATAATAATCAGCAGGGCAGCCAGTGTAGCCATAAACTGGATGCTGCATTCTCCAAAATAGAGATTGTTTATGACTAGAAATTGAGTGGCTGCTGTTTTGCATTAACTCAATTTTTTTTTACAGAACACTTTGATAGATGTGTTAGGTACTGTCACAAAACACCATCACTTAAGATGCTGCACAATACCATCATGTCACAACACCCTACAGCCATTGTCAACGCCCAGGGTGCATCTGCAGCATCTGTCCAAGTGACATTCCTGGCACTGTAGTGCCAGAGCCATCTGAATGACAGGTCCTCTTTAGTTTCTCACAATGGCTGGATCCCCAAACATTCCATGCAGAGGATGTCATGGGAGCAGTGAGGGAAGTGAGACAGGGACAGGTTGGAGCAACAGTATAGGCGCATACTGCATGGCTGATGATGAGTTGGGGGAGGAGAACTTCATCCCTGACTATGATGAGGAGGAGGTAGAAGATGATGATAGGAAAGATCCCACCTGGCAGCCATGAGTAACATCATCATCAGAGGAGGAGCAGCAAGTACAGTTTGTGCCACTAATCCAGCGTCTGGTTCCATCTAAGGATGCTGGGTCAGAATTTAAAAGAGCCAGGAAGGAATGTGTTGGACCAAAAAAACAACGCCCTGGCACAGAAGTTCCACAAGGCTGTACTACCACTCAGGAACAGCCCAGCACCAGTGAGGAGGAGCCGAGCAGTGTGCCACCATGCAAGAACCTTCAACTGCTTTAATCAGTGTGGCAGTGTTCTTCCGTGCAGGTGATGGAAGAGACAATTTTGTCACCTGCAACATCTGCTAACAGAAAGTGAGTCGGGGTTTGAGACCAAACCCCGACACCACTTCCATGAGGAAATACATGGAGCAACACCACCTTACCAATTGGGAGAAATATGACCCCCCAGTAAAAATTGCAGTATCCCTAAAAAACAAGTCCCCAAAAAAATTCTCCCCCCCACTTTTATTCACCTTATTTTTTTTACATATAAAGTTTGCTATGAAATTATTAGTATTGTCCTATAAAAAATCCCCCTACTTAATTAATAATTGAATTAAAAAAACCTGGGAGATTTATTAAACCAGTGTAAAGTAGAATTGTCTCAGTTGCCCCTAGTAACCAATCAGATTCCAACTTTCATTTTCCCCCAAATGTGTAAGGAATGAAAAGTTGAGTCTGATCGGTTGCTAGAGGCAACTGAGCTAAATCTACTTTACATTCCTTTGATAAATTTTCCCCCATCCCCCCCATTTTTAAAGGTAGTGCCCATGTTCAATATATTATCAACGCTAGCTTAATAACTCGCCGCAGTCCAATGTGCAACCCCAGCCCCAAGAGCGAGATAATCTAGACACACAGGGTATAAACCCACACACCGTATATGCAGCGTATTTACTGCTGCGATACGCAGCAAACTCGCAGCAAACTCGCAGCAGATTAGATCTAAATAACTGAACACAGCATCAAATCTGTACCAACAAATCTGCTGTGTATTTGTTGCGTATCTGCTGCATATACGGTGTGTGGGTTTATACCCTCAGCAGCTATTTGTTGCTGAAAGGCAGGTTACACTGCCTTTTAGTGCATTCATCCATGAATGGTTGCTTTTTGGTTTCTGTTGCCTAAAACCTTCAGCAGCTATATTTCTGCCACCTTTTAGCACGATGGGACGAGCATATAATACACAGTTCAGTATGTAACTACCTAGTTTTACACTGAAACTGCATATTTCTTAAAGTCTACATAGCAATGACGGGCATGAAGATCATCTGATTGTTTATGCAGCAGCCCTGAAACTACATGTGAATTCACCATTTTTTGGGGAGTGACCAAAGCGAGGGTGGGACAGACGGCCCCATACCCTATCAGGAGTATTCCCCTTTCCTGTTAACTTAAACTGGAGACAGCTTAAACACCCCAGGAGATGCACTCGTGGGTTGTGTCTTGGCCTTTTTTATTACAATAACTTGTGTTGATATGTATGCGTGTCTTAGGAAAAGCCAGTGGCCCAGATTTGGCAAGGTTTTTGAACACATTATTTCCACTTTTTTTTTTTTTAACAGTGGAAAAATCTAAAATTGCCATTTTTATGTTTAATACAATCAGTGTTAAGCCTTCTTGAATCTGGTCTTCTCTGGTCTTCTTTTCCTCTTTTGCTGAGGGGGTTTTATGGTCTACTTTAGTGTATCCCAATTAACTAGAGTTTAAATTTTCATTTTTGGATGGCCCATTAAGCTCATTTGTCAGATTACATTAATTTTACTTGGCATGTTAAAAAATAAAGAAAAACTGTCCCAGGCCCCTCAGGGTCGAAGAGAGTCCAAGTGCTTCCACTGCCATGTCACAATGTCTGTCCCAGGCCCCTCAGGGTCAAAGAGTGCTGCACATGCCAAGCCACCTCCTGTTCCACCGATGCCTACTGCTTTCCTGAAAGGAAACTGATTCCGCTGTTCCACCCATATCCATGGCTTTCCTGGGAGAAAACTAATGTTACACCACTGCTCCACCGATGTCCACTGATTTCCTTGGAAAATTGATGCTACGCCATTGCTCACTGTCCATGGTGGAAATTTGATGATTGACTGGCTGATTGACAATTTTTTTTAATTGTGATTTTCCAATTTTTGACATCAATTTTTTGTATAGTTTGGCTGTTTTATTAAGATTTGTTAAGATTTGATTTACAAATCTTAACAAATTTGATCCAAAATTCACAAAGCTCGCAAAATGAATTTATGGCTGCTTTGTTCATCTCTGGTTATAACTTTCAAAATCTAAACCAACAGGGGATGTGAAATAAAGCATGTTCAATTTACATGTAGATATTATTATTTTTTTATTATGCTGTTATTGCTATTGTGCTGTAAAACAAGGTTATACTTTTAGTGTTGTGCTGGTTAAAAGAAAAAGAGACTAAATGCAGGAAGTCCCAGTTATTTGCGCCCTCACATAGAAGGCAGTCATTTTATTGATGGACACATTGAACCATGACACTGTACTGGCCAGGTAGAGTACAATGTCCAAAAAAAAGAATATACCTCCGTGCAGACCACGTGAACTAATAGCAACTGTTTATTTTTGTAAAATAGTGAAGTACATATCCATATATCATACATTGTAACTGGATTTATGTACCCGGACGGGTGACGGTGGATAACTTCCAGCAGCGGCCGACATTAATTGAATCTAACAAAAAATAAATAAATAATGTAAAGGGCAGACATGCTTTATATCCCATCCCCTGTTGATTTAGATTTTGAAAATTATAATGATAGTGACACTTTAACCTTTTAACTCCAATTTTTTAAATCTCACCCCTTTTGTTTTATGTGATAATATATATTTTTTTAAACTTGAACTTATCCAAACGATTCTGAGATTGTTTCTGGTACAGCAATATGGGACAGGGCAAACTATAGGGTAAAAACAACTGAAGTAAGGGTCAACCATTAGATACGGTTACACAGAACAGTGTGGGAAGGGGTAAATTTGTGTTATGCATGTTTTGCTTACTTCTCTCATGGCTCAGATCTCCTCCCACTACAGATCCCTAAGAAAACAGGTAATGTTTTGGTCTAGTAATAGAACAAAAATGTTTGACATTGACAATGTCATATCACTCATATCATGTATAGGAGAGAATGATCAAAATTAGACATCCATTATAGTGTTATGATGCAGCACTTTTGGTCTGGTGTTTTCTTCCAGCTGGTGTTTGTTTCCCCTTTTATTTGCTATTCCCATTACCAATGTACTAATTTCACTCAAGCCTATTAGTAACAATGCAGTTTACCTGGAGAGGGGATTCCTGGGTAAATTTTTGTCAGACATTAGCAGGGAGTAGGACCAAACCAGGACTACAAAGCATGTATTAAATGGAATTTATGCCCCTTTCCTGTATACCACAGTTGAATTTGTTCAAATATGAGTCACAACAATCCGTAAGTAAAAAAAAAAAAAAAAAAACTATTAAAGGCAATTACTAAAACTCTTGAACTGTCTGCTGGAATACTAGATTAAATAACTACTAACTAATTACTAAAAAAAAAAAAAAGCCCTATATCTATTCTGCATCCTAAAACCATTACAAAATAATAATTTTAGTGATTTTAAATTATTTTTTAAAAAAAACCTTTTGTCCCTGCATAATAGGCTTTTTTATTATTTGTTTTAATGGCTTTTTGCTCTTGTCGCTTTATACTTGTAAGTATTGAGTTGTAGACATGCCAGGTTGCTGGCCAGATTGATTAATAATAAAGTGTCTTCGTGCATGTATTTGCAATTAAAAATGACTCAAGCTTGAAAATAAGTTTGGTCAAGTGGAGAAACATAAATAAATATTCAAAACTATGCGTTCAAATGAATGTACTGTAGACATGCTCATTTGGTTTTCATTCAGATTGAATTGTTCATGTTTATATAGTTACCAAATATTTCTATTCTTTTTTTGTGTGTGTTTTTTTTTCCAATGCCTAATTTCTGTCCTTGTGAACAAAGTCTGTGTATGTAAACCCTCCAAAAATTATTTTTGTGTCAATTGATATACACAGGGGTAGAGACTAAAAATCACTTACCTAAACAACCCACCAATTAAGAAAACACAGTCAAAAGCTCATATAAGCAAAAAATACTATTTCTTTTTATTTAGAAAAAAAATCATACATTGATAAAAATAGAACATGATTATGTAAACATGGAGGTAGACAGGCAATAACAGCATGGGAGTAAATCAGACATACATAAGCCACTGATGTTTGTATATAAAATATCAGTGGCAAAATGTCCAAAAATAGAAGTGACAACAGCAATTACCAGGGTTTCAGTGAAATGGATGCTTTATTTCAGGAAGATACAATCAGCAGTAGCCGGTGCGTTCCAATAGTGAGAGCGACAATCGTTTCATGCTTGCGCGCTTCTACAAGCTCACATGTTTGTATCTATACCGAATGGCTTAATAATCCATTGTAAGTTTTATGCAGCAGCCCCGCACCGACATGCTAATGCACCATCAGGTTGAAGGGTTGTTTTTTTGTTTTCTTTTTTCTGAAGTGACCAAAGCTAGGGTATGACAGTAGCTCCCATGCTGTTGCTTCTGCTGCCTCCTCCAACTGTCTGTCCTTAGCCTTTTGGGGTCAAAGAGATTGCTACTATTGCTGCTGATGCCAACTCCAACAGTCTGTCCTTGTCCCCTTTGGGTTAAAAAGAGTTCTACTTCTGCTGCTACTGCCCCCTACAACTGTCTGTACTTGGTCCCGGTGGGTCGAAAAGAGTTGTACTGCTGCTGCTGCTGCTGTTGCTGCTGTTGCTGCTGCTACCTCCAACTATCTGTCCTTGGCCACTTTTGGGTCAAAGAGAATGCTACTGCTGTCGCTGCCACCTAAAGAACTGTGCTAGGTTCCTCTGGGTCTAAAAACATGCAATTTTGGTGTTGCCTATTCCACATGTTTGTACTAGAACCCTCTGGGTAAAAGAGGTTGCCCCCGATGGTGCTGCCACTTTGAAGAGTCAACTGCTGTCTGCTGGAGAAAGCATTATTTTATGAAGCTGATTCACCAACATTAACTGCTGTCCTGGGAGAAAATGTCATTTTACGCTGCTGTTCAGGGAGAAAATGGAAGTATATGCTGCTGATGCATCAACATCTGCTGTCCTGGGAGAATAATTAATTTTGTGCCACTGATTTACATGTCTAAAGCATCATTTTATACCAGTCATCCACCAAAATAGTCAATGCCATCTGCTGCTGACAGCTTCAATGCTGTAACATCAGATATGGTAAAAGTTGAATGCCCTGCCTAAGGATTTTTACACTCTAAGGCTCGGTTCACACGTTGTAAGAGTGCGGCTGTATGTGCGGCTGTAATTGTGCGGCGGTATTTTTGATGGTTCGTGTGTATGCTTGGAAGTATAGGATATGCGGCTGCACAGTGCACACTATCTCTGAATCTACGGCCCTATCGTAAACGGATCCGTAAAAAATGAACAAGACCATTGTTTGCGGCTGGACATGCGGCCGTGGATTGACAGGCGGTCCGTACGGAGTACTTCAAAAATAGCCGGCAATGATGCCGAATGCCGATGCCTCTAATAGTTAATATATTAAATTAATCAAAGACATTTTATTTGTAATCAAGACACTTTCGTTGATCAATAATTTATTTCTAACGAATCCATCATTTTGCAATTAAATATACTGTTAAAAAAATAGATATATAAATAAATGTATATTTATCTATATATTTATTTTTTGACAGTATATTGAATTGCACAATGATGGATTCGTTAGAATTAAATTATTGACCAACGAAACTGAATTTATTTCCAAGAAAATGTGTTTTATTCATTAAATATTAATTAGTACAGGAAGCTCTATAAGCCGTGAATTCATATGCCGGCAATAGAGCATTCTGTACTAATCATCACTTTACTTTAATGAAAACATCAAATGTTTCTTCTAATTATGTTATGACAATAATATTATTAGAAGAAACATTTAGAATTATATGTGCGCTCAGCTGATTGGCTGTTCGGCTGAGCGCACATATAATAAGCCGGTCCGCAGCACAGTGACTTCATTGTGCTGCGGACCAGCGAAGAGGACACATCAGGGTGAGTATAAAGCTCTCCCCATCCCCTCCCCAGCACTGCACCCCTCCCAGCAAGGAAGGGGGGTCAGTTAACCCCTTCCTTGCTGGGATGGGTGCAGTCTGACATCAGTCTGGCCCCCCGGGGGTTAAGGGGGATGCAATACATCCTCCCTTAACCCCTTGGGGGTCAGACTGTAAGCAGCGATCTGTAAAGATGCTGCATACTGTAAGGAGCACAACACCGCTCACAATGATGGGTGTTGTGCTCCTGTTTGTGTTTTTTTTGTGTGTTTCTCCCTTTTTGTTTTTCAGATATCGGTATCCTGGGGATTACGTCGGATTCCATGGACTACGTCGATGACCAGCGGTTGTTCTTTGAATTCTTTAAATAAAATGGTCAATGAGGGGTGTGGGGGTGTTTTTATTTGAATAAAAAAATTTTTAAACTTGTGTCTTGTCTTTATTTCTTTACTTTTTAGACTTAGTAGTGGAAGCCGTCTAATAGACGGAATCCATTACTAAGTTGGGGCCTAGTGTTAGCCGGTATAAAATGGCTAACACTAACCCCCTATTATTACCCCAGTACCCAATGCCACCAGGGGTACTGGGAAGAGCCGGGTGCCAGTGGTCCCGGAGCGTCAAAATTGGCGCTCCTGGACCGGGCGGCAGCAGGCTGGTAAGATTTAGGCTGGGGAGGGCCTAAACCAATGGCTCTTCCCACCCTGGTGTTACCAGGCTGCTGTCGTTTGGTTTTTAACCCGGCTGGTTATAAAAATAGGGGGGACTCTATGCGTTTTTTTTTAATTATTTATTTATTTTTAAAAAAAAAAACGCATAGGGTCCCCCCTATTTTTATAACCAGCCGGGTTAAAAACCAAACGACAGCAGCCTGGTAACACCAGGGTGGGAAGAGCCATTGGTTTAGGCCCTCCCCAGCCTAAATCTTACCAGCCTGCTGCCGCCCGGTCCAGGAGCGCCAATTTTGACGCTCCGGGACCACTGGCACCCGGCTCTTCCCAGTACCCCAGGTGGCATTGGGTACTGGGGTAATAATAGGGGGTTAGTGTTAGCCATTTTATACCGGCTAACACTAGGCCCCAACTTAGTAATGGATTCCGTCTATTAGACGGCTTCCACTACTAAGTCTAAAAAGTAAAGAAATAAAGACAAGACACAAGTTTAAAAATTTTTTTATTCAAATAAAAACACCCCCACACCCCTCATTGACCATTTTATTTAAAAAATTCAAAGAACAACCGCTGGTCATCGACGTAGTCCATGGAATCCGACGTAATCCCCAGGATACCGATATCTGAAAAACAAAAAGGGAGAAACACACAAAAAAAACACAAACAGGAGCACAACACCCATCATTGTGAGCGGTGTTGTGCTCCTTACAGTATGCAGCATCTTTACAGATCGCTGCTTACAGTCTGGCCCCCAAGGGGTTAAGGGAGGATGTATTGCATCCCCCTTAACCCCCGGGGGGCCAGACTGATGTCAGACTGCACCCATCCCAGCAAGGAAGGGGTTAACTGACCCCCCTTCCTTGCTGGGAGGGGTGCAGTGCTGGGGAGGGGATGGGGAGAGCTTTATACTCACCCTGATGTGTCCTCTTCGCTGGTCCGCAGCACAATGAAGTCACTGTACTGCGGACCGGCTCATTATATGTGCGCTCAGCCGAACAGCCAATCAGCTGAGCGCACATATAATTCTAAATGTTTCTTCTAATAATGTTATTGTCACAACATAATTAGAAGAAACATTTGATGTTTTGAGTAAAGTAAAGTGATGATTAGTACAGAATGCTCTATTGCCGGGAATATGAATTACCGGCTTATAGAGCTTCCTGTACTAATTAATATTTAATTAAGAAAACACATTTTCGTTTAAATAAATACAGTTTCTTTGTTCAATAATTTAATTCTAACGAATCCATCATTGTGCAATTCAATATACTGTCAAAAAATAAATATATATATAAATATACATTTATTTATATATATATTTATTTTAACAGTATATTTAATTGCAAAATGATGGAATCGTTTACATTTAATTATTGAACAATAAAAGGGACTTTATTAGACAGAAAATGTGTTTTATTAATTCAATATATTAACCATGAGAGACATCGGCTATAGTGCAGAGGATCGCAAACCCCGGTAATAGCGATTCATGTAAACTGTGTTCCCTGCTTTCCCAGATGCATCCAGAGGTGTTTGCATCACTTTCTTAACATTTTATTTGTTATTTTTAGTTGAACCAGATTTCCAAGTAAATGACCGTATGTTTTGAGCCGCATGTCTATTTTTTCCCACGGCAGTAGTTTCACCCGCACATTTACAGCCGCATAAAAAATACAGCCGCACAGTTACAGCGTGTGAATCCAGCCTAATAAGGGTGCGTTCACACCTACAGGATCTGCAGCTGATTTTCTGCAGCAGATTTCAGTTAAATAACTGAACACAGCATCAAATCTGATGCTGTGTTCTGTTATATAACTGAAATCTGCTGCAGAAAATCAGCTGCAGATCCTGTAGGTGTGAACGCACCATAAGAAGGACATTTGTGAAGCTTATGGCTGGGGCGTATGCCAGGCTGTAATTATTGTATACAGAGAAACAAATCATGTTACTGACCTCCTACTGTTTTTAACCTCTTAAGGATGCATGACGTACCGGCATGACGTACCAAGAGGTGTTCAAAGCGGGGCCGCGCGGCGACCCTGCTCTAAACCGCCACGGTCCCGAGTGCCGCGTGTAGCCCGGCATCTGAATACTTACTGCAGCTGTTCCCTGGTGGTCTAGTGGTGAGATTGCCCCTCTGTGACATTGTCACGGAGGAGCGATCTCCATGTCTGGTGCCGGCCAGGGTCTGCGCCTTAATGGCGCTGATCCCGGCTCGGCATTCTATTGTTTTTGGCTGCAGCAGCCAAAAGTAATAGAACACTGATCCCACTGATCTATGCTGTATAACTATGCAGCATACATCTCAATGAGAGATCAGAGTGCATATGCTAGAAGTCCCCCAGGAGGGCTTCTGTCCAATGACATTCTAACAGCAAAAGAATCCTCCACTCCACAACTGGGTCCAACGGGCTCAGGTCCAGGTAAAAAAGCAAGGCAAAATAAAGTACTAAAAAATTATTAAAAAAAACAGACACAACTCGTTTCGGGATTGCACCAATCCCTTTCTCAAGTGTTTGACTTCAAAGCATTGTAACAAACATATTTATATAGCACACATAAGCACACTGACATCATCACATGACAAAAAAACATAGGTGAGAGGTAATTAGAACCCACCCCTCCCAATAACCAGAGATAAAAGTAACATACACAAATATAAATAGAGTCCCAAATATAGAGTCCCAACCTATCCCATGGCATTCGATTGAAAAGATGTCCCAGGAGTAGAAGGTATCCAATCACAACACAGAGGCAGGGGCAGCCTGTGGACGGTTTCATTCCTTATACCTTGGTAATGTATTTTTGCTATCACTGCATCACTGGTCTCCTTTGTGAGAGACCTTTATAGGTTAGCTACAATATTTATACCTGTCATAGCAGAATCTTCTTGTATCTAAGTCTACACTCCCATATGTCCACTTGCAGTACCCAACCCCCCCCCCCCCCGATTGTATGTTCGTTGTTTTTAATATTTCTTTTAGTCAAGATTCATTGTATTTATGTACTGTCCCAATCATGTGTTTTTACCAATAAAGATTTTTCTATTTTTGTGAAAAAGTTGAGGTTCAGTGATTTATTACAGGTTTACAGGCTAAGTTGGCATCTTACCGTTCCCTTTATACTCTCATCTGTGTTAGAGACAACTCCCTACATTTTGGCAATCTACTAGCCAAATGGTTACGCAAATTTTTAGTTTTTTTTTTTTTTATAATACTAGCATTTTTTGGTATCAATGGTATCAATATCAGATCATCTAGCAAAACATGCCAGTTTTTTCGAAGGTATCTCTTAACCCTTAGAGGACTGGGCCAATTTGCATTTTTGCACTTTTGTTTCTTTCCTCCTTGTGCTTAAAAGGCCATAGCACTTGCATTTTTTCACCTAGAAACCTATATGAGCCCTTATATTTTGCGCCACTAATTGTACTTTGTAATGAATTGCTGAATTTTTGCATAAAGTACACTGCAAAAGCAGGAAAAAAATTCAATGTATGGTGAAAATTAAAAAAACTAACAAAAAAAATAAATAAAAAATTATTTATTTATTTTTTAATTTGGGGGGTATTTGTTTTTACGCCATTTGCCCTGGGGTAAAACTGACTTGTTATATATGTTTCTCAAGTCGTTACAATTACAACGATATGTAACATGTATAACTTTTATTTTATGTGATGGCTTGTAAAAAAAAAATCAAACAATTGTTAACAAATATATGTTCCTTAAAATCGCTCTATCCCTATGCTTATAGCACTTTTATACTTTGGTCTATGGGGCTGTGTGTGATTTAATTTTTTGCTCCATGATGTGTACTTTCTATTGATACCTTGTTTGCTCATAAGCAACTTTTTGATAACTTTTTATTACAATTTTTCTGGATTTGCACGAAATGCACAATTTTGCACTTTGGGATTTTTTGGCGCTTACGCTGTTTTCCGTGCGAGATCAGGAATATGATAAATTAATAGTTCGGGCAATTAGGCGCGCGGCGATACCAAACATGTTTATTTTTTCTTTATTTGTTTATTTTTATTTATAACATGGGAAAAGGTGTGTGTTTTAAACTTTTATATATATATTAGAAAGTATATATATATATATATATATTTATTTATTTTAGAAAGTGTATATATATATATATATATATATATAGAGAGAGAGAGAGAGAGAGAGTCAGAAAGAGATAAGTATAGGCAGTGTTAAAGAGGGTTATAGAAGGTTAATCAGGTATTAGGGACAGATTTAAGATAGTGTGAAGGTATTAGTATAAACTGTGCAGCTGTCAAATGATTCCTGTCCTGTCACTTTGTGTGTGAGCACACATAAAGCACCACAGCACTGCACCACAGCTGTCCTAGATGAAGTTAACCCAGTGAGTCACCTGTCAGGTTAAGTCAGATGGCCTGTTCTAAAACTGTGTCTGGCAACAGCATGAATGTAATTGACAATTATATTTATGCTGCTGCCAGAAATGTTGTTAGAGCAGGCCACCTGACAGATCACTGGTTTATTAACATTGGTGAGGTGAAGTAGAAATAAGCCAGCAGGGAAACTACAGTGACTTTACTGTGACATCAGGTATAATGGGTAAAAGGCTTTTATGTCTGGGAACATTAAAAATGGCGACCAGATAGAGATGGGTCAATAGGTGCAAATTTCTCAGTCAAATACAATGCATATACCTCCTATGCAATATAACAGCAAAATAGGTGAATATTCACATATATAAATAAAAATGCACAGTAAGTTATAAAGTGGAATGGTCCTCTGCCCAATGGTAAACACCTTTAAAGTCCTTTATCAGTCACTTACAAACAGCACTTGTAATCTGCCTCCATTATGGTTCAGAGTACCCCTTTAACCTTTAAGAGTCACTTGACATAGGTATATATGGATATATGGATATATAGATATATAGATATATGGGTATATTACAGTTATCCTATAAATCCCTGTAAACCACAGTCTGATGCCTGCTATAGTGGTGACAAAATAACATAAGAGTTCTGGCACTGTGAATCTGTATATTGTCCCTTGAAATAGAAGTCTTTTTTATAAATATAGCAGGTAGTCTCTGCATAAAATAGTCACTAATCATTATCCTTTATAAATATTTTGAAAATTTGGTTCAGCAGGTTCACAAATTCTTGTCGTAAAATTTGGGTTTGTCTGAACTAAGCCTTAAATGAACCACATTTAAACAGCTAACCCAATGCAGCTACAAAAGTAGGACTGTTGGGGCTCTACTGCAGTGAAAACTGCCTAAAAATACCAATTTTTTTCTCAGCAAAAACTTGCCAGTCTCATTTATTAAATGAGAGAAGCACAATCAACACAACTGTTAAAGCTGCACTTAAAATGAAATGACATGTGACTTGTTAGGAGTGGTTTTGCTTCCAGGCATTTAACTGTGATTTTGCAGCAAAAAGTGCCAAAAGTGCATCAGAAACCATCCCAAAAAAGTTTTTTTTTTTTTTTTAAATAATTGTATGAATAAACCTTTAGAGAGTATTACTACGGGAGGCAGTCAGTAGTGGTAATAGCAGTCTCAGTGACCTCACAGGTCAAAAGATAGACATGTGTCAGATTTATTTAGCTCTTACTTGCCCTGTAAGAAGTTTGGCCCCATTATTTAGAGGGATCCCACAGTGCCTAGGACAGAAAGTTGAATGCTGAAGTGGTAGCAGTGGAAGCACTCCCTTCGACCCAGTAGGGCCTATAACAGTCAGTTGAAGGTGGAAGCATTAGCAGAAGCAGCACTCTCATTGAGTCAGTAGGGCCTAGAACAGCCAGTTGAAGGTGGAAGCATTAGCAGAAGCAACATTCTCTCGGACATTCAACTCTCTGTTGTATACACTACTGGGTTAAAGAGAGTGCTGCTTCTGCTAATGCTTTAACTGGCTGTTCTAAGTCCTAATGGGCCCATGTCAGTGCTACCGGTGCTAATGCTTCTCCCTTCAATTGAATGCCCTAGGCCCTTCTGGCTCAAAATGCAGCCTCTGCTACTGTTTCAGCCTTCAAATTGCTGTTCCAGGCCCAACTGGGTCAAAGAAAGTGCTGCTTCTGCTAATGCTTTCACCATCAACAGACTGTGCTAGGTCCACGTGAGCACTGCTTATGCTAATGCCTCCTTCGTCAACTGGCTGTTGTTGAACCTACTGTGTCGAAGAGAGGAAAGATCTGCTACTGCCTCCACCTTTAACTTTCTGTCCTAGGCACTGTGGGGTCACTCACACTGTGGCTAATGTGGCCAAACCTCTTACAGGGCAAGTAAGAGCTAAATAAATTGTATGTCTGTCTGTCTTTGGCCCTGAGAGATCACTGAGACCACTACTCACTGCCTCCTGCAGCAATACTCTATAAAGGTTTGTTCACACAATTCCTTAACCCCTTAACGACACAGGGTGTATATTTACACCCTGTGGCCGCCTCAAGGAGTTCAGAGGGGGGCAAGCGGCGACCCCGCTCTAAACTGCCGTGGTCCCGGGTGCTGTATGTAGCCCGGGACCGCGGCTATTAGCAGGCACAATCCACAATTTGTCCTTAAGGGGTTAAAAAAAAGCTTTTTGGCATGGCTTCTGGTGCATTTTTGGTGCGATTTTGCAGCAAAAATGTTTTTTTTTTTTTTTTTTCTTTAATGCCTGGTGCAAGCAGAAAAACTTCTAACAAGTCACATTATTTCATTTTAAGTGCAGCTTAAAAAGTTGTGTTATTTCCACTTCTTCCGTGCAGATTTTGCTTTTGGTGTGCAATGCTATCAGAATCTCAGAATCAGCAAGACATGAGACCAAAGTGTATACAGGGAGTACACTCATATACTCTGTAGGGAGTGCACTGCTAAACAATTTTATTGCCCACATAACACACTTCAAAGGGAACTGATCACTAAGGTTCTGGCACTGTGAATCTGTATATTGTCCCTTGAAATAGAAGTCTTTTTTATAAATATAGCAGGTAGTCTCTGCATAAAATAGTCACTAATCATTATCCTTTATAAATATTTTGAAAATTTGGTTCAGCAGGTTCACAAATTCTTGTCGTAAAATTTGGGTTTGTCTGAACTAAGCCTTAAATGAACCACATTTAAACAGCTAACCCAATGCAGCTACAAAAGTAGGACTGTTGGGGCTCTACTGCAGTGAAAACTGCCTAAAAATACCAATTTTTTTCTCAGCAAAAACTTGCCAGTCTCATTTATTAAATGAGAGAAGCACAATCAACACAACTGTTAAAGCTGCACTTAAAATGAAATGACATGTGACTTGTTAGGAGTGGTTTTGCTTCCAGGCATTTAACTGTGATTTTGCAGCAAAAAGTGCCAAAAGTGCATCAGAAACCATCCCAAAAAAGTTTTTTTTTTTTTTTAAATAATTGTATGAATAAACCTTTAGAGAGTATTACTACGGGAGGCAGTCAGTAGTGGTAATAGCAGTCTCAGTGACCTCACAGGTCAAAAGATAGACATGTGTCAGATTTATTTAGCTCTTACTTGCCCTGTAAGAAGTTTGGCCCCATTATTTAGAGGGATCCCACAGTGCCTAGGACAGAAAGTTGAATGCTGAAGTGGTAGCAGTGGAAGCACTCCCTTCGACCCAGTAGGGCCTATAACAGTCAGTTGAAGGTGGAAGCATTAGCAGAAGCAGCACTCTCATTGAGTCAGTAGGGCCTAGAACAGCCAGTTGAAGGTGGAAGCATTAGCAGAAGCAACATTCTCTCGGACATTCAACTCTCTGTTGTATACACTACTGGGTTAAAGAGAGTGCTGCTTCTGCTAATGCTTTAACTGGCTGTTCTAAGTCCTAATGGGCCCATGTCAGTGCTACCGGTGCTAATGCTTCTCCCTTCAATTGAATGCCCTAGGCCCTTCTGGCTCAAAATGCAGCCTCTGCTACTGTTTCAGCCTTCAAATTGCTGTTCCAGGCCCAACTGGGTCAAAGAAAGTGCTGCTTCTGCTAATGCTTTCACCATCAACAGACTGTGCTAGGTCCACGTGAGCACTGCTTATGCTAATGCCTCCTTCGTCAACTGGCTGTTGTTGAACCTACTGTGTCGAAGAGAGGAAAGATCTGCTACTGCCTCCACCTTTAACTTTCTGTCCTAGGCACTGTGGGGTCACTCACACTGTGGCTAATGTGGCCAAACCTCTTACAGGGCAAGTAAGAGCTAAATAAATTGTATGTCTGTCTGTCTTTGGCCCTGAGAGATCACTGAGACCACTACTCACTGCCTCCTGCAGCAATACTCTATAAAGGTTTGTTCACACAATTCCTTAACCCCTTAACGACACAGGGTGTATATTTACACCCTGTGGCCGCCTCAAGGAGTTCAGAGGGGGGCAAGCGGCGACCCCGCTCTAAACTGCCGTGGTCCCGGGTGCTGTATGTAGCCCGGGACCGCGGCTATTAGCAGGCACAATCCACAATTTGTCCTTAAGGGGTTAAAAAAAAGCTTTTTGGCATGGCTTCTGGTGCATTTTTGGTGCGATTTTGCAGCAAAAATGTTTTTTTTTTTTTTTTTCTTTAATGCCTGGTGCAAGCAGAAAAACTTCTAACAAGTCACATTATTTCATTTTAAGTGCAGCTTAAAAAGTTGTGTTATTTCCACTTCTTCCGTGCAGATTTTGCTTTTGGTGTGCAATGCTATCAGAATCTCAGAATCAGCAAGACATGAGACCAAAGTGTATACAGGGAGTACACTCATATACTCTGTAGGGAGTGCACTGCTAAACAATTTTATTGCCCACATAACACACTTCAAAGGGAACTGATCACTAAGGTTTAGTGTTCTGAGTTACAATAAAGTTATAATAAAGCATGTGGCAGTGTTCCCTACCATATAGGCTGCTCATTTCCCATTGTCTCTGCCTCCCCGAAAACTTAGATTTTATTCAGCGCTCTATGTAAATCAGTGCTAACTAGGCATGTGGGTGATGTCTAGCTAGTCACAATCTCCAGGCTGTAGTCCTGGGTCCTGGGCTGTAATCACTCTTTTCTGTGCAGTAATCAATCCCTGTGGGAGTCCTTTGAATGATGTAGCATGCTCTTGGTCCTTTAAACACAGCAATAAATTGCTTAACCCCTTCAAGACCGAGCCCATTGATGCATTGATGTCCAGATCAAATTTATGCAATGTTCCTCCCCGCCTTCTAAGAGCGATAGCGCTTTTATTTTTCCACCTACGGGGCTGGTTCGGGTGTCATTTTTTGCCATGTTCTATGCTATGCCATAGCATAGCATAGAACAGTGTTATTGGCCATCTATGTATAGAGCCTGCCTGAGAGCAGACTCTATCCATTGATGGCCGGTACGACAGTATGGAGGTAAGTGGATTACCCCCGCCTGTCGCGGCCCCGATCACTCAGTGACAGAATCTTTTCCTGTCTGCTTGGCTGATTCATACAGATTAGCCAATAGCAGCTAAAAATAGCTTTCCAGGTCATCGGTGACCCGTAAACAATGGCAAGACAGCACCAATCGCCATTAGTGTTGTCAGGAGTGTATCTCTGAGGAGTGTGATGCTCCCCTCAGCTCGTGCTTTCCGAGAAGGCGCTGATTTCTTGTATTCTGTTTTGTTTTGCAGTGTCTGAACACTCGTTTATCTGCTCCCTTTGTTTGGTGGACACACCCGACTTCACCTGCTTATTTCTGTCTTGCCATGTCAGGGTTAATCTGTGTTTTGGTCCTGCTGTGACTGACAAGTCATCCTGCCAGTGGATGTGTTTGTTCTCAGGTGTCTATGCTTGGAGATCAGGGGGATGGTCCAATTATGTTCTGGACCAGAACCCTGGCCTCCTATATAACTAACCCCAGTCTGTGCACTTATTGCTGGTTATTGACTTTGTCTCTGCCTGCTGTCTATTTGCATGTCCTGATCTTTGCCTTGTATCTTTGACCTCCCTTGCTTGCCACCAGCCCCTCACCATATTGCCTGTACTTTGTCTATGCCTATTGGATTCTGATTTTGTACTTTTGCTGCACGATTGTTGTGACCCGGACTGTTTACTATTCTTTATTGTGTTTGTCTTGTTCTGTGTGCACATATCCAGCGCAGGGAACGTCATTGTGGTTGTCCACGGCCGCCTAGGGCCGTTTGAGGCCAGTAGGTAGGAACAGTTGGTGGGTTCAGCATTAGGGCTCACTATCTTGTCTTGTCCCTGCTGTCTGGTTCATGACAAGTGTCCAGTAAAAAGATGGCGACGGTGCCACCCCCACGATCGCTGTGATAGGCTGGCCAGTAACGGCCGGCCCATCACGGCAATGAAAGATTTAACCCCTTCGTGCTGCAGCTAGTTTGGGCCTTAATGACCAGGCTAATTTTTTAAAATCTGACCTGTCTCACTTTATGCTCTTATAGCTCAGTGATGCTTTAACGTATGCTAGCGATTCTGAGATTGTTTTTTCGTGACATATGGCACTTTATGTTAGTGGCAAAATTTGGTCACTATTTTGTGTGTTTTTTGTGAAAAAAATCAAAATATCATGAAAAATTAAAAAAATTTGCATTTTATGAACTTTGAAATTCTCTGCTTCTAAAAAAAGAAAGTCGTAGCACATAAATTAGTTACTAAGTCACATTACCAATATGTCTTCTTTATTCTGGCATAATTTGGTAAACATATTTAACTTTTTTAGGGTGTTATGGGGCTTAGAAATGTATCAGCAAATTATCACATTTTCGTGAAACTGATTTTTTAGGGACCAGTTCTTTTTTTAAATGGATTTAGAAGTCTGGTATTTTAACCCTACAGGGGCTGGAGGAAAGTATTCACAATTAGGCAGTAAAAAAATTGAAAATTTTAATTTTCCAATAATATATACGTTTAGATTAAAGTTTCTCATTTTCAAAAGGAATATGAGTCAAAAAGCACCCCAAAATTTGTAATGCAGGTTCTCTTGAGTACAACGGTACCCCATATGTGGGTGTAAACCACTGTATGGGCACACAGCAGGGCTCAGAAGGAAGGGAGCGCCAATTAGCTTTTCCAATGCAAATTTTGCTGAAGAAGTTTCTGAGCCCCAGGTGCGTTTGCAGTGCCCCTGTAGTGTCAGCAGAGAGAAAACCCCCCATAAGTCACCCCATTTTGGAAAGTACACCCCTCAAAGAATTCATCTTGGTGTGTGGTGACCATTTTGACCCCACAGGTATTACAGGAAAGTATTCAAAAGAAGACAGTAAAAATGAAAAACTCGAATTCTTCCAATAATATGTTCGTTTAGTTTGAAATTTCTCAATTTCACGAGGAACAAGAGGAAAAAAGTACCCCAAAATTTGTAACGCAGGTTCTCCTGAGTACAATGGTACCCCAGATGTGGGCATAAACCACTGCATGGGCACACAGGAGGGCTCAGAAGGGAAGCAGCGCCAATTAGCTTTTTCAATGCAGATTTTGCTGCAGAAGTTTCCGAGCGCCAGGTGCGTTTGCAGTGCCCCTGTAGTGCCAGCGGAGTAAAATCTCGCCATAAGTCACTCCATTTTGGAAAGTGCACCCCTCAAAGTATTCATCTTGGTGTGTGGTGAGCATTTTGACCCCACAGGTATTAGAGGAAAGTATTCAAAAGTAGACAGTAAAAATGAAAAACTCAAATTTTTCCAATATTATGTTCTTTTAGTTTGAAATTTCTCAATTTTATGAGGAACAAGAGGAAAAAAGTACCCCAAAATTTGTAACGCAGGTTCTCCTAAGTGAAAAGGTACCTCATATGTGGGCATAAACCACTGCATGGGCACACAGGAGGGCTCAGAAGGAAAGGAGCGCCAATTAGCTTTTTCAATGCAGATTTTGCTGAAGAAGTTTCCGAGCGCCAGGTGCGTTTGCAGAGCCCCTGTAGTGTCCGCAGAGTAAAATCTCCCAATAAGTCACCCCATTTTAGAAAGTGCACCCCTCAAAGAATTTATTTTGGGGTGTGGTGAGCATTTTGACCCCACAGGTGTTTGAGGAAAGTATTCAAAAGTAGACAGTAAAAATGAAAAACTCGATTTTTTCCAATAATATGTTCCTTTAGTTTGAAATTTCTCAATTTCTCGAGGAACAGGAGAGAAATGTCACCCCAATATATGTAAAGCAGATTCTCCTGAGTAGAACGTTACCCCATATGTGGGCATAAACCACTGAATGGGCACACAGCCGGGCTCAGAAGGGAAGGAGCGCCAATTAGCATTTTCAGTGCAGATTTTTCTGAAGAAGTTTCTGAGCGCCAGGTGCGTTTGCAGAGCCCCTGTAGTGTCAGCAGAATAGATTCCCCCCAAAAGTCACCCCATTTTGGAAAGTGCACCCCTCAAAGAATTCATCTTGGGGTGTGGTGACCATTTTTACCCCACAGGTTTTAGAGGAAAGTATTCAAAATTGGCCAGTAAAAATGAAAAATTAATATTTTTCCAATAATATGTTGGTTTAGCTTGAAATTTCTCAATTTGACGAGGAACAGGAGAGAAAACGTACCCCAAAATCTGTAACGCAGGTTCTCCTGAGTACAACGGTACCCCATATGTGGGCATAAACCACTGTATGGGCACACAGCAGGGCTCAGAAGGGAAGGAGCGCCAATTTACAGGAGCAAAATTGCAGCTAGTAATGGTTATTAGAATAGCGCAGTTACTAAAATAGAATAAAAAAAATGAGATTACAGGTGATGTGGGGTGGTTACGGGCAACCAGGGGTGGTTATGGGCAACCTGAGGTGGTTACAGGTAATCTGGGGTGGTTACGGACAACATGGGGTGGTCACGGGCAACCTGCTGTGGTTACGGCAACCTGGGGTGGTTACAGGCAACGTGGGGTGGTTACGGGCAACGAGGGGTGGTTATGGGCAACGTGTGGTGGTCACGGGCAACCTGCTGTGGTTACGGCAACGTGGGGTGGTTACAGGCAACGTGGGCTGGTTACAGGCAACGTGGGCTGGTTACAGGCAACGTGGGCTGGTTACGGGCAATCTGCTGTGCTTACAGACAATCTGGGATGGTTACAGGAAACGTGGGGTGGTTACGGGCAACCTGCAGTGCTTACAGACAATCTGGGGTGGATACGGGCAACGTGGGGTGGTTACGGGCAACCTGCAGTGCTTACAGACAATCTGGGGTGGTTACGGGCAACGTGGGGTGGTTACGAGCAACCTGCAGTGCTTACAGACAATCTGGGGTGGTTACGGGCAACGTGGGGTGGTTACGGGCAACCTGCAGTGCTTACTGACAATCTGGGGTGGTTACGGGCAACGTGGGGTGGTTACGGGCAATGTGGGGTGGTTACGGATAAACTGAAGTTCTTATAGGCAATCTGGGGTGGATACCTGTTATGTGGCATGGGCACCGCAATCTGGAGGGGGTCATTGGCAATTTGGGGTGGTCAGAGGCGCCGTGGCGTGGTCAGAGGCGACGTGCGGTGGTCAGAGGCGACGTGCGGTGGTCAGAGGCGACGTGGCTTGGTCAGAGGCAACGCGCGGTGGTTACGTGCAATCTGGGGGGGGTTACATGTAATCTGGCATGATTACGGGGAACCTGGGGGGGTTATGTGCAACCTGGAAGGGTTACAGACAATCTGGGATTGTTACTGATAAACTGAAGTGCTTATAGGTAATCTGGGGTGGGTACATGTAATTTGGGGTGGTTACGGGCAATCGGGAGGGGGTCACTGGCAACGTGCGGTGGTTACGGGCAACGTTTGGTGGTTACGGGCAACGTGCGGTGGTTACGGGCAACGTGCGGTGGTTACGGGCAACGTGTGGTGGTTACGGCCAACGTGCGGTGGTTACGGGTAATCTGGGAAGGGGTTAGGGGTAATTTGGGAGTAAACTGCAATTATTACTATAATAAAAAGTGTGTGTTTTTTTTTTTTTGTATGTTTGTCACTTTTTGTACTTTACATATTCATTTTCACTGTATTACTATGATTACTGTGATATTTTCTATCTCAGTAATCATAGTTCAGTGACAGAGACCAAATTGGTCTCTGTCACTTTAAATTTTCAGAGCTTGGCTGGTTGTGGAGCGCATGCGCACATCATAACCAGCCAGGACGTCGAGGAGGAAGGAGCTCCGTGGATCCGGTGAGTATATGGGGAAGGGGGGGGTGACTGGGGGACGGGGTGACAGGGGGGGTGGGGGGCGACTTGGGGGGTGGGGGGACATCACTTTTTATCCCCTGTCACCAATCATTCATGGTGACAGGGGATAAAAAGTGCCTGGATGCACATGGCACAAGCGATCAGCGGTATATAGTATATACCGCTGATCGCTTGTACCGGGACCAAACAGGGGGGTCCCTGATGACTGCCCCATGCTCTCCGCTACCTCCGGTGGTGGAGAGCATGGGGCTTTCATTCATTTTAACTTTTACATCGCTGTGAACCGACATTAGTCGGTTCACATCGATGGCGGCGGCCATCTTGGAAATGATGGCCGCCGGGGGAGGGGGGTTAGTGATCGCCCTACTAGGGGGGGCTGATCTGAGGTCTGGGGGACACTTATTTCATCTCCCCCCGCCGTAGATTCACGGCGGGGGGGAATGAAAGGCGGCGGCGGCACCGGTAATCTCCTTTACCGACGGCCGCCGCTATAATGTTAATAGCGGCGATCGTCGGTAAGGGGGGGGGGCCGGGACGGACCCCACACACTGCCCCAACCCCTCAGCTACCTCCGGTAGCCTGGGGGATGGGGTGGGGGCCGTCCCGGCCCCGCAGCCTTATTCTCTGCCATCGCCGTAAAAAGCTGATGGCAGCAGAATAAGGACCATTAGTGACCGCCGTAGAAAGCCGTATCGGCGGTCACTAAGGGGTTAAAATAAAGTTTTACCTGGTTTTGTTAGGTAGCTGAGGGGTACAGAACAGGTGTGTATAGTGTAGGTGCACTACACTTATCTGATCCAGGAGTCCAGAGCGAAGATCCGGTGGTCCCACGTCATCCTCTTCTCCCCATCGTGTATCTTCGGCTCCCGTCGGTTCCCTGTTGTGTATCTTCGGCTCCCGACGGCTCTTCGGGTTCCCTCGTCGTCTATCTTCTGCAGCTGTTATACATTGTATATTATACATTGATCAGTAGCTTTGGGGTAAGAAGAGTGTCCCCCCCTCCCCTTTTTTTTCTCCCTTTTTTTTTTTACGCACCCTACCTCTGCTGAGTACTGATCAGCATTGCACGTAAGTGGGCCGCTGATTAGCAACTCCTCCTTTTTGGCATAGTGGCTTTTTTTGTCCCCTATATTCTTCCGCTACTGTCTGCTGATAAGTGCCTCACGTAAGTGTGACATTTATCAGCAACTCCTTTTTTGGCGTAGGTTTTTGACGTAAAAACCACTACAATACACTACATGAAATACTGTAAAGTTTTACACTACACTACATTACACATTTACATACCTCATATACTAATCCCTGTATAAAAATGGCCCACAGGATTTTTTTCAGTATTGGAGGCATACGCTCTCATTGCCTCCGACACCAAAACAGCCAGTGAGGATGAATGGGGGGGTCCTTCTTTCCTCCATTGATCCTCATCATCATCCTCATCATCACCCAGTGATGATGAATATCCACGTAGGCATCCAAGGAGGACGCCTCGGGCTGCCCCCCAGACTTGTCATCCCATCTCGCCCCCCACCCCCCAGACTTGTCATCCCATCTGGCCCCCCACCCCCCAGACTTATTATCCCATCTCGCCCCCCACCCCCCAGCCAGGTGACCCCATTTGGACCCCAGCCCCCCAAAATTATAATCCCCTGATTCCTGGCTTTGTAACATGAGCAGGAAACCAAATTAACCTTACAGGCGTCAGAGAAATAGAGTTTTTCAAACTCTATTTCTCGGATGACCTTGTAAATTTGATGGTGGTGCACCAATTTATAGCCAACAACCCCTCTTATTTTTTCATTTCCGCTGCATCAACAGGGTTCCACGCCATGCGTGGACCCCTGTTGATGCAGTGGAAATGAAAAAAATTCAGATACTCCTGCTGCACATGGGCCTCAGGGTACACTTAGGCAGATTTAGACAGCAAGGGACACCAAAATCCAACCCCCAGAATGCCCCCCCCCCCCATCCTCTGAGTTAATGGGAAGATCGTTTGGGAACTGATCTTCCAATTGCTAGATAAAGGTTACCACCTGTAGGAGAATAACTTTTATACCAGCATCCCCCTCTTCCGGTCCCTCACTTCCTGAGCTACTGTAGCTTGTGGCAGTATTTGAAACTATCAGAAACAGTAATAAAGCCCTAATATTTGGCAGCCATGGAGCGGACCCAGCGCTTCTAGATTAGAAGGACCCCTTATTGTACCAGGGCAACATTTTCCAGGTGATGTCCCCCGCACTGGAAAACCGGAGATCCCAGAAGAAGTGTAGAGTGTGCCATAACTGGGCGATCAGGAAGGTGTTAGGGTGGTCTTCAGGTAAGACCTTCAGGTATATTGGATGGTAGCCAGATTGAAGGGGCATCTTGGCCAAGAAGGATGCAGACAACTCGAGATGGTTCTGAGTAGCAGCATGTTTATTGCAACAAAGTCATCTTCTTTTATACCCCTCGCAGGGTGTACACTTCATTAAACATTAACACAGAATCTTTAGGTATTTTCCATAGATGAAGTCATGTGATTATATCCGGTCATGCGCAGTATGATCAATATGAGTAAACATCTTACTTGCAGAATAAGGGAAAATAATAAGAATAACATCCAACGTGGTTGGTTAAAGGTTGGTATTGATCGATTTCCTGCTAATCAGTTTATTACTGCTTATTTAGCTAAGCTATCTCTAATTATTGTAGCTCTTTATCAATGTTCTGTAGACCAGGACATTGATAAGCGTCCTTAGATGGACCATTACACCATTTTCCAGTGTGACTGTCCTGATCACCCCGGCCTCTGCATACAGGATCGCTTCAAGGCGTACCATACGTCATTGGAGTTCTGAATTTTCTAAATTCTTTCCCTTATTCCTATTTCAGGGGTTACATTGATCCAGGGATTATTTTGATTGCCATTTTGGAGTCGGGAAGGAATTTTTTCCCTGTGATGAGGCTACTGTTGTCTGCCTCATGAGGGTTTTTTCTGTTTTCCTCTGGATCAACACAGGTTGAATTTAATGAACTCCTGTCCTTTTCAACCTTATAAACTGATAATTGGCATAATACCCACAAATAAATTAAAATTGTCCCTTTCCCCAACTAAATAGGCATGGCCCCCATTTCCATTAGAGGCTTGCCATGTTGCATTTACAAAGCTGAGCTGCCAGGACAGTGGAAACCCCCCACAAGTGACCCCATTTTGGAAAATAGACCCCATAAGGAATCTAACAGTGGGTGCAGCAAGGATATGGCCCCCTGGTGACAGGCACATTTCTGCCGGGAAAATGAAAAAAATTGTACTTTTCATTTTCACAGCACATGTTCTACATATGTGCCCATCTATAGTAGGGTTCAGTAGGGTTGTAGTTTCCAGAATGGGGTCACTTATAGGGGGTTTCCACTGTTCTGGCAGCACAGGGGTTTTATAAATGTGACATGGCCTCCATCCTCCATTCCATCCTCTAAATGGCTCTCTGTCCCTTTGGTGGCTTACCATGTGCCCATATGGCATATTATGTCCACATAAGGGGTATTTTCGTACTCAGGGGAAATAACTCTACACGTTTTGTGTTTATTTTCTCTTTTAATCCCTTGTGGAAATGGAAAAAATCAAGGCTAGACCAACATTTAGTGTAAATTAGAGATGAGCGAACCTTGAGCATTCTCGAGTCCATCCGAACGCGAAATTTTGGCATTTGATTAGCGGTGGCTGCTGAAGTTGGATAAAGCCCTAAGGCTATGTGGAAAACATGGATATAGTCATTGGCTGTATCCATGTTTTCAAGACAACCTTAGAGCTTTATCCAAGTTCAGCAGCCACCGCTAATCAAATGCCGAACGTTCGGGTTCGGATGGACTCGAGCATGCTCGAGGTTCACTCATCTCTAATTTACACTAAGTGTTGGTCTAGCCTTGATTTTTTTCCATCCAAACCCGAACCCGGTTCGCTCATCTCTAGTGTAAATGTTTTTTTAATTTTTTACACTAAATCATTGATCTTGTCTTTATTTTTTTATTTTCACAAGGGGTTTAAAGATAAAAAACACAGTAAGTATAGAAATTTCCCCTGAGTACGGAAATGTGGACATAAGGCGCCATGCGGTGGCAAGACAAGCCTCCAAAGGGAAGGAGCGCCATTTGGCTTTTTTGAGGGTGGATTTTGCGGGCCATGTTGCATTTAAAAGGCCCCTGTGTTGCCAAGACAGTTGAAACCCCCACATGTGACCCCCATTATGGAAATTACACCCATCAAGGAATGTAACAAGGAGTGAAGTAAGCATATGGACCCCACTGGTGACGGGCACAAATGTGAAACAATGTGGTCTAGCCTTAAATTTTTTATTTTCACAAGGGGTTAAAATAAAAATAAAAAAACTTGAAATGTGTAGAGCAATTTTCCCTGATTCCGTAAATACCTCACATGTGAACGTAAAGCACCATGTGGGAGCAGGACAACCCTCAAAGGGAAGGAGCGCCATTTGGATTTTGGAGGCTGGATTTGGCTACAATGGATGATGAATGCCATGTCATATTTACAAAGCCCTTGTGCTGCTAAGACAGAGAAAACCCCCCAAAAGTGAAAACATTCTGGAAACTACACCCCTCAAGGACAAGGAATCTAACAAGTCATGCATTGAGGATATTCTCCCCTTGATGATGGGCACATTTGTGCTGTTAAAGTGAAAAAATGAATTTTTCCCTTTCACGTCACATTGTTCCACATTTGTGCCCTTCACCAGTGGAGTACATGTGCTCACTGCACCCCTTGTTAGATTCCTTAAGGGGTGTAGTTTCCAGAATGTGGTCACTTGTGGGTTCTTTTTTAACTGTCTTGGCAGCACGAGGGCTTTGTAAATGCGACATGGCCCGTCAAATCCATTCCAGTGAAATCCAGCTTCCAAAAGCCAATTGGCACTCCTTCCCTTTAGAGGCTCGTCCTGCGCTCGCTTGGCACTTTATGTCTACATGTAGGGTATTTCCGTACTCGGGAAAAAGTGGGATACATGTTTTGTGTTTTTTTCCCCTTTTATCCCCTTGTAAAAATGAAAAATTGAAGGCTAGAATAACATTTTAGTGTAAAAAAAAAATTTTTTCCTTTTTTACGCCACATTGTTTTTAAAATCTGTGAAGCACCTGTGGGGTCCAGATCCTCACCGCACCCCTTGTTACATTCCTCGAGGGGTGTATTTTTCTAAATAATGTCCCTTAAGGGGTGATTTTCTATGTTTTGGCAGCCCAGAGCCTCTGCCAACCTGATGTGGTACAGTCAAAAATGACCAAATGTAACGGGGGCGTTGAAATTCACTAGGCACTCCTTTGTATCTGAGGCTTGTGATTGCGTCAAAGAGCGCAATAGGGCCACATATGGGGTATTTCTTTAAACTTCAGAAATGGGGCAATTAATATGGGGGTGCAGTTCTCTGGTAATATGTTTATAATTATGAAAGATATTGGAGAACAGTAAAATGTCTGCACAGAAAATTTAAATTTTCTAATTTCTTACACACCTAGCTTTTATTTCTGTGACTCACCAAAAGGGTTAAAACACATTTGAAATGTGCTTTTGTACAGTTTGGGGGATGCAGTTTCTGAAATGGGGTGCTTTGTGTGGCTTTCTAACATATAGTCCCCTCAAATACACTTTAGACCTGAGGTCCCTGAAAAAATCTGATTTTGAAATGTTAGGGAAAATTTGCAAAATTGCTGTTTATGTTTTAAGCTTTCTATTGTCTAAAAAAAATGAAGGATGGTTTAAAAATGCTGTTAACATAAAGTAGACATGTTGCTAATGCTATTTAATATATAATTTATGTGGCATGACCATTTTCTGTACAAGCAGAAAAGTTTCAAAGTTGGAGAAAAGCAATTTTTCACGTTATTTTATTTTTATTTTTTTCATAAAGATTTGGTATAAGCATCGACTTCTATTTTCCAGAAGTGTAAAGTACAATATTTCACGAGAAAACAATCTCAGAATCAGCCGGATAGGTAAAAGCATTCTCAAGTCATTAATGAATAAAGTGACATAGGTCATATTCATAAAATTTGCCTTGGTCCTTAACGCCATTTTATGCCCATTCTTTAAGGGGTAAAGATCGCTTAAGGCCATCTCACACACTAGGGTAAATCTTTGAAAGACTGTTTAGAGAAATTGATCTGCAAATTAACAGCGTGCGACCAGCGATGATTAAAGGAGACCTGTCACCCCCCGTGCCAGGGTGAAAGGCTCCCGACCCCCCGTTAGAGCCCCCTATACTCACGTGATCCCGCCAGGGTCCCGCTTCCTGAGCTGGTCAGGCCACGGAGATATCAGCGCACGAAGCCCGGCGCGCGCGCTGACAGCAGAGTCAGATGCCCATAGAGAATGATTGGGGAGTTCGATGCTCCGTCATTCTATATGGGCATCGGACTCTCCTGTCAGCGCGCGCGCCGGGCTTCAGGCGCTGATATCTCCGTGACCTGACCGGCTCAGGAAGCGGGACCCGGCGGGTTCACGTGAGTATAGGGGGCTCTAACGGGGTCGGGAGCCTGTCACCCCGGCACGGGGGGTGACAGGTCCTCTTTAAAGAACATGTTGAAAGACCACAATAAACGGTTTCTCGCTCATCGCTTGATCATTAGCTGTGTTTACATGAGCAGATAATGGCTGAAATGCGATCATTACTTGCCTAACTGTCTGAACACTTGTGGGGACATTTATTAAGTCCTGTGTTTTTTGCGCTGGGCTAAAGAATGTCCCCGCAGCTCTGACAGTACGCAGGAACACGGAGGAAAACCTACGCCAGCTCAGAGCTTCCTTATCATTTTTCAGTGTGCAAAATCATATATTTAGCGAACCTAGAGTCCATGCCTCCCATTCCAATCCCTCCCCACCCCTTTCCTTTGGCGCAAGTGGCGTAAACTGGGCTGATGGGAAAATTTTATTCCCAAATCAGGCTTTTGTGAATAGAATCATTTGCATCTACCCGTTTTACACCAAAAATATTAAATTTTACGTTGATAAATCCCCCCCCCCCCCAGGAGTATTAGCCACAGCACTGATTGACTGTGTCAAGAATTTAATATCTTAGCGACACCATTCACCACTCATGATGGACAGGGGGTGCAATCGTGAATTTTAGTAACACTCTTTGCATGTACTTATAAGCATTTTTTAAAAAAATATGTATGATTGGTCATAAATGTTTGAAAATGGTCTGGTTTTTAACTTTAAGTTAAGCTGTTTTTTTTTTATAAATCACCTTTGTCCTTTTTTTCTTTGCAGTTACACAAACATGCTATGAAATACTACAAATAAATATCAAATAATAAAATTATTTTTATGCTATCTTTATGGATTTTGAACATGTCAATGTGTTTTTCTGTATTCATCATTTAAGAGTTCAGGCACCAAAGATCTGCAGTGACAACTAAAAAAAAAAATCCTTCTTGTAAGTAGTTGAACAATGTCATAAGAATGTAAATTAATTTTGTCTTCTGACCTTTAAAGGAAACATTTTACTATTCTGCCAAATTGACACCAAGCATACTCTTTAATTTAGTGCAGCTGCTTAAACAAGATTACTTTGCACAGAATTTACGAGCTTGTTGCAATGCAGAAATAAAACTGTTATATGAAACAGTCGAAAAGAAAAGTCAGTACACAATATCTAAAAACTTCTTGGTGTGAATCATCACTTAAAATGTGTAATAAAAATAAACAAAGTGACAGACTTACAGGAATGTTTCTGTTAAGATTCAGTATAGGTTAGTCAGACAGTTTATTGCACTTTTTTGAGCATGCATCTTTTAGGGTAAATATACTTTACACAATTTCTAACACATAGGGGGACATTTACTAAGGAGTCTAATTTGTGTGACTATTTTAATGAGGATTGATGTAGAGTTTTTTCCAACATCTGATTTATTAAAATGCAGCACTGCCATAGTAAATAAATCTAAGTAAAAAGTACTAAGTAATCTAAGTAAAAAAAATCTAAGTAAAAAAAAGTCATAAAAATGCAAAAATTGTGCAACCATATTTAACTCGTACTGACCAGAGGTAGGCCTGCACCTGCAAATGATAGATTGGGGGCTTATCCCGGATAATGTAAACTTTTGAGTGAATACTGAAAACAGGCAGTTTAACAAAAAGTTGCATCTAAAAAATATTTGGCGTTGAATACTGGTTCATAAATAGAACTTAGACCAAAAATGGGTGAAATATCCAATTATTCACCTAAAAATAGGCACAAAGCCCTTGATAAATTTCCCCCAGAGTTTTACAACTGTCCCATGCACCTTAAGGGGGCTTACAGAAAAACAGGTGATTTCTGAAGAAACAATGTTATTCAGCTACACTAAACAGATTTTTAATTGCAGAAATTTCAGTAGTAGATTACGGTAATGCATGTGGCTGAAACCATGTCCCCATGCACTAACCGATAGCCGTACAATTTTTTTTCAGGCAGTTGATAAAAGCAACATGAGTTCACTGCAATGTGAGAACACAAGCCCTAGGATTAGTGTTCACTGGACTTGCCAAACTCTTCTGGTTGAGGAAGTCCGGTTGGGCGGACAGAACGCGTGGGTATCCTTCCCTTGACACCCCATCACCACCCTGCTACCTGTATACCTATGGTTACATCCCACTATTTGGTCTGATTTCCACTCTGTTGTTCAAAAATAAATAAATAAAAAAAAAAAAAAAAAAATAATAATAATAATAATAATAAAAAAAAAAAAAAAATATATATATATATATATATATATATATATATATATATATATATATACACTCACCGGCCACTTTATTAGGTACACCATGCTAGTAACGGGTGGTCTTCTGCTGCTGTAGCCCATCTGCCTCAAAGTTCGACGTACTGTGCGTTCAGAGATGCTCTTCTGCCTACCTTGGTTGTAACGGTTGGCTATTTGAGTCACTGTTGCCTTTCTATCAGCTCGAACCAGTCTGCCCATTCTCCTCTGACCTCTGGCATCAGCAAGGCATTTCCGCCCACAGAACTGCCGCTCACTGGATGTTTTTTCTTTTTCGGACCATTCTCTGTAAACCCTAGAGATGGTTGTGCGTGAAAATCCCAGTAGATCAGCAGTTTCTGAAATACTCAGACCAGCCCTTCTGGCACCAACAACCATGCCACGTTCAAAGGCACTCAAATCACCTTTCTTCCTCATACTGATGCTCGGTTTGAACTGCAGGAGATTGTCTTGACCATGTCTACATGCCTAAATGCACTGAGTTGCCGCCATGTGATTGGCTGATTAGAAATTAAGTGCTAACGTGCAGTTGGACAGGTGTACCTAATAAAGTGGCCGGTGAGTGTATATATATATATATATATATATATATATATATATATATATATATATATACACAGTATATATTCTATATATATTTTTCTTTTTTTCCGTTTACTAGGTGATATTGGTTACAGTACTTATATTTCATAGTATTGTGGATTACTTGTGTGACTTAGGACTTATATTTATTTGTTGGCTATTTATACATTGCATTTGCACTTTATTTGTACGGGGTGTGTGATATACCTACATTGGGGTGTCGTTGTGGGCAGTACCACCATGTTTGTTATATCTTTATTGTTTTTAAGCTTTTCGATCATCTACTTCTAATATTGTACCTGTCACAATAAAGTACTTTTATTTACTATATTTTTTGGTGCGCTATGGTATATCATTTTGGCATAGCTTTTTCTTTGGTTTAGTTACATTGGTTTACATGCTTACCATTTAGCACCCATTGTAATTATCAAGCTGCGCACGTCCAGCATTTCTGTTTGTCACAAACTCTTCGGGTTCGGCAGCATTTGATTCCTGGCGGCTGGAGAATTTGGATGCCACCCTAGGGAGTTTTGGCAGCCCTAGGACAGCATCCATCTGCTCCAGCTGCCTTGGGTCAAATGATGAGTGTTCCGGTTCAGAAATTGTTGCCAAACCCAAATAGTTCAACATGTCTGCTCAACACTACTTGGATCCCTCCTCAGCATCACAGTGGGTTGAGGCCTAGACTTTGACTTTGCAATTTCAACACCTTTACTATTTCCCTTATTAACCATTGAGCTATTGATTTGCTGGTGTGCTTTGGTGTGATTGTATTTTCTTGTAAAAAAAAAAAAAAAAATGCAGATCATCATTGTATCCAAGACTTTTTTCACTGGCCGCTAAAAATACCCAAAGCGTCAAGTGTTAATTTACTATTTTTGTTTTTTATGCATGATAACTAAACATTTACTTTCTCATCTGTCTAAAGTATACTTTCCCAGAACTTTCAACATTTGTTAAAATAAAACATTGGAAAACGTAAGTTAAAGGAGAAGTCTGGCCAACATGAAAAATTGGGGCAGGGGCTGCATAATAAAGAAGCTCTACTCATGAATCCCCTTGCTCCTCCTGTCAGCCTTCTGAATGTCCTACCCCAGCAATGTCAATTTTTAACAGGAGAAAATGAGTTCCAGAGGCGGTCAGTGAGCCTGTGACATGGTGCTACAGCCAATTTATCATTTTGAAAAACCCCTTTAGGAGAGAAGGGTAATTTTATGAGTTACACTTCCACACTTTTTGTCGTTTTTAAAATTGTGTTTTCTTGAACATTATACTGTATTTAAAGGGATTGTCCAGCAAAAATATTTTTTTGTTCAAATCAACTGGTGTCAGAAAGTTACTTCTATTAAAAAAATCTTGTCTTCCCATACTTATTAGCCACTATATGTCATGCAGAAAATGTTGTTTTATTTTCAGTCTGACACAGTGCTCTCTGCTGACCTCTCTGGCCGAGACAGGAACTTTGTCTCGGTTTTCTATGAATCACCATAGAAAAACTCTGCTGCTCTGGACAGTTCCTGTCTCGGCCAGAGATATCAGCAGAGAGCACTGTGTCAGACTGAAAATAAAACAACACTTCCTGTATGACATACAGCAGCTAAAAAGTATGGGAAAGCTTGAAATTTTGTAACAGAAGTAAATTACAAATCGATATAACTTTCTGGCACCAGTTGAATTGAAAGAAAAAGATTTTCGCTGAACAACACCTTTAATGTGATTGCAGCATTTTGTAGACCACTTTATGAAGCATTAAATGGTCCGAACTTAGGCTGAACATGCTCACTCCTGGGAAAATTGCCAACTGTCTTTAAAACACTCCATTAGCAATCAAATCCTTTTTATCCAGAATTTTAGATTGTTCTGAGATGGTGTTGTAGTCCTTTCCAGATTTATCAGTACAAGTGTTGAATATTTGATATCAGATTAATGACCTTGCTAAAAGTTCTGCTTCTATGCCATCTCAAAGCAAATTTTATTACACCAATTTCAGAAAATGGCAGCAACTACTGCAACATCTGAATGGGGCTGTGAATGAATGGTGAGAGTTAAGGGATGTTGGGGAGAAGATGGCTAAGGGGTTGGAGGAGTGTTTAAACTAGGACCAGGGGAGAGGGCAACAACAAGATAGATGGGGAACACAGAATAGATGGAGTGCTGGGGCTAAGTTGTGAAACTGAGGGTAGAGTAGTGAGAGGCAATAGAACAGTCACTAGTCAAAAGAGAAAAATAGATATGTTTAAAAATATTAAGTGTATGTATACTAATGCCAGAAGCCTCAGCAATAAAATTGAGAAATTAGAACTGATAATAGTGGAAGAGGAATATCTTGGCTGGATGATAGCTATGACTAGGCAGTTAATTTGCAGGGGTATAGCCTGTTGAAAAATAAGAGCAAAAATAAGAAAGGGGGAGGGGTTTGCATTTATCTAAATTCCTACCTTAGCCTATTTTGCGGGGAAATATATGCAATAGCAATGTTGAGTCTCTTTGGGTGGAAAGGGGAGAGAGGAATGAATACTATGAGTTATAAGTCTCCAAGTATAGTGCAAATAAACTTTTTTTTTTTTTTTTTCAACTAGTCCAAGTACCAAAAAGAGGGGGAGGGGATCTAATTTTAATCAACAGGCTGGACAGAATATCAACGTTAAAGGTGTGTGTGTGTGTGTGTGTGTAGGGGGTGTCACCTAGGTAATAGTGATCACCAAAGAGTGGGGAACATTTATTAAGATCAGTTTTAAATTATGTTGGTCTTAAATTAGGTCCGGACCGCAACTACCCCTCCAGATTTACTAAGTGGCACATGCCACTTAGTTAATCCAGCAGAACCTGCACTTGGCATAGAAATTGTGTAAATTTCTGCCTGGTTTACTCCTGTTTTAGGTGTAAATCTTGATAAATAAGGTTCCTCCCCACCTTGCCAATCCACCCTTGTCCAACCCTCAAGGAAACTGGTATATGCCACAGAAAAGGGGTGAATCTGCTCCTTCACCAGGGGCACATCTCAGTACATGTCCCCCAATAAAGTTTTAATTTATCTGTTAAAAAAAAATGCTTAGTTTGGGGGCAAAAAAAGTCTACTAAATACTGCACATTCTTCTCTATTGTATTCAAAGAGGAGAGTTCTATAACAGATGACATTACTAGGGATAATATAAATCCTCCCATAAATCTCACCAGCAAAAAAATTTAAATCCATAAATCGTATTGACTTTCTCTATACATCCAGTGTCTCCTAATAAAGTCTCATTTAAATTAAACTGGAGCATTGTCAGAAATTGTAATATTCCCCACCTCAGCAGACCTCACCCTCAGGAGGCTCCTTTGAGATACAAAAATATACTCAAGTCTATGATAAGAACTATAAGGGTTAGAGTAGAAGGTGTAGCCTCTTGATGATGGGTGTAGGTGTCTCCAGATATCTTATAAGTTGCCAGCCTGAAAGTGTCCTTTGCAGCTCACCAGGATTCCTGTAGGAAGTATAGGAGTCTAACTGAAGTTTGATGGCTGTGTTTAGGTTGTATACATGTACCATTGCAAAGATGGAAAATGCACGTAGCGTATTACATATCCATGTGATAGAGCTAACAGTGAGAGCATAAAAGCAGGCTAAGGAAAGCAGAGAAGAGTTCCTCCCAAAGCCGGACAACATCCATCAGGTCCATAGCCGCCAGGGGAACAATCTCCAAAGTATGGGACACGTTCATGGTACCCCCTCGCCAAAGTTCCATCACTGCAGGGCCTAGTACAAATAGATGGGACAAGTATCAACGGATGTTGAGGGAGTACCTGGCCGAGCACAACCCTGTTATCCCCGATCCCTCGCCACCCTCAGCGAACTCTCATTATACGCCTTGGAGGTACTGGCCTGTCCTTCCGCCAGCGTCCTGTCTGAAAGAGTCTTTAGCGCAGCTGGGGGCATCATCACAGATAAGCTCAGCCACCTGTCAACTGACAGTGCTGACCTGCTGACACTAATCAAAATTAGAGATGAGCAAATTTGACAAAGTTCGGGTTCGTATGAACCTGAACTATCGGCTTCTGATTCCCGCTGTCTGCAGCCTCCATGAACAGGGTGTTTCCACAGCTGATCCGGGTCCCGTTTTACTGGAGCAGTCAAAGCGACTGCTCCCACGTATTCCAGGCTTTTCCATTGCCTCAAAAAATAATGGGACTGGTGGACTGGTTTGGCTAAACAGCATGGGGAGAGAGATTCTATTGCCGTTTAAAGTAATCCCCACACCAACTTTGCTTTTTGTGATTTAAATGGCTGCATGATAAATTTCTGTTTTGCTCAATATTTGGCTTTCTGTCCACGCTAATGTTGAGGAAATAAGTTGTCCCAGTATATTTTCCCTTATACAAAGCGGTTATATTGTGTTTGGAGTCTATAGTTGATCGTCTGTGATAGTGGCGTAATACTCAAAGGGAGGCATTTATTAAGTCCGGCGTTTTTTACGCCGGACTTAAAAATGCCCCCGCAGCTCCGGCGGTACGGGGATTTATGTAGAGGCGGCCTGCCTGTACATAAATCCTGTGCGCGCCGGTGCGCACCGCCGAAAACCTACGCCAGCTGAGGACTGGAGTAGGTTTTCGGCGTACATTTGGGCGGAACGGATGATAAATCGCGCGGACTCTGAGTCCGCGCCCTCCGTTCCGCCCACTTCCCGCCTACTTTCCGCCCCCTTTCCGCCCCCTGGCGTACTCGGCGGAAAGTGCCGATTTGCGATTATTTTATTCGCAAATCGGCCATTTGCGTATAAAATAATACGCAAATCGGCACTTTCCGCCAAAAATCATCCGTCCGCCGGATGATACATGTGGCCCAAAGTGTATATATATATATATATATATATATATGTGTGTGCAATAGTTACATGTGTGCAATTCACATCACTGGCTGGGCAATATATAACTCTGCAAACAATTGTATTTCGCAAGTGTACTGAATAAACAACAACTAAAAAAAAAAACTTATGTGCAATATATACAAAATAACTTAAATGCAATATATGAAAGTGGGACTTGTGATTAGCAGAGTTGGAAGAGGTGAAAAAGTGCACTGTGGGTGTGAATGTGATCTAAACATGGGACATGGTTAACACACGCAAATGCATAAGTTACAAAAAAAGAAAAGAAGAACGCTGAGTGTGAACTGTGCTTTATACTGTATACTAACAGTATACAGCTGAATACCAGATATGGAATTGTTTTTATAACAAGACAAATAAAGGGCTGGTCAACGCCTCCACTGGACGCAGACTGCGCAAATCAGTAGTAGCAAGATAACAGCTATTATCCCACACACACAGTATACAGCCGTATACCGGATATAGAATTGTTTTTACAATAATAGAAATAAAGGGCTGGTCAGCGCCTTCACTGGACACAGACTGCGCAAATCTTGGGTAGAAAGATAACAGCTATTATCCCAAACACACAGTATACAGCCGTATACCGGATATAGAATTGTTTTTACAACAATAGAAATAGAGGGCTGGTCAGTGTCTTCACTGGACGCAGACTGCGCAAATCAGTAGTAGCAAGATAACAGCTATTATGCCACACACACACAGTATACAGCCGTATACCGGATATAGAATTGTTTTTACAATACAAATAAAGGGCTGGTCAGCGCCTTCACTGGACGCAGACTGCGCAAATCGGTGGTAGCAAGATAAAAAGTATTATCCCACAATTACTATATACAGCCGTATACCGGACATAGAATTGTTTTTACAACAATACAAATAAAGGGCTGGTCAATGCCTTCACTGGAAACAGACTGCGCAAATCTATAGTAGCAAGATAACAGCTATTATCCCACACACAGTATACATTTGTATACACTATCAGTGGGTATACACAAAAACAACTTATACAGTGTAGACACACTGCCTGTCTCACAACTCCTTATACATTGTGTGTATATAAGAAAGACATAGCTAAGCTGCAGAGGGTGCAAAGGATGGTGACCAGAGTCAATAGGGTAATGGGTGGCTTAAAGCACTAAGAAAGATTATCAAGCTTGGGGCTGTTTAGTTTAGAAAAAAAGACGTCTTAGAGTCATGGGTCAGCTGAGCGAGTATGAAACATGCTCAGGAGCCATGTCTATGTTTAGATGGCACCCATTAGTAATGTCTAACAGCGCTGAGATGCTCTTAATTTAACTATTTAGACTCCATCAGGCCCGCTTCTGCCATGAGGCGGAATGAGTATTCCGCCTCAGGCGGCAGATTTTGCGGTCCTGCAGGGGGCGGCATAATCATGCCCAGACTGATAATCTGACGGTCCAGGCAAATACTCGCTGGGCCGCCCAGATTCTCAGTTGAAGGGCCGCTTACCACTCTGCCAACCTGGGCCCCTCCGGAACATACACTCGCGCCCCCACCTCCCTTTAACACCCAGGGGCCACGGCCGCTGGAGCTCTTCAAGGCCGCTCTGCCCCTTTAAAAGCAAGGGGCTGCGCTATCATTAGCTGTTCTAACCAGTCCACTGAGCTTCCAGGACAAGTCACCTGATGTGGTGCGCGGGGCTGGAGCTTCCGGGACCAGCGTGCATCAGGTGACCGGTCCCGGAAGCTCAGTGGACTGGTTAGAACAGCTAGTGGTAGCGGAGCCCCCTGCTTTTAAAGGGGCAGAGCAGCCTTGAAGTGCTCCGGTGGCCGCGGCCCCTGGGTGTTCCAGGGAGGTGGGGGGCGCGAGTGAGGCTGGTAATGTATGATGATTGTCGGGCTTGCCGTGCGCGCGCGGGGGGGGGGGTGTGTTTCGGGTGCCAGTGAGGGGGCGGCGGCCTGAGATTTGCCTCAGGCGGCACGGACCCCAGAATCGGCCCTGGACTTCATCATATAAAGGATGCAAGTGCAGCTTAAAGCAGCTGTAGTTTCCAATATGGGGTCTACTGAGGGGTGTTTCTTATGATATGGCACCCCAGTTCCTTTGCAAACCCAAAATGGGTCCTGTAAAATGTCTTAATAAATAAAAAAGGGTGCACCTTTATTCAATCAGCGCCATATGGCCACACATGGAATATTTATAAAAACTGCATATTCAGGGTAGTAAACAATGAATTATATTTTTTGTTAATACCTCCTGTGTGTGAGGTTAAAATGGCTTAACACTACATGGGTTCACACTACATTTCTGCAAAAAAAAAAAGATGAAAAAAAGGGTGGAAAAATGGATATATATATAAAAGATTAAAACGTATCCTTTTTTAGTGTACACAAAAATGCGCTTGACCATGTTTTTGTGTATCTAAAAAAGGATACATTTTGATCTATTTTTTTAATGGAACTCAAAGGAAAAACGGATCAAAATGGATGCACACAAATGCAGAAAAAAAGAAAAACCTACAGTATATTTTATTTCCATCAGGGGATTAGAACAAAATAATAAGCTGCAGGCAGATTTGTAGACAGGTGAGTTAGGCTGGGTTCACACTGCGTTTTTGCAACCCGTTTTTTTTTTTTTCCGTTTTCTTTGCAAAAAAACGGATAAAAAAAACGGATGCATTTGTGTGCATCCGTTTTGATCCATTTTTCCATTGACTTCCATTATAAAAAAAAACGGATCAAAACGGATTCATTTTTTTTACGGACACAAAAACGTAGCTGACACTACTTTTGTGTCCTTTAAAAAAAACGGATCAGTTTTGATCTGTTTTTTACAATGGAAGTCAATGGAAAAAACGGATCAAAATGGATGCACACAAAGGCATCCGTTTTTTTCATCCATTTTTTATCCGTGGGACATGGGGATTACTGTATATGTGTTTAGTACTTTATTCATTCATATTTTTATTTGTGTTTTTTTTTTTACTTTATTTTACTATCCCACTATGGGTACTATCTGATTTCCTGATGATTTCCTGATGACTGATGACTGGCTGTTCTGCATTGCAATGTAATGTGCCCTATCTTAGGCATTGCTGATCAGATTTTCATGATGGGAATAGTAGTTTTAAAACAGCTGGAGGGCCTTAAAGGGAGGTGGGGGCAAGCTGCAGTGAGCAGCCGGGACCTCACTGTTAATGACAGGCTGCAGCGAGCGTGCTGCAGCGTGTCATTAACTCCTTAAACACCGCGGCCGCAGCGTTTAAGTGTAAGTGACAGGGGGAGTCCCCTGTCACTTACCGATCGGGTCTCGAACGCTGTACCGGACTGCCGGAGGTCTCTTACCTTCCTGAATGTACAAGTCCCCCAAAGGGAATTCAAATGTGTGTAAAAAAGATAAAAACACAAATACACTACCCCAAAGCCCCTCGCCCAATAAAAGTTTAAATCACCCCCCTTTCCCATTATACAAATAAAACATATAAAAATAAATAAACATATAATATACCGTAGCGTGCGTAATTGTCCGATCTATTAAAATATAACAAGCGTCAATGCAAACGGTGAACGCCATACACTAAAAGAGGGGAAAAAGTGCGCGGATTACCAATTTGATGTTCCATTATATATAAAAAAAAAATTATAAAAAGTGATCAAAACGTCAGATCTTTACACTTATGGTATTATTAAAAACTAGGGCTCATGGCGGAAAAAATTACACCCCATACAGCCCCATAGGTGAAAAAATAGGCCCATTTTATTAATAACTAAATGCCAAAATATATATATATATATATATATATATATATATATAACATTAGAGAATCTGTGTAACCTGCATATGGTTGTGTTTGGACTGACCTATAGGATAATGGTATCCTGTCACTTTTACCATATAGTGGATATCGTAGACAAAGGAACACCCCAAACGTTACCATATTGCATTCTTTTTTACGATTTCACCTATTTATATCTTCATAAATAAAATTTTGGGGGTTCCATGATCCATATTATGGTAAAATGAAAGACGCCATTACAAAGTACAACTACTCCTGTAAGAAACAAGCCCTTAGAATGGCATTGTAGATAAAAAAAATGAAAGTGCTAGAGCTCTTAGAAGAGCAGTAGGGAAAAAAAAAACAAAACACTAAGATCAAAATTTGCGCGGTCCCCTGGGTCATTTTGAACCTGGTCTTCAAAGGGTTAAAGGGACCCAGGTCGCTCTTAAAGGGACCCAGGTTGCTCTTAAAGGGACCCAGGTCGCTCTTAAAGGGACCCATGTCGCTCTTAAAGGGACCCATGTCGCTCTTAAAGAGACCCAGCTCGCTCTTAAAGGGACCCATGTCGCTCTTAAAGGAACCCAGATCGATCTTAAAGGGACCCACGTCGTTCTTAACCCCTTAAGGACCAAGCCTATTTGGTTCTTAATGACCAGGCTCATTTTTCAAAATCTGACCTGTCTCATTTTATGCGCTTATAGCTCAGTGATGCTTTAATGTATGCAAGCGATTCTGAGACAGTTTTTTCCTAACATATGGTACTTTATGTTAGTGAAAAAATTTGGTCACTGTCTTGTGTTTATTTTTTTGTGAAAAACATCAAAATATTATGAAAAATTAGAAAAATTTGCACTTTACAAACTTTGAAATTCTTAGCTTCTAAAAAAAGAAAGTCACATGACAAAAATTAGTTAGTAAGTTACATTATGAATATGTCCTCTTTATTCTGGCTTCATTTCGTAAACATATTTAACTTTTTTAGGGTTTTACGGGGCTTAGAAATGTATCAGCAAATTATGAAATTTTCATGAAATTTCGAAAACTGATTTTTTTTTAGGCACCAGTTCTATTTTTAAGTTGATTTAGGGTGCTTGTATATTGTAAACCCCCATAAGTGACCCCATTTTGGAAACTAGACACCTTAAAGAATTAATCTAGGGGTATAATGAGCATTTTAACCCTACAGGGGCTGGAGGAAAGTATTCACAATTAGGCCGGATAAATAAATGAAAAATAGAAATTTTCCAATAATATATTTGTTAAGATTAAAGTATCTCATTTTCATAAGCAACATGAGAGAAAATGCACCCCAAATTTTGTAACACAGGTTCTCCTGAGTAGAACTGTACCCCATATGTGGGCGTAAACCACTGTATAGGCCCACAGCGGGGCTCAGAAGGGAAGGAGCGACAATTAGCATTTCCAGTTCAGATTTTGCTGAAGAATTCTCTGAGCGCCAGGTGCGTTTGCAGCTCCCCTGTAGTGTCAGCAGAATAGAACCCCCGCTAAAGTCACCCCATTTTGGAAAGTAAACCCTTCAAAGAATACATCGTGGGGTGTGGTGACCATTTTGAACCCATAGGTATTAGAGGAAATTATTCAAAAGAAGATGGTAAAAATGAAAAAATAGAATTCTTCCAATAATATGTTTGTTTAGTTTGAAATTTCTCAATTTCACAAGGAACAGGGGAGAAAACTCACCCCAATATATGAAACACAGGTACTCCTGAGTAGAACAGTACCCCATAAGTGGGAATAAACCACTGTATGGGCACACAACGGGGCTCAGAATGGAAGGAGCGCCAATTAGCATTTTCAGTGCAGATTTTTCTGAAGAAGTTTCTGAGCGCCAGGTTGTTTGCAGCGCCCCTGTAGTGTCCGCATAATAACCCCCCCCCCAAAAAAAAGTCACCCCAATTAGGAAAGTACACCCCTCAAATAATTCATCTTGGGGTGTGGTGACCATTTTGACCCCACAGGTATTGGAGGAAAGTATTCAAAAGAAGACAGTAAAAATGAAAAAAAAAATAGAATTTTCCCAATAATATGTTCCTTTAGTTTGAAATTTCTAAATTTCACGAGGAACAGGGGAAAAATCTCACCCCAATATATGTAACCCCGGTTCTCCTGAGTAGAATGGTACCCCATATGTGAGCATAAACTACTGTTTGGGCACACAGCAGGCCTCAGAAGGAAGGGAGCGCCAATTAGCATTTTCAGTGCATGATTTTTCTGAAGAAGTTTCTGAGCGCCAGGTGCGTTTGCAGTGCCCCTGTAGTGTCAGCAGAATAAACCCCCCCAAAAGTCACCCCATTTAGGAAAGTACACCCCTCAAAGAATTCATCTTGGGGTGTGGTGACCATTTTGACCCCACAGGTATTGGAGGAAAGTATTCAAAACTAAACCAAAAAAATGAAAAAATTGAATTTTTCCAATAATATGTTTGTTTAGTTTGAAATTTCTCAATTTCACGTTGAACAGGGGAGAAAACTCACCCCAATATATGTAACGCAGGTACTCCTGAGTAGAACGGTACCCCATACGTGGGCATAAACCACTGTATGGGCACAGAGCAGGGCTCAGAAGGGAAGGAGTGTCATTTTAGTTACAGGCAATATGTGGGTGTTTACTGGCTATCTGGGGTGGTAATGGACAATCTCAGGGTGTTTACTGGCTATCTGAGGTTGCGAAAAGGAATCTGGGGGTGGTTACGAGCAGTCTGTGCCAATCTAGGTAGGTTATGGGCAATCTGGGGTGGTTACAGGCAATCTGGGGGTGTTTACTGGCTATATGGGGGGTACGGGCAATCTGGGGGTGTTTGCTGGCTATCTGGGAGAGTTCATTGGCTATCTGGGGTGGTGACGTGCAATCTGGTGGTGTTCACTGGCTATCTGGGGTGGTGACGGGCAATCTGGTGGTAATCACTGGTGATCTGGTGTGGCGACGGGCAATCTGGGGTGGCGTCAGGCAATCTGGGGTGGCGACGGGCTGTCTGCGATGGTTACGAGCAATCTGTGGTGGTTATGGGCTGTCTGCGATGGTTACGGGCTGTCTGCGATGGTTACGGGCTGTCTGGGGGTGATTACGGGCAATTTTGGGGGGATTACGGGCAATCTGGGGGGTTACAGGCAATCTGGGGAGGTGACGGGCAATCTGGGGTGGATACAGGTAATCTGGGGTGGTTACGGGTAATCTGGAGTGGTTACAGCTTATCCGGGGCGGCTTTTGACTTTAATGATGGGTAAAAAAATGCCGGCACCCTTTGGAACAAGCGAACAGTGATATATAGTATATACCGCTGATCGCTTGTACTGGGACCACACTGGGTGGTCCCCGATCATTGCCCCATGGTCTCTACCACCTCCGGTGGTGGAGAGAATGAAGCTTTGATCATTTTAAGGAATTCATCACTGATGGATGGCCGCTCAGGGAGGGGAAGGTCAGTGACCAGGTCACTAGGGTTAATTCTGGGGACAGGGGGGGGGACATGTTTTCATCTCCTCTCACTGTGGATTCACGGTGAGAAGAGATGAAAGCGTTCAGCTGCGCTGGAAATGCCTGTTGCCAGTGGCCGCCGTTATACTGGTAATAACGGCGATCGCGGGTGAGGGGACTGGCCAGGACTGACCCCACATTCTACCCCAACCCCTCAGCTACCTCCGGTAGCTGAGAGGAGGGGGCTGCGGGCATTACCAGCGCTGCTGCACTATTCTGCCCCATCGCCATAAAGAGCTGATGGCAGCAGAATAGAGCCCATTAGTGATCGCCGTAAAAATCCGTATCAGCGGTCACTTATAACATAATAGATGTATTCTGAGTCACTACGGTTACGACGATACCACATTTGTATAGGTTTTTTTAACTATTAGCACTTTGGCGCAATAGAAACTATCTTCCTAGCAAAAACCCACAAAAACTGTCGCCGCATTGCAAGATCCATAGTGTTCTTATCTTTTGGGCGACAGAGCTGGTTTTGGGCTTATTTTTTGCGGGAAGATCCATAGTTTCTATTGATACCAAGTTTTATATGTATATGACTTTTTGATCTCTTTTATAACGTATTTTCTAAAGCAGATTGATAAAATACTGCTATTCTGGTAGTTTTTCTTATTTTTTTTTACAGCGTGTGTCGTGCGGTGTAATTATTGATATAGTTTTATAGATCGGGTCGTTACGGATGTAACGATACCAAATATGTATAGGATTTGTGTTTTTGATTACTTTTATGTCACGTTTTATTGTGTATGGGGAATGTAATGCATCTTTATTATTGGGGGGGGGGCTGTGTTGTGTTTGGTGCACACTTTTTTCTTTTTTTTTTACTTTTACACTAGTGTACACTAGTGTTAAATACTTTGATCACTGATACAATACATTGCAGTACCTGATGTACTGCAATGTATTGTATCATGCCTCATGCTGACAGGCAATAGCCACAGCCACCCCTGTCAGCATGAGGCATCTCTATGGTGACCCCGGGGACCTTCATTAGGACCCCGGGATCACCATGGAGACATCGGAGTACCGGACGGTGCCGCGGGACATCGCGATCGCGTAAGTGACCCACGGCGCCGTTCGGGATCCACCGGGACCCGTTAGATGCCGCTGTCATGGTTTGACAGCGGCATTTAACGGGTTAAACTGCCGGGAACGGAGAATCCTCTGCTCCGGGCAGTTACAGGAGGGTGTCAGCGGTCACACTGACCGCTGATCACCCTCCCTGCAGCCGCCGCCGGGCGGCAATTTATTCCAATGCGCCCGCCGTTAAAAGGCGTACGCATCAGAATAAAGCCCATTAGTGGCCGCCGTGAATATGCGTGCAGCGGTCACTAAGGGGTTAAAAGGGACCACGTCGCTCTTAAAGGGACCCAGGTCGCTCTTGTAGGGACCGATGTCGCTCTTAAAGGGACAGAGGTCATTCTTAAAGGGACCCAGGTCGCTCTTAAAGGGACCCATTTCGTTCTTAAAGGGACCCAGGTCGCTCTTTAAGGGACCCAGGTCGCTTCTAAAGGGACCCAGGTCGATCTTAAAAGGACACAGGTCGCTCTTGAAGGGACCCAGGTCGCTCTTAAAGGCACCCATTTTGCTCTTAAAGGGACCCAGGTCGCTCTTAATGGTTATATATATATATATATATATATATATATATATATATATATATATATATATACAGTATATACACTCACCGGCCACTTTATTAGGTACACCTGTCCAACTGCACGTTACCACTTAATTTCTAATCAGCTCATCACATGTCGGCAACTCAGTGCATTTAGGCATGTAGACATGGTCAAGACAATCTCCTGCAGTTCAAACCGAGCATCAGTAGGAGGAAGAAAGGTGATTTGAGTGCCTTTGAACGTGGCATGGTTGTTGGTGCCAGAAGGGCTGGTCTGAGTATTTCAGAAACCGCTGATCTACTGGGATTTTCACGCACAACCATCTCTAGGGTTTACAGAGAATGGTCCGAAAAAGAAAAAACATCCAGTGAGCGGCAGTTCTGTGGGCGGAAATGCCTTGTTGATGCCAGAGGTCAGAGGAGAATGGGCAGACTGGTTCGAGCTGATAGAAAGGCAACAGTGATTCAAATAGCCAACCGTTACAACCAAGGTAGGCAGAAGAGCATCTCTGAACGCACAGTACGTCGAAATTAGAGGCAGATGGGCTACAGCAGCAGAAGAACACCCGTTACTAGCATGGTGTACCTAATAAAGTGGCCGGTGAGTGTGTATATATATATATATATATATATATATATATATATATATATATATATTATGGTAAAATGAAAGACGCCATTACAAAATACAACTACTCCTGTAAGAAACAAGCCCTTGGAATGGCATTGTAGATAAAAAAATGAAAGTGCTAGAGCTCTTAGAAGGGGAGGAGGGGAAAAAAAAACACACTAAGATCAAAATTTGCCCGGTCCCCTGGGTCATTTTGAACCTGGTCCTCAAAGGGTTAAAGGGACGCAGGTCGCTCTTAAAGGGACCCATGTTATTCTTAAAGGGACCCAGCTCGCTCTTAACCCCTTAAGGACCGGGCCTAAAATGGCCTTAAGGACCGAGGCAAATTTTATGAATATGACCTGTGTCACTTTAGTCATTAATAACTTTGGGATGCTTTTACCTATCCGGCTGATTCTGAGAATGTTTTTTCGTGACATATTGTACTTTACATTTCTGGTAAATTGGAGTCGATACTTATAACGATTCTTTATGAAAAAATCCAAAATAACGTGAAAAATTGCATTTTTCCACCTCTGAAACTTTTCTACTTATACAGAAAATGGTTATACCACATAAATTATGTATTAAATAGCATAAGCAACATGTCTACTTTATGTTATCGGCAATTATTAAACTATCTTTCATTTTTTTTAGACAATAGGAAGCTTAAAACATTAGCAGCAAATTTCCAAATTTTCAGTAAAATTTCAAAATCCGATTTTTTTAGGGGCCTGTTCGGGTTTAAAGTATATTTTAGGGAACTGTGTGTTAGAAAGCCTAACAAAGCACCCCATTTCAGAAACTGCACCCCCAAAACTCTGCAAAAGCATATCCAGAAAGTTTTTTAACCCTTTAGCGAAGGCACAGAAATAAAAGCTAAGTGTGTAAGAAATTTGAAAATTTTAATTTTCTGTGCAGAGATTTTATTGTAATCCAATATTTTTCATAATTATAAACTTATTACCAGAGAAATGCACCCCAATATTGATTGCCCCGTTTCTGCTGTTTATAGAAATACCCCATATGTGGCCCTATTGCGCTATTTGACGCAACCACAAGCCTCAGATATAAAGGAGCGCCTAGTCAATTTCAACGCCTCTGTTTTATTTGGTCATTTTTGACCGTACCACTTCAGGTTGGCAGAGGCTCTGGGGTGCCAAAACATAAAAAATACCCCTAAAGGGACACCATTTAGAAAACTAAACCCCTTGAGGAATGTAACAAGGGGTATAGTGAGCATTTGGACCCCACAGGTGCTTCACAGATTTTCAGAACAATGTGGCGTAAAAAAAAGAAAAAAATATTTTTTACACTAAAATGTTGTTCTAGCCTTCAATTTTTCATTTTCTTAAAGGGATAAAAGGAAAAAAAAAAACACAAAACGTGTAGTGCAGTTTCTTCCGAGTATGGAAATACCCCACATGTGGACAAAAAGTGCCAAGCGGGCGCAGGACAAGCCTCCAAAGGGAAGGAGCGCCAATTGGCTTTTGGAAGCTGAATTTCCCTGGAATGGATTTCAAGGGCCATGTCACATTTACAGAGGTCTCGTGCTGCCAAGACCCTGGAAACTCCCCACAATTGACCCCATTCTGGAAACTACACCCCTCAAGGAATCTAACAAGTGGTGCAGTGAGCATATAAACCCCACTGGTGACAAGCACAAATGTGGAACAATGTGACGTGAAAGCGAAAATTCATTTTTTTCACTTTCATGGCACAAATGTGTTCATCATCAAGGGGTCCATATCCTCATTGAACCCCTTGTTAGATTACATGAGGGGTGTAGTTTCCAGAATGGGGTCACTTGTGGGGGGTTTCCAGTGTTTTGGCAGCACGAGGGCTTTGTAAATGCGACATGGCATTCATCATCCATTCTAGCCAAATCCAGCCTCCAAAATGCAAATGGCGCTCCTTCCCTTCGTAGGCATGCCCTGCGCCCACATGGCGCTTTATGTCCACATGTGGGATATTTAAGAACTCGGGGGAAATTTCTCTACACATTTTGTGTGTTTTTTTCTCTTTTAACCCCTTGTGAAAATGAAAAATTCAAGGCTAAACCAATATTATAGTGTAAAAAAATTAATATTTCATTTTCACACTACATTGTTCCACATTTCATATGCTCACTACACCCCTTGTTACATTCCCTGAGGGGTGTAGTTTCCAGAATGTGGTCACTTGTGGGGGGTTTTAACTGTTTTGGCAACACAGAGGCCTTTTAAATGCAACATGGCCCTCGAAATCTATTCCAGCCTCCAAAAGCCAAATGGCGCTCCTTCCCTTTGGAGGCTTACCCTGCACCCGCATGACACTTTATGTCCACATGTGGGGTATTTTCGTACTCGGGACAAACTTCTCTACACATTTTGTATTTTTTTTATCCTTTAACCCCTTGAAAAAATGAAAAAATCAAGACAAGAGCAATGATTTAGTGTAAAAATTTTTTTTTTTTTTTACACTAAATGTTGGTCTAGCCTTAATTTTTTTCCATTTCCACAAGGGGTTAAAAAAGAAAATTAATGCAAAACGTGTAGAGTAATTTGCCATGAATACGAAAATACCCCACATGTGCACATAATGTGCCATATGGGCACAGGGCAAGCCACCAAAGGGACAGAGCACCATTTAGAGGCTGGAATGGAGGATGGAGGCCATGTCGCAATTTTAAAGCTCCTGTGCTGCCAGGACAGTAGAAACCCCCCACAAGTGACCCCATTCTGGAAACTACACCCCATAAGGATTCTAATGAGGGATGCAGTGAGCATATGGACCCCACTGGTGACAGGCACATATGTAGAACATGTGCCATGAAAATAAAAAATACCATTATTTTCATTTTCACGGCACAAATGTCGCCGTCACCAGGGGGCCATATCCCCGCTGCCCCCTTGTTAGATTCCTTAAGGGGTGTAATTTCCACTTTTTGGGGATTTCTACTGTCCTTGCCGCACAGAGGCTTTGAAATTGCATCATGGCATCCTCTAATGAGAATGGCGGCCATACCTATTTAGCTGGAAAAAAGAGACAGTTTTTAATTTATTTGGGGGTACTAGGCCAATCATTAGTTTATAAGGTTGAAAAGGACAGGTGTTCATCAAATTCAACCTGTGTTGATCCAGAGGAAGGCAAAAAAAAAAACCCTCGTGAGGCAGACGACAGTAGCCTCATCACAGGGGAAAAATTCCTTCCCGACTCCATAATGGCAATCAGAATAATCCCCGGATCAACGTGACCCCTGAAATAGGAATAAGGGAAAGAATTTAGAAAATTTAGAACTCCAATGACGTGTGGTACGCCTTGAAGCGATCCTGTGGGCAGAGGCCGAGGTGATCAGGACAGGTGTCACACTGGAAAATGGTGTCCTTCCTGATCCCCCTGTTACGCCACACTCTACACTTCTTCTGGGGTCTCCTGTTTTCCAGTGTGCGGGACGTCACCTGGAAAATATTGCCCTGGTGCGATACGGGGTCCTTCATGTCCAGAAGTGCTGGATCCGCTCCATGGCTGCTAAATATTAGGGCTTTATTACTACATCTGATATTTTCGGATCGTGCGGCAAGCTGGTGCTGGTGCTGGTGTAAAAGTTATACCGATACAGGTGGTAACCTTTATCCAGCAGTGGTAAGATCAGTTTCCGGGCGATCTTCCCACTAACGCCGAGAATGGGGGGGGGGGCATCTGGGGGCTGGATTCGGGTGTCCCTTCCTTCATACACTCTAAGGGTACGTGCACACTGCGGAATGGAGAAGGATAACCCAGGTCGCTCTTAAAGGGACCAGGTCGCTCTTAAAGGGACCCATTTCACTCTTAAAGGGACACAGGTCGCTCTTAAAGGGACCCATGTTGCTCTTAAAGGGACCCATTTTGCTCTTAAAGGGACTCAGGTCGCTCTTAACCCCTTGCCTCTAAAGCCTGTTTTGGCCTTAATGACCAGGCTCATTTTTCAAAATCTGACCTGTCTCACTTTATGCTATTATAGCTCAGTGATGCTTTAATGTATGCTAGTGAATCTGAGATTGTTTTTTCGTCACATATGACACTTTATATTAGTGGCAAAATTTGGTCACTACTTTGAGTGTTTTTTGTGAAAAACACCAAAATATCATGAAAAATTTTAAAATTTAGCATTTTATGAACTTTTGAAATTCTCTGCTTCTAAAAAAGGAAGTCATAGCACATAAATTAGTTACTAAATCACATTACCAATATGTCCTCTTTATTCTGGCATAATTTGGGAAACATATTTTACTTTTTTAGGGTGTTATGGGGCTTAGAAATTTATTAGCAAATTATCACATTTTGTGAAAGTTTCCAAAACTGATTTTTTTTTTAGGGACCAGTTCTTTTTTTAAATGGATTTAGAAGGCTTGTATACTGGAACCCCCCCATAAGTGACCACATTTTGGAAACTACACACCTTACAGAATTAATCTAGGGGTATAATGAGCATTTTAACCCTACAGGGGCTGGAGGAATGTATTCACAATTAGGCTAGGTTCACACTCTGTATCTGTGCGGCTGTATTGCGGGCGGTAAATCATCGGCCAGATTTTTCCGGTTCATGCGTACGCTGGAAAGTATACGATATACGGCTGCACAGTGCACACTATGTATGGATCTACCCCGTGAAAAATGAACAAGACCATTGTTTGCGGCTGGAAATGCGGCCGTGGATTGACAGGCGGTCCATACGGAGTACTTCAAAAATAGCTGTCAATGATGCCGAATGCCGATGCCTCTAATAGTCAATATATTAAAATAATAAAACACATTTTCTTTGTAATAAAGTCCCTTTCGTTGTTCAATAATTTAATTCTAACGAATCCATCATTGTGCAATTAAATATACTGTTAAAATAATTATATATATAAATAAATGTATATTTATATATATATATATATATATATTTTTTTTTTTTTTTTTTTGACAGTATATTTAATTGCACAATGATGGATTCGTTTAAATTAAATTATTGAACAACGAAACTGATTTTATTTCAACGACAATGTGTTTTATTAATTAAATATTAATTAGTACAGGAAGCTCCAGTAAGCCGTTAATTCATATTGCCGGCAATAGAGCATTCTGTACTAATCATCACTTTACTTTAATTAAAACATCAAATGTTTCTTCTAATTATGTTATCACAACAGCATTATTAGAAGAAACATTTAGAATTATATGTGCGCTCAGCTGATTGGCTGATCGGCTGAGCGTACATATAATTAGCGGGTCCGCAGCACAGTGACTTCATTGTGCTGTGGACCAGTGAAGAGGACACATCGGGGTGAGTATAGAGCTCTCCCCACCCCCTCCCCAGCACTGCACCCCTCCCAGCAAGGAAGGGGGGGTCACTTAACCCCTTCCTTGCTGGGATGGTTGCAGTCTGACATCAGTCTGGCCCCCAAGGGGTTAAGGGGGATGCAATACATCCTCCCTTAACCCCTTGGGGGCCAGACTGTAAGCAGCGATCTGTAAAGATGCTGCATACTGTAATGAGCACAACACTGTTCAAAATGATGGGTGTTGTGCTCCTGTTTGTGTGTTTTTTGTGTGTTTCTCCCTTTTTGTTTTTCAGATATCGGTATCCTGTGGATTACGTCGGATTCCGTTGACTACGTCAATGACCAGCGGTTGTTTTTTGTTGTTTTTTTATAAAATGGTCAATGAGGGGTGTGGGGGTGTTTTTATTTGAATAAAAAAAAATTAACTTGTGTCTTGTCTTTATTTCTTTACTTTATAGACTTAGTAGTGGAAGCCGTCTAATAGACGGAATCCATTACTAAGTCGGGGCCTAGTGGTAGCCGGTATAAAATGGCTAACACTAACCCCCCATTATGACCTCAGTACCCAATGCCACCAGGGGTACTGGGAAGAGCCGGGTGCCAGTGGTCCTGGAGCGCCAAAATTGGCGCTCCTGGACCGGGCGGCAGCAGGCTGGTAAGATTTAGACTGGGGAGGGCCTAAATCAATGGCTCTTCCCACCCTGGTGTTACCAGGCTGCTGTTGTTTGGTTTTTAACCCGGCTGGTTATAAAAATAGGTGGGACCCTATGCGTTTTTTTTTAATAAATAAATAATTAAAAAAAAACGCATAGGGTCCCACCTATTTTTATAACCAGCCGGGTTAAAAACCAAACAACAGCAGCCTGGTAACACCAGGGTGGGAAGAGCCATTGGTTTAGGCCCTCCCCAGCCTAAATCTTACCAGCCTGCTGCCGCCCGGTCCAGGAGCGCCAATTTTGACGCTCCGGGACCACTGGCACCCGGCTCTTCCCAGTACCCCTGGTGGCATTGGGTACTGGGGTAATAATGGGGGGTTAGTGTTAGCCATTTTATACCGGCTAACACTAGGCCCCGACTTAGTAATGGATTCCGTCTATTAGACGGCTTCCACTACTAAGTCTATAAAGTAAAGAAATAAAGACAAGACACAAGTAAAAAAATTTTTTATTCAAATAATAACACCCCCACACCCCTCATTGACCATTTTATTAAAAAAAAAAAAAAATGCTGGTCATCGACGTAGTCGACGGAATCCACAGGATACCGATATCTGAAAAACAAAAAGGGGGGAACACACAAAAAACACACAAACAGGAGCACAACACCCATCATTGTGAGCGGTGTTGTGCTCCTTACAGTATGCAGCATCTTTACAGATCGCTGCTTACAGTCTGTCCCCAAGGGGTTAAGGGAGGATGTATTGCATCCCCCTTAACCCCTTGGGTGCCAGACTGATGTCAGACTGCAACCATCCCAGCAAGGAAGGGGTTAAGTGACCCCCCTTCCTTACTGGTATGGGTGCAGTGCAGGGGAGGGGGTGGGGAGAGCCCTATACTCACCCCGATGTGTCCTCTTCGCTGGTCCGCAGCACAATGAAGTCAGTGTCCTGCGGACCCGCTAATTATATGTGCGCTCAGCCGATCAGCCAATCAGCTGAGCGCACATATAATTCTAAATGTTTCTTCTAATAATGCTATTGTGATAACATAATTAGAAGAAACATTTGATGTTTTAATTAAAGTGATAATTAGTACAGAATGCTCTATTGCCGGCAATATGAATTAACGGTTTACTGGAGCTTCCTGTACTAACTAATATTTAACTAATAAAACACATTTTCGTTGTAATAAAATCAGTTTCCTTGTTCAATAATTAAATTTAAACGAATCCATTATTGTGCAATTAAATATACTGTCAAAAAATAAATATATATATAAATATACATTTATTTATATATATATTTATTTTAACAGTATATTTAATTGCAAAATGATGGATTCGTTTAAATTTAATTATTGAATAATGAAAGGGACTTTATTACAACGAAAATGTGTTTTATTAATTCAATATTTTAACCATGAGAGGCATCGCCATCAGCATACTGCAGAGGATCGCAAACCCCGGTAATAGCAATTCATGTAAACTGTTTCCCTGCTTTCCCAGATGCATTCCAGAGGTGTTTGCATCACTTTCTTAACATTTTATTTGTTATTTTTAGTTGAACCAGATTTCCAAGTAAATGACCGTATGTTTTCAGCCGCATGTCTATTTTTTCCCACGGCCCTAGTTTTAGCCGCACATTTACAGCCGCATAAAAAATACAGCCGCACACATACGTAGTGTGAAGATAGCCTTAGGCCGTAAATAAAAAAAAATAAAAAATAAAAAAAATCGAAAAATTTAATTTTCCAATAATATATACGTTTAGATTAAAGTTTTTCATTTTCAAAAGGAACTTGAGAAAAAAGCATGCCAATATTTGTAACACAGGTTCTTCTGAATACAACGGTACCCATTATGTGGGCGTAAACCACTGTATGGGCACACAGCGGGGCTCAGAAGGGAAGGAGCGCCAATTAGCTTTTTTAATGCAGATTTTGCTGAAGAAGTTTCTGGGCGCCAGGTGCGTTTGCAGTGCCCCTGTAGTGTCAGCAGAATAGAATCCCCCCAAAAGTCACCCCATTTTAGAAAGTACACCCCTCAAAGAATTCATCTTTGGGTAGGATGAGCATTTTGACCCCACATGCATTAGAGGAAAGTATTCAAAATTAGACAGTAAAAATGAAAAACACAAATTTTTCCAATAATACGTTTGTTTAGTTTGAAATTTCTCAATTTCACGAGGAACAAGAGAAAAATGTGCCCCAAAATTTGTAACGCAGGTTCTCCTGAATACAACGGTACCCTATATGTGGGCATAAACCACTGTATGGGCACACAGCCTGGCTCAGAAGGAAAGGAGCGCCAATTAGCTTTTTTAATGCAGATTTTGCTGAAGAAGTTTCTGAGCGCTAGGTGCGTTTGCAGCGCCCTTATAGTGTCTGCAGAAGAGAAACCCCCAAAAAGTCACCCCAATTTAGAAAGTACTCCCCTCAAAGAATTCATCTTGTGGTGGTGTGACCATTTTGACCCCACAGGTATTAGAGGAAAGTATTTAACCCCTTAACAACATCAGGCGTAAATTTACGCCCTGGTGCCGGTAAGGGAGTTCAGAGCGAGTCCGCACGGCGACCCCGCTCTGAACCGCGGTCCGATCGCCGTGCCCGCTAATACAGTAAGCAGATGCAGCTGTCAAACATGACAGCTGCATCCGATTACCGGACGCAGCATCATCCCTGGTGTCTAGTGGGGAGATCGCTCCTCCGGGATGTTATCCTGGAGGAGCGATCTCCGTAAATGAAGCCGGCCGGGGACCGCTCCAAGATGGCGCCGCCCCCGACTCGGCACTCGTTTACTTCCGGCTGCAGCAGCCGGAAGTAAACGAGTGCCTATCTCATGGATCTCTGCAGCATATCTATGCTGCAGAGATCTCAATGAGAGATCAGTGTACTTATACTAGAAGTCCCCTAGGGGGGCTTCTAGTATAAGTGTAAAAGTTAAAAAAAAAATGTCATTATTAGTAAAAAGCCCCCTCCCCTAATAAAAGTCTGAATCACCCCCCTTTTCCCAGGTTATAAATAAAAGTAAATAAATAAATAAATAAACATGTTTGCTATCTCCGCGTGCGTAATCGCCCGAACTATTAATTAATCACATTCCTGATCTCGCACGGTAAATGGCGCCAGCGCAAAAAAATCCCAAAAATCCAAAATTGCGCATTTTTGGTTGCATCAAATCCAAAAAAATTGTAATAAAAAGCGATCAAAAAGTTGTATATGCGCAATCAAGGTACCAATAGAAAGATCACATCATGGCGCAAAAAATGACACCTCACACAGCCCCATAGAACAAAGGATAAAAGCGCTATAAGCCTGGGAATGGAGCGGTTTTAAGTGTCGTATATTTGTTGACAATGGTTTAAATTTTTTACAGGCCATCAGATACAATATAAGTTATACATGTTACATATCGTTTTAATATCGTTTTAATCGTAACGACTTGAGGAACATATATAACAAGTCAGTTTTACCCCAGGGCGAATGGCGTAAAAACACATTTCCCCCAAATAAACAAAATGCGGGGGTTTTTTTTCAATTTCACCACACTTTGAATTTTTTTCTGGTTTCGTAGTATACTTTATGCAAAAATTCAGCCTGTCATTGCAAAGTACAATTAGTGACGCAAAAAATAAGGGCTCATGTGGGTCTCTAGGTGGAAAAATGCAAGTGCTATGGCCTTTTAAGCACAAGGAGGAAAAACCGAAAACGCAAAAATCGAAATTGGCTCTGTCCTTAAGGGGTTAAAATTAGACAGTAAAAATGAAAAACTTAAATTTTTCCAATAATATGTTCATTTAGTTTGAAATTTCTAAATTTCACAAGGAACATGAGAGAATCCGCACCCCAAAATTTGTAACGTAGGTTCTCCTGAGTATAACGGTACCCCATATGTGGGCATAAACCACTGTATGGGCACCCAGCCTGGCTCAGAAGGGAAGGAGCTTCAATTAGCATTTTTAGTGCAGATTTTTCCGAAGAAGTTTCTGAGCACCGTGCGTTTGCAGCGCCTTTGTAGTGTCAGTTGCAAAATGATGAATTTGTTTAAATTTAATTATTGAACAATGAAAGGGACTTTATTACAACGAAAATGTGTTTTATTAATTCAATATTTTAACCATGAGAGGCATCGGCATCAGCATACTGCAGAGGATCGCAAACCCCGGTAATAGCAATTCATGTAAACTGTTTCCCTGCTTTCCCAGATGCATTCCAGAGGTGTTTGCATCACTTTCTTAAGATTTTATTTGTTATTTTTAGTTGAACCAGATTTCCAAGTAAATGACCGTATGTTTTCAGCCGCATGTCTATTTTTTCCCACGGCCGTAGTTTCAGCCGCACATTTACAGGCACATAAAAAAGAATTCATCTTGCGGTGGTGTGACCATTTTGACCCCACAGGTATTAGAGGAAAGTATTTAAAATTAGACAGTAAAAATAAAAAACTTAAATTTTTCCAATAATATGTTCGTTTAGTTTGAAATTTCTAAATTTCACAAGGAACATGAGAGAATCCGCACCCCAAAATTTGTAACGTAGGTTCTCCTGAGTACAACGGTACCCCATATGTGGGCATAAACCACTGTATGGGCACCCAGCCTGGCTCAGAAGGGAAGGAGCGCCAATTAGCATTTTTAGTGCAGATTTTTCCGAAGAAGTTTCTGAGCGCCGGGTGCATTTGCAGCGCCTTTGTAGTGTCAGCGGAATAGAATCCCCCCCCCCCCCAAAGTCACCCCATTTTGGAAAGTAAACCCCTCAAAGAATTCATCTTGGGGTGTGATGACCATTTTGACCCCACAGGTTTTAGAGGAAAGTATTCAAAATTAGACAGTAAAAATGAAAAACTAGGAATTTCACTAGGAACAGGGGAGAAGATGCATGCCAAAATCTGTAACTCAGGTTCTCCTGAGTAGAACGGTACCCCATATGTGGGCATAAACCACTGTATGGGCACCCAGCCTGGCTCAGAAGGGAAGGAGCGCCAATTAGCATTTTTAGGGCAGATTTTTCCGAAGAAGTTTCTGAGCGCCGGGTGCATTTGCAGCGCCTTTGTAGTGTCAGCGGAATAACCCCCCCCCAAAAAAAAAAAGTCACCCCATTTAGGAAAGTACACCCCTCAAAGAACTCATCTTGGGGTGCAGTGAGCGGTTTGACCCCACAAGTATTAGAGGAAAGTATTCAAAATAAGACAGTAAAAAGGAAAAACTCAAATTTTTCCAATAATATGTTCGTTTAGTTTAAAATTTCTTAATTTCCCGGGGAACTGGAGAAAAAACAGCAGGGCTCAGAAGGAAGGGAGCGCCAATTTGCTGGAGCAAAACCGCAGCTAGTAATAGTTATTAGAATAGCGCAGTTACTAAAATACAATAAAAAATGAGATTACAGGTAATGTGGGGTGGTCACGGGTAACCTGGGGTGGTCACAGGCAACCTGGGGTGGTTATGGGCAAATTGCAATGGTTACGGGCAACCTGCGGTGGTTACAGACAATCTGGGGTGGTTACGGGCAACGTGGGGTGGTAACGGCCAATGTGGGGTGGTAACGGGCAACGTGGGGTTGTTACGGATAAACTGAAGTGCTTATAGGTAATCTGGGATGGGTACCTGTAATTTGGGGTCGTTACAGGCAATCTGGCGTGGTTACGGGCAATCTGGAGAGGGTCACTGGCAATTTGGGGTGGTTAGAGGCAACGTGCGGTGGTCGGAGGCAATGTGCGGTGGTCGGAGGAAACATGCGGTGGTTGGAGGCAATGTGCGGTGGTCAGAGGCAATCTGGGGGGAATTAAGTGTGATTAGGGGCAACCTGGGGGGGTTACAGACAATCTGCGGTGGTTACGGGCAACATGGGGTGGTTACAGACAATCTGGGGTGGTTATGGATAAATTGAAGTGCTTATAAGTAATCAGGGGTGGGTACATGTAATTTTGGGTGGTTACGGCAATCTGGTGTGGTTACGGGCAATTTGGAGGGGGTCACTGGCAACGTGTGTGAGTTAGAGGCAACGTGCGGTGGTTATAGGCAACGTGCGGTGGTTACGTGCAATCTGGGGGATTACGGGCAATCGGGGCTGATTATCTGGAGGGGGTCACTGGCAATTCGGGGTGGTTACGGTCAACATGTGGCGGTTACAGGCAATGTGTGGTGGTTATGGGCAACGTGCGGTGGTTATGGGTAATGTGTGGTGGTTATAGGCAATGTGCGGTGGTTATGGGCAACGTGCGGTGGTTATGGGCAATGTGTGGTGGTTATAGGCAACTTGCGGTGGTTATGGGCAACGTGCGGTGGTTATGGGCAACGTGCGGTGGTTATGGGCAATGTGCGGTGGTTAGAGGCAACTTGCGGTGGTTATGGGCAACGTGCGGTGGTTAGAAGCAACGTGCGGTGGTTATGGGCAACGTGCGGTGGTTAGAGGCAACGTCTGGTGGTTATGGGCAACGTGCGGTGGTTTTGGGCAACGTGCGGTGGTTATGGGCAACGTGCGGTGATTACGTGCAATATGGCGTGATTACGGGCAACCTGGGGCGGATACGGGCAACCTGCGGTGGTTATGGGCAACCTGGGGCGGATATGGGCAACCTGCGGTGGTTACGGGTAATCTGGGGGGTTAGGGGTAATTTGGCAGTAAACTGCAATTATTACTATAATAAAAAGTGTGTGTTTTATTTTTTTGTATGTTTTTCGCTTTTTGTACTTTATACATTCATTTTCACTGTATTACTATGATTACTGTGATATTTTCTATCACAGTAAACATAGTTCAGTGACAGAGACCAAATTGGTCTCTGTCACTTTAAATTTTCCGAGATAACTGATTCTGGAGTGCATGCGCACTTCAGAATCAGCCTGGACGCCGAGAAAGACGGACCTCCCTGGATCAGGTAATGTATATGGGGAAGGGGGGTGACTGGGGGACGGGGGTGACTGGGGGGGGTGGGGGGCGACTTGGGGGGCGACACACTGACACTTTTTATCCCTTGTCAACAATGATTTATGGGCAGAGGCAGCAGGAGGATGCTGTGTGACACAGCCTCCTCCTGCTGCCCGATCACCATTAGAGAAGGCGGAGGGAAGCAGAGAAGTCATGACGTTTGGGAAACGTCATGTTGCAGGAACTACCTGCTTTACATGACGTTTCCCGAACGTCATTTTGCGGCAAGGGGTTAAAGGGACCCAGTTCGCTCTTAAAAGGATCCAGGTCGCTCTTAAAGGCACCCAGTTTGCTCCTAAAGGGACCCAGGTCGCTCTTAAAGGGACCCATTTCGCTCTTAAAGGTACCCATATCACTCTTAAAGGGACCCAGGTTGCTCTTAAAGGGACCCAGGTCACTCTTAAAGGGACCCATGTCGCTCTTAAAGGGACCCAGGTTGCTCTTAACCCTTTGAGGACCAGGCCCAAAATGACCCAGTGGACCGCGCAAATTTTGATCATTGCGCTTTCGTTTTTCCCTTCTCCCCTTCTAAGAGCTCCAGCACTTTCAGTTTTCTATCTACAGGCCATGTAATTGCTTGTTTTTTACAGGAATAGTTGTACTTTGTAATGGCGTCTTTCATTTTACCATAACATGTATGATGGAACCCCAAATATATTATTTAGGGTGCATTCACAGCTACAGGATCTGCAGCAGATCTGCAACAGATTTGATGCTGTGTTCAGTTATTTAAATGAAATCTGCTGCAGAAAATCAGCTGCAGATCCTGTAGGTGTGAACGCACGATTATGAAGATATAAATAGGTGAAATCATAAAAAATAATGCAATATGGTTTGGGGGGTTCCTGTGTCTACGTAATGCACTATATGGTAAAAGCGACATGATACTATTACTCTATAGGTCAGCCCGAACACAACCATATGCAGGTTACACAGATTTTCTAATGTTATATATATTTTTTTTATTAAATCCTTTTTTTTTGGCAATTAGTTAATAATATAATAGGCCTATTGTGACGCTTATAACGGTTTTATTTTTTCCCCTATGGGGCTGTGTGGGGCATCATTTTTTTCCGCCATGATCTCTAGTTTTTATTAATACCATATTTGTGAAGATCTAACTTTTTGATCACTTTTTATGAATTTTTTTATATATATAATGTAACATAAAATGGGTAATCCGCTCACTTTTTTCCCTCTTTTCGTCTACGCCATTCTCCGTTCGCAATGACGCTTGTTATACTTTAATAGATCGGACAATTACGCACGCTTCGGTATATTATATGTTTATTTATTTATTTGTATATGTTTTATTTATACAATAGGAAAGGGGGGTGATTTCAACTTTTATTGGGGGAGTTGTTTTGGGGTAGTGTAATAGTGTTTTTAACTTTTTTTTTTTTACACATTTGAAGTCCCTTTGAGGGACTTTTACATTTAATACTTTGATTTCTACACTGACCATTGCTATGCCATAGGCATAGCATTGATCAGTGTTATCGGCGATCTGCTCATTAAGCCTGCCTGTGCAGGCTCAGTGCAGCAGATCGCCGATCGGACCGCACGGAGGAAGGTGAGAGCCCTTCGGCGGTCCGTTTTAACTATCGGGACCCCCGCAGTCACACTGCGGGAGTCCCGGTCGGTAAGTGACAGGGGACTGCCCCTGTCACTTACACTTAAACGCAGCAATCGCGCGTCATTACCGGTGAGGTCCCGGCTGCTGATTGCAGCCGGCCCCCACCTGCTGTGAAGCGCGGAGAAAGCCGGAGAAACACCCAGGACGTACAGTTACGTCCAGGGTCGTCTGGTGACAGACTTCCATGACGTAACTCTACGTCCTGGGTCGTCTAGGGGTTAAAGGGACCTATGTCACTCTTAAAGGGACGCATTTTGCTCTAAAAGGGACAGAGGTCGCTCCTAAAGGGACAGAGGTCATTCTTAAAGGGACCCAGGTTGCTCTTTAAAGGACCCAGGTCGCTCTTTAAGGGACCCAGGTTGCTCTTAAAGGGACCCAGATCGCTCTGAAAGGGACCCAGGTTGCTCTTAAAGGGACCCATTTCGCTCTTAAAGGGACCCAGGTCGCTCTTAAAGGGACCCAGGTCGCACTTAAAGGGACCCATGTCGCTCTTAACCCCTTAAGGACAGATCCTGAACTGGTACTTGTACTGCCCCCTAGCGGCTGATTAGTGTATATAATACACTAATCAGTGGCTTTGGGGTAAAGAGGTAGCTTTTTTTTTTTTTTTTTGCGCCCTTCCGCCGCTGAGTGCTGATCAGCATCGCAAGCAAGTGCGCCGCTGATCAGCAACTCCTCTTTTTTGGCGTAGGGTTTTCTTCCCCCGTTTTCCTCCCCTTTTATTCTATAACCTACCGCCACTGTCTGCTGATAAGTACCGCACATAAGTGCGGCATTTATCAGCAACTCCTTTTCTGGCATAGGTTTTTTTCCCCCTTAGTGTTAAAAACACGAATAAAACACTACATTACACTTCACTACCCCACATTACACATTACATTACTTGAAATAAAGTTTTACACTACACCACTACACTACATCTCATTTACATACCCCTTATACACCAATCCCCGCATAATGTCCCAGAGAATGTTTTCCTTGGAGGAGGCATACGCGCTTATTGCCTTCGACACCAAAACGGCCAGTGAGGATGAATGGGGGGATCCTTCTTTCCTCCATTCATCCTCATCATCATTATCATCCAGTGATGATGACTTTCCACCTAGGCGTCCAAGGAGGACGCCTTGGGCTGCCCGCCAGACACGTCTTCCCATCCCGCCCCCTGCCCCCCAGACAGGTGACCCCATCCCGCCCCCCTGCTCCCCAGACACGTCATCCCATCCCACCCCCCGCCCCCTAGACATGTCATCCCATCTCGCCCCCTGCCCCCCAGATAGGTGACCCCATCCTGCCCCCCGCCCCCAAATAGGTGACCCCATCTGGACCCCAGACCCCCAAAATTTTAGCCCCAGATTCCTGGCTTTATGGCAACGGCGAGAATCCAAATTAACCCCACAGGTCTCAGAGAAATAGACTTTTTCAAGCTCTATTTCTCTGATGACCTTATCATATTCATGGTGGTGCAAACAAACCTGTACACGCACCAATTTTTAGCCCAGAACTCCTCCTCTTCTTTTGCTAGGCCCATGGCGTGGACCCCTACTGATACAGCCGAAATGACAACATTTTAGGGGCTCCTGCTGCACATGGGCCTAGTAAAAAAAAACACAATTCCTCAATACTGGAGTGGGGATATTATGTATAATACCCCACTTTACAGTATGGCCATGGGACGGTTTCGATTCGAAGTCCTCCTAAAATTCTTGCATTATAAAGACAATGCAAGGTGCCCCCCGCGAGATGATCCCTCGTATGACCGACTTTACAAAGTACGGCTGGTCGTAGAGCACTTCTCAGCCAAATTTACTGAGATACATCTCAGTAGATGAGTCCCTCCTGAGCTTCAAAGGAAGACTCCATTTCCACCAGTACCTTCCCAATAAAAGATCACGGTATGGCGTGAAACTATACAAACTCTGTGAAAGTACCTTGGGGTACACTTACAGATTTAGGCTAGGTTCACACTACGTATATTTCAGTCAGTATTGTGGTCCTCATATTGCAACCAAAACCAGGAGTGGATTAAAAACACAGAAAGGCTCTGTCCAAACAATGTTGAAATTGAGTGGATGGCCGCCATATAACAGTAAATGCCATTATTTCAATATAACAGCCTTTTTTTTAAATAACAGCAAATATTTGCCATTAAATGGTGGCCACCACTCAATTTCTACATTGTGTGAACAGATCCTTTCTGTGTTTTTAATCCACTCCTGGTTTTGGTTGCAATATGAGGACCACAATACTGACTGAAATATACGTTGTGTGAACCCAGCCTAAGAGTATATGAGGGTAGGGACACCCAAATCCAACCCCCAGAATGTCCCCCCCCCCATCCTCTGAGTTAGTGGGAAGATCGTTTGGGAACTGATCTTCCCACTGCTGGATAAAGGTTATCACCTATACGTTGCTAACTTTTATACCAGCATCCCCCTGTTTCGGTCCTTCGCTGCCCGAGCTACTGTAGCTTGCGGCACGATCCAAAAAAATCTAAAAATCCCAAGTCACCCTGTTAGACAACTGATGCAAAGGGGGGAGAGCAGGGCCTATGCCTGTGAAAATATGTTGTTGGTCAAATATAAGGACAAACGCGATGTCCTTATTTTGACCAAAATTCAAAGGAATAGCACCACCCCTGTCACTGTACGTGGTACCACAAATGTGGTGAACAAACCTGATTGTGTTCTAGAGTACAATCAGTATATGGGAGGAGTTGATCTCTCAGATCAAGTCCTCAAACCATATAACGCCACAAGAAAAACCAGACGGTGGTATTAAAAGGTGGCCGTATATCTGGTACAGACAGCGATGTACAACGCTTTTGTGCTGTACCGATATGCCGGCCACCCGGGAAAATTCCTTGAATTCCAGGAAGCAGTGATCAAAGCCCTGATATTCGGCAGCCAGGGAGCGGGCCCCAGCGCTTCTGGATATAAAGAACCCCGTATCGTACAGAGACAAAATTTTCCAGGTGAAGTCCCACACACTGGAAAAAAGGGGAGATCCCAAAAGAAGTGCAGAGTGTGCCGTAAAAGGGGGATCAGGAAAGACACCATTTACCAGTGTGACACCTGTCCTGATCACCGTGGCCTCTGCATAAAGGATTGCTTCAAGGCGTACCACACGTCATTGGAGTTCAAAATTTTCTAAATTCTTTCCCTTATTCCTATTTCAGGGGTCACGTTGATCCAGAGATTATTCTGATTGCCATTATGGAGTCGGGAAGGAATTTTTCCCCTGTGATGAGGCTACTGTCGTCTGCCTCACAAGGATTTTTTGCCTTCCTCTGGATCAACACAGGTGGAATTTGATGGACTTCTGTCATTTTCAACCTTATAAACTAATAATTGACCTAATACTCCCAAATAAATTAAAATTGTCCTTTTTCCCTAGCTAAATAGGCATGGCCACCATTCCCACTAGAGGATGCCATGATGCAATTACAAAGCCTCTGTGCGACCAGGACAGTAGAAATTCCCCACAAGTTACCCCATTCTGGAAACTAAACCCCTTAAGGAATCTAACAAGGGGGGCAGCCTTATGGGGTGTAGTTTCCAAAATGGAGTCACTTGTGGGGGGTTTCTACTGTCCTGGCAGCACAGGAGCTTTGTAAATGTGACATGGCCTCCATCCTCCATTACAGCCTTAAAATGACGCTCTGTCCATCTGGTGGCTTGCCCTGTGCCCATATGGCACATTATGCCCACATGTGGGGTATTTTCGTACTTAGGGGAAATTACCCTACACGTTTTGCATTTATTTTCTCTTTTAAACCCTTGTGGAAATGAAAAAAATTAAGGCTAGACCAACATTTAGTGTAAAAAAAAAAAAGACACTAAATCATTGATCTAGTCTTTATTTTTTCTTTTTCATAAGGGGTAAAAGATAAAAAAAAACACTAAATGTGTAGCGCAACTTCCCCCAAGTATAAAAATACCCCATATGTGGACATAAAACACCAGGCGGGTGCAGGGTAAGCCTCCGCAGGGAGGGAGCGCCATTTGGCTAGAATGGATGGTGAATGCCATGTCGCATTTACAAAGGCCCTGTGTTGCCAAGACAGTGGAGGCCCCCCAAAAGTGACCCCATTCTGGAAACTACACACCTCAAGGAATCTAACAAGGGGTGCAATGAGGATATGGACCGCTTGATGACGGGCACATTTGTGCTGTGAAAATGAAAAAACGAAATTTTTCACTTTCACGTCACATTGTTCCCCATTTGTGCCCGTCACCAGTGGGGTCCATATGCTCAGTGCACCCCTTGTTAGATTTCTTGAGGGGTGTAGTTTCCAGAATGGGGTCACTTGTGGGGGTTTACCACTGTACTGGCAGCATAGGGGCCTTGTAAATGCAACATGGCCCTTGAAATCCATTCCAGCCAAATCCAACATCCAAAAGCCAAATGGCGCTCCTTCCCTTTAGAGGCTCGTCTTGCGGCCGCATGGCGCTTTATGTCCACATATGGGGTATTTCCGTACTCGGGACAAACTTCTCTACACATTTTGTGTTTTTTTTCTCTTTTAAACCCTTGTGAAAATTAAAAAATTTTAAGTGTAAAAATTTTTATTTTTACACAGCATCATTGATCTAGTCTTGACATTTCTCATTTGCACAAGGGGTTAAAAGAGAAGAAATAGAACAAAACATGTAGAGAAATTTCCCCAGAGTACGGAAATACACCACATGTGGACTTAAGGCGCTATGCGGGTGCAGGGTAAGCCTCCAATGGGAAGGAGCGCCATTTAGCTTTTTGGGGCTGGATTTGGGTAGAATGGATTTCGAAGGCCATGTTACATTTAAAAACTCCCTGTGTTGCCAAAGCAGTGAAACCCCCCCACAAGTGACCCCATAATGTAACAAGGAGTGTAGTGAGCATATGGATCCCACTGGTGATGGGCACAAATGTGGAACAATGTGGTGTGAAAATGAAATATAAATTTTTTTTACACTATAATGTTGGTTTAGCCTTGAATTTTTCATTTTCACAAGGGGTTAAAAGAGAAAAAAAACATAAAAAATATGTGTAGAGCAATTTCCCGCGAGTCCGTAAATACCCCATATGTGGACATAATGCGCCATGTGGGTGCAGGGCAAGCCTTTAAAGGGAAGGAGCACCAATTGGCTTTTGGAAGATGGATTTCACTGGAATGGATTTCATGGACCATGTCGCATTTACAGAGCTGCCAAAACACTGGAAACCTCCCACAAGTGACCCCATTCTGGAAACTACACCCCTCAAGGAACCTAACAAGGGGTGCAGTGTCTTCTTCTATTCTTCTGTCGGCTCGGCCCCCGGCTGATACGCGCTGTCTGGGGATGTTTCGGGGATTCCCCAGCAGAGCGCGCACCAGTGACCTCAGTGAACGCCGCTGGCCTGTACTTCCAGGAAGTTCAGGACGGCGGCATACACTGAGGTCACTGATGCGCGCTCTTCTGGGGAATTCACGGGACATCCCCAGAGAGCGCATATCAGCCGGGTGCCGAGCCGACACTGCCCCAGCCCCACAGGCGTACTGAAATCTAAGGACAGTACGCCTCTGGGGCGGGAGGCATTGCGTTGGACAGCGGGACACATGGAGGCCGTCCCGGGATGGGGCGATTGGGAGATCTTACCAGGGGTCCGGACAGCTGGTCTCCACGGTCCGGGTTCGGACCGCGGTCCGCCAGTTGAGGATCCCTGGGATATTGTGTACCTTAATTTTTATATAGGTCATGTCGATTGATTATATTATATGAAGTTTCCATTGGGAGGTAGATAAAATACTATTTCTATTTTAATCTTCTCTTTTCTTGTTCTTTATAGGGGTTGTCAGATCAATTTTTCTTGAAATAAACCATCATTTGAAATCCTTTCCTTTCTCTTACTTGTTTCCTCAAACCCCTTTTCACGTCTGTGCCCCTGAACATTCTCTGTTGCTATTTTGTGCTTAGTGTAAATTTTTACACAAAAGAACTTCCTGTTGACATCATTGGAGAGAACCTAGCCCTATAATTAAAAATAAGTTCCCTGTATTGTGCTTATTTGTAAAGTAATACTTGTATTTGATTTGGGATGTAATACAGTTTTTTTTTTTTTTTTTTTGTATACTGTTCAGTGCAACACAAAGCTTTGTAAATTTTTACCTTACCATAACTGCAAATTTTGTCATGTAGTTCTCATAGCAATGTCCTAGAATACCCTGGTGAACTAGCTCAGGACATATCAGTGGCTTATTATACTCCTTGTACAAGAAAAGCTGATTTTCCTTCAACTTCTTTAATGTTGTAAATCTTACGACAAGGATTATGGTCACAGGTGAACTACAGCTGGGAATTTGGGGACACTTGGACCGCATGTTTTGTTTTAGAAATAAAAAAAACTTCTCATCACTGTTTCTCAGAGCTAAAACTATCTCTCCCATGGTTGTTTGATCCCCTAAACAACTGAAAGTACGTTTTTCTTCAATGAAAAAATAAGTATCTGTATGTATCACCAGCCAACACAGCAATCAGTGATATAATATTTTGCTAGGGTGCAGCAAAGACATCAAACTGTCTCCGACAGAAGGTACTGTATTGGCCTCAAAAGATTCATGTATCATCTAAGAGTAAACAAACATGAAAAGTGAGAAAACTAACACAGAACTGTCAAATACAAAACAACAATTACTAGAGATGAGCGAACCTCGAGCATGCTCGAGTCGATCCGAACACGAACTTTCGGCATTTGATTAGCAGTGGCTGCTGAACTTGGATGTGGAAATCATGGATATAGTCATTGGCTGTATCCATGTTTTCCAGACAACCTTAGAGCTTTATCCAAGTATAGCAGCCCCTCAAAAGTAACAAGAAAACTAATTATAAGAACATAATGGACTTTTTGGCTTTGTTGGTGATTCTAAACTTAAAAAAAAAAAAAAAAAAAAAAAATGTATAGCCTCTAGTAAACACTTGCTCCATGTCAAACGTAAGAAGCAGACAAGGTGTTTAATCCCTTTTCATATAACAAATTTTATTAAGTAAATGTCCTCTTATATTTTTGTCTACCCTTTAACTCCTTAAGGACCGTGCCAATTTTGTATTTTGTGTTTTCTATTTTTCCGCCTTGTGCTTAAAAGGCCATAGAACTTGCAATTTTTCACCTAGAAACTCACATGGGCCCTTATTTTTTTCCGGCACTAATTGTACTTCACAATGACAGGCTGAATTTTTTCATAAAAAGCAGTGCAAAAGCAAAAAATAATTCAATGTGTGGTGAAATTGAAAAAAAAAAAGTGTTTTGTTTATTTGGGGGGTATTTGTTTTTCCACCATTTGCCCTGGGGTAAAACTGACTTGTTATATATGTTCCCCAAGTCGTTACGATTAAAACAATATGCAACATGTATAACTTTTCTTGTATGTGATGGCTTGCAAAAAAATTCAAACCATTGTTAACAAATATAATCACTCCCTTCCCATGCTTACAACGCTTTTATCCTTTGGTCTATGGGGCTGCGTGAGGTGTCATTTTTTGCGCCATGATGTGTCTTTTCTATCAGTACCTTGATTGCGCATATGCGACTTTTTGATCGCTTTTTACTACAATTTTTCTGGATTTGATGCGACCGAAAATGTGCATTTTTGCACCCTGATATCTTTTTGCGCTTGCGCCGTTTACCATGCAAGATCAGGAATGTAAAAAATTAACAGTTCGGGTGATTGCGCATGCGGCAATACCAAACATGTTTATTTATTTATTTTTATTTATAACATGGGAAAAGGGGGGGTTGATTCGTCCCGGGGGGGGGGGATCTCCACCACTAGACACCAGGGAACGGCTGCATGAGATAATTGGATGCAGCTGTCATCTTTGACAGCTGCATCTGATTACCTTTTTAGCGGGCTAATAGCCGCGGCCCCGGGCTACAGCACCCAGGACCGCGGCGGCTCAGAGCGGGGTCGCCGCGCGGCCCTGCTCTGAACACCCTTACCGACCACAGGGCGTAAATATACGCCCGCATTCGTTAAGAGGTTAAAGGGAACCTGTCACCCGGGACGCGGGCACAGGGCCCGCCCGACCCCCCAGTGCAGGCCCGGATACTTACCCTTTCCTGCAAGTCCCACTCCTGGAACCGGTCCCGGGACAGAGATATCGGTGCCCGAAGCTGAGCATGTGCTGTATGCTAATCACCAGAGATGAGTCCGATGCCCATAGAGAATGAATGGAGCCGTCATTCTCTTTGGGTATCAGACTCATCTCAGCAGCGCACGCACCGCTTACGACGGTGGATATCTTCGTCCTGGGACCGGTCTAGCAGCGGGACTTGCAGGAAAGGGTAAGTATCCAGGGCTGCATCGGGGGGTCAGGCGGGCTCTGCGCCTGCGTCCCGTGTGACAGGTTCCCTTTAAGCATCCTATTTGGTCTTTATGAATGAGCATTGGGAGGATGGAGCCAATCTGGAGACTAATAACTTGAGATTCAAAGCATGCCCCCACTCATCCTCTCTTCAATAGGGTATATTCGACCTTACCATTTTGCAGTACTCCCAAAGTATGATGGGAATGTGTTGTTAGGATTGTATTCATCCCTTTTTTTTAACTTCAGACATTGCGAATGGGGTTGATACCAAAAATGTTGGTCTCCTCTGACCATTTGACCTTCTCCCATGCCTCCTCTGGATTATCCAGATGGTCATAAGGATAAACCTCCACCCAGATAATACCCGGGTTTAGTTTGGCCTAGGCCAGGGTATACCGGCGGGTATAAAATAGCCTAAGCTAGAGTATACTCAAGGGTATAAAAAAGCCTCGGCCAAACTATACCCCTCCAGGCCAAAATATACCCCAGGGTATAACATAGATTAGGCCAAACTATACCCTGCTGTGTAAAATAGCCTAGGCCAAACTAAAAGTGTACTATACCCCAGTTGGCAGTGCGGCGGCCCCCCTCACTGGCAGGCTTGGTCGCAGAGGTAGCTATGCCACTAGACATGTCATGTGCTGATCGGTGTATGACACGTCATGTGCTGATTGGTATATGACATATCATGTGCTGATCCGTGTAGGGCACATCATGTACTGATCAGGTGACCCATAAACATTCACTCGATAATTGGCCAATGTAAAGCCACCTTTATAAGTTTCAGGACATTACGACTTCCTCATATTATGAACAGCCAAATTTTTCTACTTGAAGTAATAAAAGTCTATGGATGGAATATTGTCTGCACAGTATCTTTGAGCAGGAGGAACATTTTTCATGGGTTGTGAAAAATGTTATGGTTGTTGCGCAAAAATTACTATTAGAAGCAAGTGCCTTGAGAAATACTGTATTGCACGTTTTATTTGCCTAAGGATGGGTTCGCACTGCGTTTTTTTTTTTTTTTTTTTTTGCAAACAAAAACATTTAAAAAAGGATCAAAACACTTCTTTTTTTTTAACCTACACAACGTGGTCCATCACGTTTTTGTGTACGCTTAAAAAAAGGATGCATTTTGATCCTTTTTTTTTTTAATTATAAAAAAAACTATGGAAAGACGGATCAAAACTAAGGCACACAGATGCATCCATTTTTTTTTTTTAATCCATTTTTCTTCCATCACACACATGCAATGACAGTTACTGGTGGGTGTGCTTTGATTTCCCCATCGTCTATAGCATGGGTACTCAACAACTTTTAGTAAAGGTTGCTACGAGTGCTCATAGTTACTGTGCAGAGCGCAGCTCAGTATACAAGGTATGCTGAGCTGCAGCAGGGGTCCAGATGGTTGGCCTCCGCAGTCCGGGTTCGGAATGTGGTCCGCCAGTTGAGGACCCCTGGTCTATAACATACAGTATATGGTTGTTAGGGATGACAGGAACTAAGGTGAGAGATGGGCCAGTTTTTAAGGGGTCTAGGGATATTTTATCTCTTCTTGTTTGGTTTCTCTACAAGTAAATCTACAGGGAAGAAAGTTTCTTAACTTTTTTTCCACTTTAAATTTGACTTGATCTTAGAGTGGGTGCGCAATATTGTCAATCTATAAAAGTGTAGTTTTGCGGTGTGTAACATAGCCTTATGTGCAATGGGATCCTGGCCGGAGGGTACACAAATCATATGCGCTCCGGCCGGGATCCCATGCTGCGCCGGAAAAAACTGACATGTCAGTTTTCTGCGGCCGGAATTCAATGAATTCCAGCAGCAGAAAGACCTGTCAGTGCACACAGTAAAGTGAGCGGCTCCAGCCGCTCCCTTCACTGTGTGCTATGGGAAGCTCTGATGCGGGCGCGCGATGATGCGCCCGCATTAGAGCTCCGCGGCCGGAAAGATCACCCGGCCGGTACTTAAGTACTGGCCGGGATAATCCGGGCTGAGACCTGGCCGGGGTCACGGAACGGCCGGTCTTATACTACGTGTGAACATGGTGTATTTATCACTTTCTGAGGATTCCAGGTGCACCAGATACTCTCTCCTCTGCCTAATATGAGAACACAAAAAAAGTGATTTATCTCCCATTGACTTTACTGGGATTCGTTACTTTAATAAAGCACTCGAGCATTTGAAAAAAATAGTAAATACTAGAACAAACATTGAAGCATTTTAGTACCGGCTCATCTCTAATGCTGACTACTGGGTGGCCATCTGGATATCCGCTATAAGGATAGCATGGCATCCTTAATATCAATATTAGAGCGAGATAATAATAATAATAATAATAATAATAATAATAATAATAATAATAGCAAGTACATTATGGATGAGTACTTGTCAACACAACTCATGGTGCTGAATGATGGCTCCTCACCATTAAATTTTTGGATTTCTAAATTGGACACCAGACCAGAGTTTGCCCTCTATGACTTGAGGCTATGTTCACAAGGCATAAGAGACCGGGTCACGGAACGGCCGGTCTCTGCAAAGATCATCCCGGCCGGTACTTGCAGGCCGCAAGGTTCTGTTGCGGGCGCATCAGCACGCGCCCGCATCAGAACTCCTCACAGCACACAATGAAGCAAACGGCTTTACTTAAACCAGAAGGACAAGGCACTACCTTTTTAATTAAGATAACAGAGGGTGCTCTACCCAATATGGCATGAAAACATATACAACACAAACAAGAAAAAGAATGCCATAAACTTAAGAGGGTGGCACATTCAGAATAAACAGACTATATCCCAAAAATTATGTATAAGAAATTTAGAAATCTTTATTGATAAATAGAACAACAGGTGCCAAACAAACACCTTAAAATAATTTAAAACACACACAACACATAAGGGACTGTGCAAGATAAACACAGACCCAAAGATACCCCGACATGAACAATTGTAATGACACCCCCCCCCCCCCCCCCCCCCCCCGATGGTATTATGGAACAGGCTGCTAAGTCAGAAATCAAATGTGAAATATGCAAACCATGATGTGTGAGCCTATATCCTAAAATGTACTAATCAAAAAGTGGCAGAGTGTAAATTCAGCCATATATGGCTAACCATAAAAGAGTTTGTATCACCATAAAGGGAGGTCCATGTCGAGGTCCACTGAACCCCACGGGTTGCGTCTCAGCACCAAGACTTTCTCAAGGGTATAGGCTCACACATCATGGTTTGCATATTTCACATTTGATTTCTGACCTAGCAGCCTGTTCCATAATACTATCGGAGGGGTCATTACAATTGTTCATGTCGGGGTATCTTTGGGTCTGTGTTTATCTTGCACAGTCCCTTATGTGTTGTGTGTGTGTTTTAAATGATTTTAATGTGTTTGTTTGGCACCTGTTGTTCTATTTATCAATAAAGATTTCTATATTTCTTATACGTAATTTTTTTGGATATAGTCTATTTATTCTGGATGTGCCACCCTCTTTAGTTTATGGCATTCCTTTTTTTGTTTGTGTTGTAAATGAAGCAAACGGCCACAGAAAACTGACTGTATACGATGTGTATACACTCCGGCCGGGATCCCTTAAAAGAACAAGCGACGTGTTCACCCGTACAAAGTTCAGGCCATTGTTGCCGACGGCAACAATGGCTGTACTTTTACGTAGTGTGAACATAGCCTTAAGGTGCAAGTGTGTTCTCTGAAATAGTATTTAGCACTGTAGGGGGTGTCATCCCCAAAAACAGGTCCACCTATCCACAACTAGACATTCCTTGAAATGAACAAGGTGTGGATACCAGACAACTTGTCGGTCCCTGTGCCTGATTAAGAAGCCAATCTGTGCAAATAGTGTTGACTATTGCCTCCTACTTGACATCTACCTTCCACCGCCAACTCCACCTTCTCCTTCTTCTCTACCTGTACACTCATGTCCTCTTTGAATTTTATTTTTTCCTTTAATATTTATTTCTTCATTTATTTCTTCTAGATTTATTTTATCTTATTATTTAAAAAATAAAATAAAATCCTACACCATTATTGCCAGGGCAATTGCCTTGTTCTTACCCCCATTTTGGTTGCATTTTCAGCCCCCTGCCCTTGTCTTTTCATCCATTTTACAGCCTTTTTTGTTGCCAAAAGTTTGGGTCCCCATTGACTTCAATGGGATTTGGGTGCACGAAAAAGTTTGGGTTCTTGTTTTTTTTTTTTTTTAGTTCCAATAAACCCAAATACCCACGGATCCGCTAATCAGTAACTCAATGTGCACATTCCAATTCGCACAATCCTTCACTTCAAATGCCTGTGTAGACGGACTTCTAAAAACAAGATAGGATCAGTGTGCCAGTAACACACTTATGTGTGAGTACAGGTTAAGGCTAGGTTCACACTATGTAACTGTGCGGCTGTATTTTTTATGCGGCTGTAAATGTGCGGATGAAACTCCGGCCGTGGGAAAAAATAGACATGCGGCTCAAAACATACGGTCATTTACTTAGAAATCTGGTTCAACTAAAAATAACAAATAAAATCTTAAGAAAGTGATGCAAACACGTCTGAATGCATCTGGGAAAGCAGGGAACACAGTTTACATGAATTGCTATTACCGGGGTTTGCGATCCTCTGCACTAATGCCGATGTCTCTCATGGTTAATCTATTAAAATAATAAAACACATTTTCGTTGTAATAAAGTGCCTTTCGTTGTTCACTAATTAAATTTAAACTAATCCATCATTTTGCAATTAAATATACTGTTAAAATAAATAGATATATAATATTTATATATATATTTACTTTTTGACATTACATTTAATTGCACAATGATGGATTCGTTAGAATTAAATTATTGACCAACGAAACTGAATTTATTTAATCGAAAATGTGTTTTATTAATTAAATATTAATTAGTACAGGAAGCTCCAAAAGCCGTTAATTCATATTGCCGGCAAAAGAGCTTTCTGTACTAATCATCACTTTACTTTAATGAAAACATCAAATGTTTCTTCTAATTATGTTATCACAATAGCATTATTAGAAGAAACATTTAGAATTATATGTGCGCTCAGCTGATTGGCTGATCGGCTGAGCGCACATATAATGAGCCGGTCCGCAGTACAGTCTCTTCATTGTGCTGCGGACCAGCGAAGAGGACACATCGGGGTGAGTATACAGATCTCCCCACCCCCTCCCCAGCACTGCACTCCTCCCAGCAAGGAAGGGGGGTCAGTTAACCCCTCCCTTGCTGGGATGGGTGCAGTCTGACATCAGTCTGGCCCCCTAGGGGTTAAGGGGGATGCAATACATCCTCCCTTAACCCCTTGGGGGCCAGACTGTAAGCAGCGATCTGTAAAGATGCTGCATACTGTAAGGAGCACAACACCGCTCACAATGATGGGTGTTGTGCTCCAGTTTGTGTGTTTTTTGTGTGTTTCTCCCTTTTTGTTTTTCAGATATCGGTATCCTGGGGATTACGTCGGATTCCGTGGACTACGTCGATGACCAGCGTTTTTTTTTATGTTTTTTTTTATAAAATGGTCAATGAGGGGTGTGGGGGTGTTTTTATTTGAATAAAAAATTTTTTTTTAACTTGTGTCTTGTCTTTATTTCTTTACTTTATAGACTTAGTAGTGGAAGCCGTCTAATAGACGGAATCCATTACTAACTTGGGGCCTAGTGTTAGCCGGTATAAAATGGCTAACACTAACCCCCTATTATTACCCCAGTACCCAATGCCACCAGGGGTACTGGGAAGAGCCGGGTGCCAGTGGTCCCGGAGCGTCAAAATTGGCGCTCCTGGACCGGGCGGCAGCAGGCTGGAAAGATTTAGGCTGGGGAGGTCCTAAACCAATGGCTCTTCCCACCCTGTTCTTACCAGGCTGCTGTCGTTTGGTTTTTAACCCGGCTGGTTATAAAAATAGGGGGGACCCTATGCGTTTTTTTTTTTTATTATTTATTTAAAAAAAAAAAAACGCATAGGGTCCCCCCTATTTTTATAACCAGCCGGGTTAAAAACCAAACAACAGCAGCCTGGTAACACCAGGGTGGGAAGAGCCATTGGTTTAGGCCCTCCCCAGCCTAAATCTTACCAGCCTGCTGCCGCCCGGTCCAGGAGCGCCAATTTTGACGCTCCGGGACCACTGGCACCCGGCTCTTCCCAGTACCCCTGGTGGCATTGGGTACTGGGGTAATAATAGGGGGTTAGTGTTAGCCATTTTATACCGGCTAACACTAGGCCCCAACTTAGTAATGGATTCCGTCTATTAGACGGCTTCCACTAATAAGTCTATAAAGTAAAGAAATAAAGACAAGACACAAGTTAAAATTTTTTTTTTATTCAAATAAAAACACCCCCACACCCCTCATTGACCATTTTATTTAAAAAAAACATTAAAAAAACGCTGGTCATCGACGTAGTCCACGGAATCCGACGTAATCCCCAGGATACCGATATCTGAAAAACAAAAAGGGAGAAACACACAAAAAACACACAAACAGGAGCACAACACCCATCATTGTGAGCGGTGTTGTGCACCTTACAGTATGCAGCATCTTTACAGATCGCTGCTTACAGTCTGTCCCCCAAGGGGTTAAGGGAGGATGTATTGCATCCCCCTTAACCCCTTGGGGGCCAGACTGATGTCAGACTGCACCCATCCCAGCAAGGAAGGGGTTAAGTGACCCCCCTTCCTTGCTGGGAGGGGTGCAGTGCTGGGGAGGGGGTGGGGAGAGCTCTATACTCACCCCGATGTGTCCTCTTCGCTGGTCCGCAGCACAATGAAGTCACTGTACTGCGGACCGGCTCATTATATGTGCGCTGAGCCGATCAGCCAATCAGCTGAGCGCACATATAATTCTAAATGTTTCTTCTAATAATGCTATTGTGATAACATAATTAGAAGAAACATTTGATGTTTTCATTAAAGTAAAGTGATGATTAGTACAGAATGCTCTATTGCCGGCATATGAATTAACGGCTTATGGAGCTTCCTGTACTAATTAATATTTAATTAATAAAACACATTTTCGATTAAATAAATTCAGTTTCGTTGGTCAATAATTTAATTCTAACAAATCCATCATTGTGCAATTAAATATACTGTCAAAAAAATTATATATATATATAAATATACATTTATTTATATATCTATTTATTTTACCAGTATATTTAATTGCCAAATGATGGATTCGTTAGAATTAAATTATTGACCAACAAAAGGGACTTTATTACAAAGAAAATGTGTTTTATTAATTTAATATATTAACTATTAGAGGCATCGGCATTCGGCATCATTGCCGGCTATTTTTGAAGTGTTCCGTACGGACCGCCTGTCAATCCTCGGCCGCATGTCCAGCCGCAAACAATGGTCTTGTTCATTTTTTACGGGTCCGTTTACGATCGGGCCGTAGATTCATACATAGTGTGCACTGTGCAGCCGTATATCCTATACTTTCCAGGGTACGCATGAACCACCAAAAATACCGCCGCACAATTACAGCCGCAAATACAGCCGCACAGTTACATAGTCTGAACCTGGCCTAAATGTAAAAAGTGCATGGAACCATCTGAGATGAGTAGAAGGTGAGAAGGCAGCTGAAAGGGAAACAAGTTTAGGGAATGTTATAAACATGCCTGAAGAGGTTAGTCTTCAGGTCAGGCTTGAAAGTGTGTGTTGCATATAAGTCTGAGGTCTTTAGGTAATGCAGAGAACTGGTGCAGCATGAGAGAAGTCTTGGAAGCGCGAGTGAGAGGTTCTGATTATGGAAAATGTTAGTGTAAGATAATTAGTAGAATGTAGAGCAGGGGGAGAATTATGGAGAGCTTTATGGGTAAGAGGAAGAAGTTTAAACTGAATTCTGGCCTTAATCAGGGCAGTATTTACCACTAGGCACCCGTGGTCCGTTGCCTAGGGCAGCACCTTGCAGGGGGGCAGAACCAGGGAGCAGGGGGACAGAAAAAACATTTTTTTTTCTTTTTATCTTTTTAGTTTCCCTCCTCCCGTTCAGACTTGCCAGTAAATCTGGTGTCTTTTCCAGGGGGGTGGGGGGTATGGTGGTATTGGTCAGGTCTGGTATCGCCAATAGGTGCGTGAAGATGGGGCTTCTTCAGGTTTAGTGCCTAGGGCAGCAGCAGCTGTTAATACAGGCCTGGCATTAATGGGTAACCAATGCAGTGACTGGCACAGGGGAGAGACATCAGTGCAACGTCTGGAGGAAGATGAGTCTGGCTTCTGCATTCAGGATAGACTGGAGAGGGATGAACTTAGAGACAGGAAGACTGAGTAGTAGAGAGTTAGAGTAGTCGAGAATGGATCAGGGTGATAATAAGTGTCTGAGCTTTGTCAGTGTCGAGAAATGGGCGGATTTTGGAGATGTCTTTGAGATGGAGGTGACAGGAGCATGCAAGAGCTTGAATATACAGTAGGTAGTAAAAGATACATCCGAGTCTAGCATAACCCCCAGACATTGAGCTTGATGCACAGGAATTATACTAGTGCCACAAAGGAAGAGTAAGATGTCAGGATTAGGTTGGTAAGAGAAAGAGTAGTTCAGTTTTAGAATCAATTTTAGGTTGAGTTTGAGGAGAGGTCAAAGTGTTAGAGAGAGCACATACACAGTTTCTGGTGTTTTGTAGAAATGCAGGAGTGATATCACAGGAAGAGGTGTATAGCTGGGTGTTGTCAGCGCATAGATGGTATTGAAGACCAAATCTGCTTATGGTCTGTCCTATGGGGGTTGTATAGAGGAAGAAGAGGAGGGGACCCAGGACTGATCCCTGGGGAAACCCCACAGTGAGAGGTAAGGGAGAAGAAGTAGAGCCAGAGAAGGATGCACTGAAGGAGCGGTCAGAGAGGTGAAAGAAAACCAGGAGAGAACAGAGTCTTTAAGGCCAAGAGAGTGGATCATGGAGAAGAGGAGCTGGTGGCCTATGGTGTCAAATGCTGCTGAGATCCAGGAAAATCATCAACGAGTAGTTTCCTTGTGACTTGGCCTTTAGGAGACACCTTGGTTTCAGTGGAGTGAAGGGATCGGAAAATGCAGGGTGTCAAGAAGTTAGCAGAGAGATTGCAGGTTAGGCGAGAATAGACCAGACGTTCTAGGAGTTTAGAGATGAAAGTGAGATTAGATACAGGTCAATAGTTGGCTGGACAGGATGGGTATAAAGAAGGTTTTTCCAGTAGTGGGGTTATAACAGGATGTTTGAAGGGAAAGATCCCAGAGGATATGGGGAAGTTGAATATTTTGGTGAGGTGAGTAGTGATAGCAGGAGAGAGGGACTGGAGGAGGTGCGAGGGAATAGGGTCACTAGGGCAAGTAGTAGTGGGAGGAGAGGAGCTTGGAGACTTCTTCCTCTGTCATTGGGTGAAAAGTCTAGAGTGATGAGGAAGTGGGAAAAGGAATAGAATCTATGGGACTTTGGGGCTAAGAGGTGATGTTAGCGTGGATGGTGTCAATTTTGCATTTGAAGTAGGAGGTGAGGTCTTTAACACAAAGGTCAGTGATGAGTCTCTGAACTTTGGGCTTAAGAAGAGAGGTAGAGGTGTTGAAGAGACGCTTTGGGTTGTTGGACTGTGAGGAGATGAGAGAGGTGAAGTAGGCTTGTTTGACGAGATGAAGGGGAGAGTAGTAGAGTGAATTTGTGATGTAGGAAGTCTGATGAAGTTCTAAATTTCTTCCACAGATGTTCAGTAGTCCTAGAGCACCCCCGAAGAAAGCGAGTTTTCAGAGAGTTAGGGCTGCTGGCATCTATGGTGGGGTGTGCAGTAGGGGAGCTAGAGAGTTTAGGGTAGTTTTCAGATACTAGGTTATAGCCTTTCACTGTCTATGCCAAAAATTAACCCCACGGGAAAAACTACTTGGCTCTCTTGTAAGGGCTTTTATAAATGTGAAGAAAATAATTATTCTGTGCGCCAGTATGCAATTCAGTGTAAAACTTGCGGATGATCATTGCATTAAGCAATATATCATCCGTAACTTTCTAAATTGCAATGGCACATATGTGGTGTATGTTATCACTATATAGCATGTGATTTTGACCACCTAGAACCCTCTCTAACCATCCCTCTATCTACAGCTAAGAAGAAAGTGTCACAGGAAGAGGGAGGCTTGCTGACGACTACCCGGGTGCAACAGATTATGGTTAAGGTTATGGCAACCAGGTTTTTGCTATAAAATAACAGAGACTGCCGGAAACATGAAGGAATGAGCAGTACATATGTGGGCACATAAATGAGGTACTCTCTGTCCGGGGAGAGAGGGGTTACTGCTATGGAGAGATTACCTCCACAGTCCTGTCCACTAATGCAAGCCCCAGCCTGAAGTGGATCTGCTATGATTTGGAAGGTGAGGGAGACTTCCTGGGTCAGAGTACACGGCTGTAGACCCCACTATGCAGACCATGCCGCTCCACAAACACGATCTAACCCAGTACAGGGAGCTCCTAAACTAAAGCAATTTTGGGGGAGATTTATGAAACTGGTGTTAAGTAGAATTGTCTTGTCTTAGTTGCCCCCAGCAACCAATCAAATTCTACTCTTCATTCCTTACAGGTTCTTTGAAAAATGAAAGGTGGAATCTAATTGGTTGCTAGGGGCAACTAAGACAATTCTACTTTTCTACTTTACACCAGTTTGATAAGTCTCTCCCATTGTGTCAAAAAAGCTAGAAGGAACATGTGCTGCATTTAGCTTCTTTTTATTTCAGGTCTTAGTCAAAAGTAAATGAGAATTTTAAGTATGTTTTGATGTGTAAAACACAGATGTGAAGCAGGATGTATATTTTAGGTAATAGCACTACACAATGTGCTGAAAATGTCAGATTATGTAAACGTACATGACTTAATGATTTGTAATTTTTATGATGTATGTGTAAACCCATTTTACTTAAAATGAAGCAATTAGGAGCGGCAATTAGTCTCAGTTTAAATTAGGAACAGCATGTATGCACTAAAGTGTTCAGATTTTACACTTTGGTTGAACATTGATCTATAGTCCTGATATTTTCAGAGAAAAGGCATGTTTATGAGGAAACAGGTGCATTGAAGCATTCAGTTATGGACTTGACCTTTATATGCAGCACATTTGATAACATTTTCACAAAAAAGAAAAATATTTTTTACCTTTATAAAGTGACATTTCTGCCATTCACACATTTTCTTTTTTTTATCACTATGAATTTGGAAACCTTTTGAAGACTATACATGAAATTGCACAAATGATCTAATATATGTACATTATGTTTAAAACTTTAAGTAATTAGAAACCAATACACACATTTTGGAAACATTTTAACCCCTTCCTGCATGAGGGCGTAACTGTTTGTCCTCATGCAGGCGGGAGCATTCAGAGAGGGGTTGTGCGGGTGCTATCTGCAGCCCGGGACCGTGGCAATTAGCGGGCAGAGTCCGTTTGCCGTGCCCGCTAATTAGCCTTTTAAATGCTGCGTGCGTAATCGCCCGAACTATTAATTTATTTCATTCCTGATCTCTCACAGTAAATGGCGTAAGCGCCAAAAATTCCAAAGTGCAAAATTGCGCATTTTTCGTCGCAAAAATTGAATAAAAAGCGATCAAAAAGTCGCATATGCACAATCAATACCGATAGAAAGTACAGATCATGGCGCAAAAAATTACAACTCACACAGCCCCATAGACCAAAGGATAAAAGCGCTATTAGCATGGTAATAGAGCAATTTTAAGGGACATTTATTTTTTAAAAAAGGATTTAATTTAATAAAAGTTACACAAACTATATATCGTTGTAATCATAACAACTTGAGCAATATGCATAACAAGTCTGTTTCACCCTAGGGCAAACGGCGTAAACACAAAACCTCCCCTCCCCCCCCAAAACAAAAAAAAAACTTTATGCAAACTTTATGCAACTTTATACTTTATGCAAAAATAAAGCATGTCATTGCAAAGTACAATTAGTGGCACAAAAAATAAGGGCTCATATGGCTCTGTAGCTGAAAAAATGCAAGCGCTATGGCCTTTTAAACACGCGGAGGAAAAAACGACAGCGCAAAAACTAAAATTAGCCCAGTCAAGAAGGGGTTAAGAGAAGTGCATGATATCAATGGTAAAATAATCTTGAAGACAAATACCTCTTGCCAATGTATTCCATTCATAAACTCCTAACATTCTCTTGCCTCTTCTCTTCAACATCCTGCCCACTTCAAAACCTTGCCAACCTTTGTAAAGACCTTTAAAGCGAATATACCAATAGCTACATCGCTTGGTGCTTTTCTTACATGAACAGATGGGCGCCGCACGGGGATGCCAATGCCGTGGTCGTTCTTTCGAACAACCTCCACCGCTGGTCTATTCCTGAGCACTGGCTGGGCATGAAGCACTAGAGGCAGACCCACCAGCCCCCAGTGCAATTATCTCCCCTAGTCTCTGTAAAGCAGCACCATTGATTCTAATGGAGCCGCGTCACAGAGGGGAGAGGGTTCACTTAAAAGGTTCCTATGAAGGTGGGCAAAGTTCTGAAGTTGGCAGGATGTTGAAGACAAAAGGGGAGAGAATGTTAGGAGTTTATGAATGGAACAGATTGGGAAGAGGTATTTGTCTTCAGGATTATTTTACCATCAATATTGTGGACTTCTGTTAATATGTTTCCAAAATTTTGTAATGGTTTCTTATTACTAAAAGTTTTAAACATACTGTACATTTATTAGATCATTTGTGTAATTTTGAAGATGTATATTTACCTTTGATTCTGCTCTGTCATTCAAACCGCACACAAGGCCCTTATCAGCTCCTACCTCCTCTTGCTCCCCTTATATCCATTCTCTGCTGCTAACTCTGCTGCTATACTAATATACCTGTCTAGAACATGCAGCGTGAAATCTGCTGCAATGAGCTATGTGTAAAGGCATCCTTAAGGCTATATACATCTTATCTATATTATAAAAATTAAAATTTGTCTGTCTGTCTGTCCGTCTGTCCCATATAGACTTCCAAATGTCTCAACCGTTTGACCCCAAATTTGGCAGGCAGAAACATTGGGTGCCCGGGAAGGTTAGAGTGAAGGTCCCGTCCCCGCCAGATGTACAGGAGGTGAGCAGGAGGGGGAAGAGCGCCCCAGAGAGATGAATGGGAGAATTTCCACACTGCACACACAGGCGATATAATTAGCTTCAGCAGACACGGCAGTTGGAAGCCTTAGCAACCAATAGGATTACTACTTTCATTTTCACAGGGAGATGGAATCTGGTTGGTTGCTAGGGCCAGCTGCCTCACAACAGATCCACAGAAATAAATACAGTAAGGGTGCCTTTACACAAACCGGATCCGCAGCGAATTTTACACCCTGTTCACACCCTGCTGCGAGTATGTAAATTAACCCCCTTGGTGGGACACACCGCTCCAGCTTGCTTGGGGGGGGGCGTCATTCCCGGCAGCAGCACAGCGCTGAACACACTGGAGGGGAGCCTGCACGATCTAACAGCGTTCTGTGCTGGCGGGAGGATGGGTGCCTCTGTCAGTGTAAGTTACGCTCCGGACGCCAAGAGGGTTAATTTACATACTCACAGCGGGATGTCAATCTCGCTGCGAGTATGAAGTGTCATAGGGTTCAATGACACTGGATCCGCAGCAGATTTCGCTGCATATTCACAGCGTAAAATCCGCTTCAGATCGGGTAGGTGTAAAGGCACCCTAACATTGTACAGTGCATATACAGTGTATACAGTAAGAGGCTTACCTGCTGGGTGGTGTTGGGGAATGTATACAGTAAGGGGGTGTTAAGGAATGTATACAGCATGTGGACTACCGGGGGAGGGTGTATACAGCACGGGGACTACCTGGGGGGGGGAGTGTATACAGCATGGGGTCTACCTGCAGAGGGGAGTTTGTACAGCATGGGGGCTACCTGAAGGGGGGCAGTGTATACAGTATGAGGGATACCTGCAAGGGGGAGTGTATACAGTATGGGGGCTACCTGCAGGGGGGAGTGTATTCAGTATGAGGGCAACCTGCAAGAAGGGGGGGAGTGTAAACAGTATGGGGGCTACCTGCAAGTGGGGGGAGTGTATAGAGTATGGGGGCTACCCGCAGGGGTGGGGGTATATACAGTATGGGGGTACCTGCGGGTGTATACAATATGGGGGCTAGCTGCAGGGAGGGAGTGTATACAGTATAGGAGTACCTGCAAGGGGGGTGTATACACTACGGGGGCTACCTGCAGGGGGGGAGTGTTTACAGTATGGGGGCTACCTGCAGGGGGAGTGTATACAGTACGGGGGCTACCTGAAGGGGGGAGTGTTTACAGTATTAGAAACTTTGAAACCTCTTCTGTGTTGTCCTCACCAAGAATGAAAGTTAGTGCATAAGAGGGCCAGATTATGATGATGCAGGATTGTGTATGCACTTATTATTATAAGCTGCATGTTTTCTGCACACACACCTTACTTATGGTCTGCAGTCATGGGGGGGGGGCAAACTACACACTTTAGGTATACAGGACCCCAGAACTATACACTACAGGTATACAGGACCTCCACCAACTATATACTACAGGTATACAGGAACTCCACTAACACTGTCAAAGTTGTATTTAACCAGGCTCAGCATAACACTACCAATTTTGTACATAACCAGGCTGTATATAACACTGCCAATGTTGAATATAACCAGGCTCAGCATAACACTATCAATGTTGTTTATAACCAGGCTCTGTATAACACTACCAATGTTGTACATAACCAGGCTGTATATAACACTGCCAATGCTGTGTAAAACAAGGGTCAGTATAACACTATTAATGTTGTATACCAGGCTGTATAATGTATAACACTGCCAATGTTGTATATAAACAGGCTCCACATAACACTACCAATGTTGTACATAACCAGGCTGTGTACTGTATAACACTGCCAATGTTGCATATAACCAGGCTGTATATTACACTGCCAATGTTGCATATAACCTGGCTGTATATAACACTGACAATCTTTGTATATAACCAGGCTGTATATAAAACTGCCAATGTTGTATATAACCAGGCTCTGTATACAGTCTGATCACATGACATCTTAGTTTGGCTATTAGGTATTTAGGATGTTTAAAGTTTATAGTTTACTTCTAATGTGCATAAGCTACAATTTACATAAACAGTGCAGAACTGTCGGGGTATATAGCGTATAAAGGGATATATAGGGCTCCTGGCGATTTTCACTTAAAGGGTGCCTTTACACCTACCGTATTGCAGTAGAAAATCCGCTGCGGATCCGCAGCAAATCCGCAGCAGATTTAACTAAATGAATGAACACAGCATTAAATACGCACTGTCAAATCCGCTGCGGATCCGCAGCTGATTTGTAAGTGCGGATTTAATGCTGTGTTCATTCATTTAGTTAAATCTGCTGCGGATTTGCTGCGGATCCGCAGCGGATTTTCTACTGCAATACGGTAGGTGTGAAGGCACCCAAAAAAAAAACAAAACAAAAAAAACAAAGGCATAGATTTGCCTTCTGGACCACCTTGGAACAAATCTAATTAACACACTGACACTTTATACCCAGGCAGCGCTAGGTACATTTTCTAGTAAAACATAAATGATAAATTCTGGATCAATTAGGTTGTGTTCTATGTAGTCAAAATGTGTATATATTCTATAATGACTCTCAAGACAACCACCCTAAAACTTTAAATCCCAACATTAACACAAAGATGAGTATATCTTTTATAACATTTAAGTGTGCTAAAATAAACTGACATTTTTTTTTTCTTTAAATATAATATCTATGCTTTAAGAGGTATTCCACTCAAACATAACTTTTCATATGTTACTGCCCATGGTGAGATTAACAATTTTTTTTATACTTGTTACTATCTATTTAGTCTCCTTCCCCTAGTTTTGAGCTGCTACTTTTTCTCCATCTCCCCCTCCTTGCTCCTACATTCCAGAACACTAATGTAGACAAGTCCCTGGCAGACTTTATCTATGATTTTGTAGCATCTTTGTAATTCTGGGAGGGTTAATCTAAGGTCAAGTTGCTGATGAACTTTTAAATAAACGGTTAAATAAATGTTAATTTTACAATGAACAGTATCATTGTATAAGTGTACGTTGTATATACTACTGATACCATTCTAGCACAGCACTGTTCACTGTTCCATAACATATGGAGGGTGGTGCTGTAAGTTGTAAATAGGAACACAGCACACAGCACAACTATACATCTATAACTGGAAACATGTTATGCAGATACATAGAAAAGGAATGCTATATTTGTAATAGTCATTTATGTGCAAATACACACACACTGTTATAATGAACACACCCACACATGACATTGACAGTGAGACAGTGCGCCTTTAAAAAGGATACCACCGGAGAAGTAAAGAAAGGAGGATTGGGGCTTTCAGAAGGATGAGCTCCATGACAGGACAAGTGAGGATGGTGTGTCACCCAGGACACTAAAGCCAATCTACAGCTGCTGAAAGCTTTCATGGCATTGCAAACAGACCCTTCACTTGATATGAACTGTCTACAACATAAACTTGGACTGTAAAGCTTTTCTCAACTATTTATTTCTGTAAATTTTATTATTTTAAAGAAGAAGCAACAAATTTTATAAAGAAACCCCTCTGATGTCATCCTACTGTGGCGAGCCATAATATTTCAGCCAAGTAAGTAAGGATATGAAAAAGAGTTTACCATTTTCTACATGAACTCACTGTGATTAATCCTCCTTGCATTACAAAGTTGCTACAAAGTTGCAGATAGGGACTTATTTACATCAGCAGGAGGTGGAGACAGAGAAAGAAGCTGACACACAGTTTATTGTGTGAGACAGAAAGCAGCTGAAAACTAGGGGAAGGAGACTAAATACATAATGACAAGTATGAAATGTATTGTTAGTCTTACCATGGGCAGTAAGATGTGAAAAGTTATGTTTGAGCAGAGTATCCTTTTAGGCTGGGTTCACACACAGTATATTTCAGTATTTGGTCAGAATTTTGCAACCTCAACCAGGAGTGGATTAAAAACACAGAAATGCTCTGATCACACACTGTTGAAATTGAGCGGATGGCCACCATATAATGGGAAATAACTACCATTATTTCAATACAACAGCCGTTGTTTTATAATAAGAAAAATATTTGCCATTAAATGACGGCCATCCCCTCAATTTCAACATTATGTAATTATAGCCTTTATTTGTTTTTAATCCACTCCTGATTTTGGTTGCAATAGGAGGACCACAATACTGACTGAAATATTCTGTGTGTGAACCCAGCCAGAATATGCATGTATATGATTAACCTGAAAATTACACAACACATTAATTTAAATAATTAAATTAATCACTATCATTGAAATATTATTCAAAATATTTAGAATTTTACTTCATAATTATTATGGCAGCTATAATTTTAGCTTTCTGAACTGATTTTACATATCTTTTTTTTTTCTTACAGCACAGTTCAGTATTTTTTAAAAACTTTTGAGCAGTAAATGTCAACAAGAATTTCAAGATATGGAGCTGTGTTATTAAAAATAAATGTTCAAAAATAATTACTAGTGATGAGCGAATACTGTTCAATCTAATAGATATTCGATCGAATAGTAAGATATTCGAATATTCGATATTCATATGAATATCCCGCAAATATTCAATAAATATTTGATAAGCGTTCAAATCCCCCAGCTTCCGGTTTTACCCTCCAAATGGTCAAATAGATATTTTTCACTTATCGAATACTTGTTCCCATAGACTTTAATGGGATCGAATATTCAAATATTCGCGGGATATACGTACGAATATCGAATATTCAAACATCTCACTATTCGCTCATCACTAAATATTACCAAATTTCCAAATTTTTATTGGCTTATTGTTACTGTAAAGCTGGGTTCACACAAAAAATGCTATGCTATTCATCCCCTTTTTGTTATTCTGTTTTATAGGTAAACAATGCTGCAGACAGAGATTACATTAACCCCTTAGCGACCCATGACGTATCTGATACGTCATGGTGCCGCGTGGGGTGTTCAGAGCGGGATCCCACTGGGACCCCGCTCTGAACGTCGCTGATCCCGGCTGATATGTGCAGCCGGGCAGTGCCTCTATTATCCGGCGCGGGTCCCGCTGCTGCGCCGGCTAATTAAGCCTCTAAGTGCAGCTGTCAAACCTGACAGCTGCACTTAGAGGCTTCAGACCTCACATCCCTGGTGTCTAGTGGGACGGATCTTTTCTTCTGCCCGTGTCGGGCCTCAGCGTCGGAATGACGCTGATCCCGGCTCGGCAATAGATTGCTATGGCCTGCAGCAGGCCAAAGCAATCTATAACCGATCTCATCGATCTTTGCTGTGTATATACACAGCATTAATCTCTAAGAGAGATCATTGCTGTTTATATACAAGTCCCCCAGGGGGACTTCAAGTTACAGTAAAAAAAAAAAAGTAAAAATGTTTTTTTATTAATAAAAAATCCCCTCCCCTATTAAAAGTCCAAATCACCCCCCTTTTCCCATTTTATAAATATAAATAAACAAATAAATATGTTTGCTATCGGCGCGTGCGTAATCGCCCAAACTATTAATTAATCACATTACTGATCTCGCACGGTAAATGGCGTCAGCGCCAAAAAATCCCAAAGTGCAAAATTGCGCATTTTTGGTCGCATCAAATCCAGAAAAAATTTAATAAAAAGTGATCAAAAAGTCGTATATGCGCAATCAAGGTACAGATAGAAAGAACACATCATAGCACAAAAAATGACACCTCAAACAGCCCCATAGACCAAAGGATAAAAGTGCTATAAGCCTTGGAATAGAGAGATTTTAAGGAACATATATTTGTTAACAATGGTTTGAATTTTTTACAAGCCATCAGATAATATAAAAGTCATACATGTTATATATCGTTGTAATAATAACGACTTGAGGAACATGCATAACAAGTCAGTTTTACCATGGGGCGAACGGCGTAAATGCAAAACTCCCCGAAATCAAAACAAATTCCTTTTTTTTTTCAATTTAACAGTGCCAATGATTTTTTCCGGTTTCGTTGCATATGTTATGGAAAAATAATGCCTGTCATTGCAAAGTACAACTTGTTTTGCAAAAAATAAGTGCTCATATACGTCTCTAGGTGAAAAAATGCAAGCGCTATGGACTTTTAAACATAAAGTGGAAAAAGCAAAAGTGCAACAACGAAAATTGGCTTTGACCTTAAGGGGTTAAAGAGGTTGTCCAGGCAACACTAACTTGTCACCTATCCACAGGATAAGAGACAAGTAACAGATTGAGGGTGGTCTGATCTCTGTACACCCCGTCAATCTCTGTGTGGGGGCTAATTATTTTTAAATGTATGAATTAAATTTATTATTATTATTATTATTATTATTATTATATTTTTTTTTTGGGGGGGTGTTAACAATCTAATGAAGAAAAAACACAGCAATCCTGGCACTTTGTTCCTTTTTTCATTATTGGTGTTCACAGAGTGGCAACACGATCAATACTAGTCAATGGTATGCTATTGTTATGCATTGATCAGTGAAATCGGCACCCTGCTACTAGAGTTTGCCTTGAATTTATCATATGGTTGTGCTGCTTACATCATCTTTTTGTATTTTATTCTTTGCACAGACATTTCTGGCTCAATGATGGATGAATTGCTTCTCTAGGAAAACATATTATGGTAAATTTAAAAGTGAGAGACTTGATCTGTGAGCAGAACAATGAAACAGAAAATTAAAAGGAAAAAAAAGAAAGAAAGAATGAGATATGTCTGATTAATTTTACTAATTAACATTTGAGACCTAAATGGATATCTAAGAAACTGGGCGTTTAGAAGGAGATATAATTATTTAGGTGTCTTGTGTCCAGTCTCTTCATTGATTTCTGTGAATGACTGTACAGTATGCAGAAGCCATGTACAGTATGTTAGATCACATGACTCTCTCCATGCAATAGCTTGGTTAGTTGGCTTGTCAAGATCCTGATTAAGAAAGAAGTTGCTTCTTTTGGCAATAATATTAAAATAGAGATTAGGGTTTTGGCAAAGTCTCTTTAGAAGTGACTTAGTTGAGTTTAGACTTGCGTATTGAAAACTATGGTAGGCTACCATTAAGCAGGGCTCCTATACAAATAGTATTGTACTCAGCTGGAAGGGCTCTAAACACTTTAGAGTCGGTGGTGATTAACTTCAAAATACAACCACTACTCACAGCTGTAAATCCGTCTGCTGCTGATCGAGAGCACTGAGTGGCACGTCCAGTATTACAGGCCCCACTCAAGGGTAAGACAGCTGTTGGGGTTCTCTTTAGGTCCTTGTAAGTTGCAGGGGGGTAAGTCGGTGTAGTTGTTCTTTACCAGACCTCTGTTTTCACAAAAGTTCCTGTAGGTTGCAGGCCTTGGAGAAGAGATCCAAGTCAGTAGAAAACAGGTGCATAGCAATGCTAGGTGAATGCAACAGCAGACCTCGCATGTCCATACCAACTGGTGCTGGCTGTGTACAGTCCATGAATAAAGCTTGCAAACACTGAGAATTTAGAAGAAAATGGCAATTGAAATATTACTCTTCTTTTTCAACAAGGAAAAGCAGAGACAGGTAACAGGCATTTTGCGGCTCAGTGCCGCTTTGACGAACCCTGACTCCCAAAGCCCCTCCCTTATATACAACTTTATCATTATGTGTAGACAAAAAAACATAATAGAAGTTAAAAACAAGAGTAAGGACCATATGCACAGTGCATTATGATTATACAAGATTGATGTCACTACTAGAGATGAGTAGCTATTCAATCGAGCATTGCACTATTCAATAAATTCATTTTCGATCAAATATTCAATTGAAAATTTGAATCTTAAAGGAGTTGTCCAGCAGAAACATTTTTCTTTTTAAATCAACTGGTGTCAGAAAGTTATATAGATTTGTTATTTACTTCTATTTATAAATCTCAAGTCTTTCCATATTTATCAGCTGCTGTATGACCTGCAGGAAGTGTTTTAGGGTGCCTTCACTCATACCGACTCACAGTAGAAAACACGCTGCGAGTTTCTGCTACGAGCTGAAGTCCTGGAAGGCCCCTATCACTACATACAAGCAGTGGTCTGAAAGACCGCTGCATGTATGTAATGCAGCCGCCCCCTTAACCCCTTCGGCTCCCGCACCGCTGTCTCCATACATTACCTGGCTCTGGCTGCACGGGGTCCCAGGGTCCTGCTCTGCCGCCCAGTTAATCAGTGTGTTACCCAGCCACAGCCCTTATTTACATTCAGAAATAGTGCTCTCTGCTGCCACCTACTGTATGTTCATGTCAGGAACTGTTCAGAGAAGCTGCAAATCCCCATAGAAAACCTCTCTTGCTCAGGACAGTTTCTGTCTCGGCCAGAGATGTCAGCAGACAGCAGTGTCAGACTTAAAATAAAACATCACTTCCTGAAGGACATTTAGTAGCTAATAAGTATGGGAAGACTTGAGATTTTTAAATAGAAGTAAATTAGAAATCTAAAAAAAATTCCTAAAACCAGTTAATTTGAAAGATTTTTTATTTTTTTTGCTGGATAACCCCTTTAACCCTTTGAGGACTAGGCCAAAATGACCCAGTGGACTGTGCAAATTTTGATCTTTGCGCTTTTGTTTTTCCCTCCTCCCCTTCTAAGAGCTCTAGCACTTTCAGTTTTCTATCTACAAGGCCATGTAATTGCTTGTTTGTTACAGGAATAGTTGTACTTTGAAATGGCGTCTTTCATTTTACCATAACATGTATGAAGGAATCCCAAATATATTATTTATGAAGATATAAATAGGTGAAATCATAAAAAAGTGCACAGTAACGATCTAAGGTGCAGCTCACCTGTATCTGATTTGGCTGAGGTTAACTGGAATACACCTTCCAATGTACACAGTAACTAAAAAATTCTTAAACATACCAGTCCTCAAAGCAAAATCTGATAATATGTGTCAATTTATTGTAATAAAATGTAATAAAAATATATATAAATATATAATAAAAAGAAAAAGAAAAAAAAATCTTAAACCTGAAGTGTCTTTCTGTCTAGTCCAGGATAAAATACTCATAAACACATTAAAAGCATAAACCATACAAATACATAAGCCCCGGGGCCCTTATAGTACAATAGATCAACACAGAGGGTTAGGGAATGCGGTACAAAAGCATATGAAAACAAATGGAAGAAAAAAGAAAACAAAACATAAAGGTGTAAAAGTGTATAAAACAACTAGATACTCATATAAATAGCCATATAGTCATTGTACTGCAATGCTTCAAATATATAATCAGCACAAAAAGTGGTAGAACTGGTCTTTTGGTTCAGACTGTAATAAGGGTGAGGTTTAAAGAAAAGAAGGAAAAGTGTGCTTTGGAGGGAAATTTGAATGATCCAAGACGGCAGAAGAAAACTTGTAGGTAAAAATATGGTGGGTTTAATTCTTCACCAAAAGGAGGTACAAATATCATATAAGCAGGATACCAATCATAAGAGAAATAAGGCAATAGTCTTACAAATGTCTTAGAATGTCTCTGTGGTTCAAGTCTCAGAGTCCCAAAAATGATGGGAATGTAGTCTCTTTCCAATGGTGACTGAAGATTTGGCTAGAGAACAAAGAACTTCCTTGGGTGAATTCCTGAGGTGGGGGCTAACAAACCCCAGATGTGCGTGGAGGCTTCTCTTGAAAGATGGTATACCAAAAGACCCCCCAACCAACTAACCTTCTAAGTCTATATACTCTCCTGACCGGGAAAATATATACACTTATGCCCAAATATGGTTACACCCAGTACAACCTATATCCCAAAAATGGTATACTGGCAAAGCTCCAAGTGGATTGGTCAAGCTGGACACGTAGCTATATCTCACTATGATCCATACATTACCCACGTGACCATTTAGACACGACCATATTAGGACTTCCAGTCATCCACCATTTTGGAGGTCAAGAAATTACTAGGTGAGAGTTAAGCCCTATACTCAATATGAGAGTGGAGAAGAGAATGAGACTGGAGTACAGTGTAGATATATCTTGGATGATAATAATTTGGTTCCACTAATGCCAAAAATAATATGATCCATTCAGCCATTAATAAGGTTAGATGTTATAGATGGGGTTACAGGTTATTAGTTTTTTACATTTCCCCCTCTTTATGCTTTGGAAATAATTTCCAAGCATAAAATTTTCATGCAAACCCATTCATTCCTCCATTCGTATCACATTCGTATCACATTCATCCGTCACCGCATGTCACACTTTGTCATGGATCGTATTATTTTGCTTGGCTTGTGGTATAACTTGTTCCAAATTGTTTACAGACTTAGTATTTTGTATTCTCTTCACCATTTCTCTTATTATATTGTCTCCTTTGTTTACCTCTAATTTTACCTTGCTATACAATTTTTTCATTCTATACATCAGGAATATTTGATAAATAATACATAATAATACAAGAATAGAAATAATAACAATAGGATTAGATAATATGTTTCCTGCAGCAGAATTCACAGAAGTTTTCGACCACATATTTACTATTATCCACCAACTATACCCTGACATCTGATCCCATTCATGTCGGATTTGTTCCAATTGGCCCTGTTGGTGTTGGAAAGTAATATCAGCATTCTGTAATTGTTTCTGTAACACTTCCAATAGCCCTTTATCCTTCTTTATCTCCTCAGTCCATTGCTGCCAAGGGAACTGATTTACCTGAGTAAGATTTAGTTGTATCGGTAACGCCCTGAGATGTTCTGTATTGAGAGACGTTACACTGATCTTTTCCCCCTGTATCTCTATGGCTTTGACATCGCCTTCCATACAATATAATCCTCTAGATAAAGTCTCTCTATGGATACAAGTGCTAAAAAATGCTGTTACCACTTCCTCCTCCAACATCACCTGGAAACAGATTTTCCTCAATTCCACCTGAGTTACAAGATCATTGATAGATGTCACCGTCTCAATTCTTGCCTGGCATGATGTCTGATTGTGATAGCAAGAATGATGAATAACCTTGTCTTGACCCATTAAACAAATGATCTTAGAATCAAAGTGCAGACATGATGATAAGTCTAATTGTACCAAATCATCCCCCTCAACTACAAACTGTGTGTATTGTAAGTGATAGAGAATGACCTGTGTATCACTAACAGGAATACCTAATACTGTGACAGGTACGAGTGACTGTTCGTTCCCAGTTATTGGTATTAATGAGGTGCCAATACAAACCTCTTCATCACAGCCGTTCCACTTATTTACCCATAACTCCATGTGTCTTAAGCTGAAGCCATAACGTTCGGGTAAATTTTTCAATAGACCTAAAGGTACGATGCCACCTTGCAAAGCCTGAGTGATCATCTTTAGGTTAGTTGAGTACTCCACTTGGATCTCTAGACAAGCCCTGGAGACTTGCGTCTCTTCTTGACTTCCTATTAATCCAAGGGAAACCTCCTGAAGATGAGACACTGAGGATCCCAATACTTTGGCTGTATCTAGAATCATACTTTCAACGAGCTGGTTCAACCCTTTTTGTACTGCTACTCCTTTATTACCAATATATCCTCATAGCCTGTTGGAGTACACTCCCATGTTCCTGATTGATTATTGTGTATGTAGTTACCCTGAAACTGTGTAAACCCAGTCTTAGGTCCTGCCTTTATATTCATTTCTATGGTGGCATTATGTTCAAAATGGATTTCTACACAACATGTAGCTTCATATCCCACACAAAGATCCCCAACTAAGTCATTGGCAGTATCAATGTCTCTTGTATCCAACAAATCATCAACGATGGTAACTTCTCTAGATTTGCGCAAGATCAGTTCCTTCTGAGTTGGTTCCTTGAATTCGCTTGCAGATCGTTTAGAAGAATAATGATGTACTTCATATATCGTACATATGGATAATATGAGAAATATTGGTGTTAGGAAACACCTCTTCTTCACATCCTGTAGACATCGACTTCCCTCTTGAAGATTTCGCTCCGTCCGGAGATGACTTTTATTCGTCATTTTACTTCTGAGAGGTTTGACCTGTAAAGACAAGCAGTATCATTAATCAGGTACATACAGTTTGCACTGATCAACATGTATCCATAACTTATGCTGTCTACGCTTATTTTTAATCGTCTTAGCTGTTCTTTGAACTAGGATCATAACCTGACCCATTGTGTCAATGATTTCAAAAGGACCTTCCCAGTTACTTTCCCAAGGTCCACTCTTCCTAAAGGTTTTTATCATTACAAAAGCTCCCTTTACAAATTTAGAAGAATGAGGAGGTACCATGCGCTGCATTCTAGATGCTGCATGCGGTAGAATCGTTTCCAGATTCTCTTGGAGTAACTGTAGCCATTTAGTTCTTGCTATGGCATCTTTCTGTGGTGTCGACAAAAATGGTTCATTAGGAAACACCAGAGGCATTTTCCTACCTGTCATCAATTCAAACGGAGTAAACTGTGTAGTTGAAGAGCTTGACCCTCTGATACTCATGAGTACAAAAGGTATTGCATCAACCCACGTATTACCTCTGTCCAATAACATTTTGGCAATTCTGGACTTAATCGTTCTGTTCATCCTTTCAACAATCCCTGCTGACTGTGGATGATAAGGCACATGGAATCGTTGTTGTATACCTAAGATTGAACATACAGCTTGCATAACTTTGCCAGTAAAATGGCTACCTCGGTCAGAAGATATTAACTTCGGGATCCCCCATGTACAAAAGACATGATTCACCAATGCTCTAGCCGTAGATAAAGCATCGTCTTTCCGGACCGGAACCAGTTCCACCCATTTAGAGAAAACATCCACCACAACTAAGGCGTATTTAAGACCGTTCTTACCCGCAACTAGAGGTCCGATGTAGTCTATTTGTAAAGATGCCCACGCCCCCTCTGCAGGTGCAATCCTCAGAAGTGGAGGTTTCTGTCCTTTCGGCCTTGGATTCACTTGAGCACAAACAAGACATGACTGAACAACTCGTTGTACAGTCAATTCCATGGAAGTCCAGAAAAATTTTCCTTTAAGGACTTCCATCAACTTCTGTTGACCCAAATGACCCAGACTTTCATGGTTAAAACGAGTGAACTCCATTTGCAAGTGTTTTGGTACAACTGGTAATAAGTTTCCATCTTTTTCATAACACACCACTCCATTTTCACAAACAAATGGATGTGTTATATTGTTCTTGCATTCAATGATGAACTGATCTTTCATCTGCTCCTCACTGAATGATATCACCTTATTCTCAACAATCTTAATTGGTACAGCTTCCAGAGATTCAGTCTCCATCACTATCTCTCCTGTCAGAGCTGCCTTTTTTGCAAGAAAATCCGCCTTCTCATTGCCCACAGCTAAATCACTAGTTCCTTTCCTGTGTCCTGGAACTTTGACAATGGCATATTTGTTAGGATTTTTGGAAGCAAGCTCAAAGATAGTTTGCAATGTGTCTTTGTGGACTAACACCTTGTTAGAAGAATCCACAAATCCTCTTCTTTTCCACACAGATAGGTAATCAGTCAATGATCGAACAACATAAGCACTGTCACTGTAAATTACCAAGGGACCACCGTTCTCTCTCTCATTGAGCTCCAAAACTGTTTTAACAGCTTCAAGCTCTGCTCTCTGAGCTGAGAAACCTCCTGGTAATCTGTACATTAATTCTCGACTTTGGTTTGGAAACCAGATGCCACATCCAGTATGATATGTGCCTCTTAGACAGAAACGTGATCCGTCAACAAAAACTGGGTTATCATCTTCACCTGCTTCTCTTCTAAAGAGAATTGGATACTCCCCCTGAAACGTATCAATGCACTCATGACACTCCCCCTCATACTGCATTAGTTGAGGAAGAACGTACTTTGCATTGTGGTCTACTTCAATCTGTTTTGGGGACAAAGATAACAACCAATGTGCAAATCTCTGATGGGAAACACCTGGCACACTCTTTTCAAGAAGAAGTTTCAAAGTAGAGTGAGGAGTTTGCAAAATTAATTTGTCAAATCCCACAATGTGTTCTGTAGCCTTAACTGCAAAATGCACGCCCACTAGATGCCTGGCACAAGTTTCAAATCCCTTCTCCACCGGAGAAAGAAGTTTAGAAAAATAACCAATGATCCTCCATTCATTACCCTGCTGTTGTAACAGGACAGCTGAGACAGCCGTCTCAGACGTATGAACCTGTATTCCAAAAGCCTTTGAGGGATACATTGTAGCCAGAGCTGGAGCTCTCTGCAAATCAAGTTTCAATTGCTCAAAAGCCATCTGCTGTTCATTACCCCAAACAAAGGATTTGTCATCATCAGTATCTTTCAATACATCATACAGAGGCTTGGCCTTCTCTGCAAATCCTTCAATGAACTCTCTGGAAAAATTCACAAGACCCAAAAACTGTCTCAAACTTTTGTATGTTGTAGGGACAGGCAACAATGCAATAGTCTCCACTCTTTCCTGTAGAGGGCGTCTCTGACCAGGACTAATCCAAACTCCCAAGTATCTAACCTCATGTTTCAACAGTTGTACTTTCTTTGGGTTCAATTTCAGCCCAGATTCATGCAACACTCTGAACAATTCATCCAACAAAATCAGATGAGTCTCCCTGTCCTCCGTTGCCAACAAAATGTCATCCACATATTGCAAAATACAATCTGGCCTAGAAAATTTTGACAACACTTTTGCCAACGCCTGATGAAATACACTTGGGGATAGGTGAGCCCCTTGCGGAAGCCTGCAAAAAACGTACTGTTCATCGCCGAACGAAAAACTGAATTTATATCTCGATTCTTTTTGTATAATTAACGAGAAGAAGCCGTTACTTACATCTAACACGATAAAATATTTCGCCCTTGCGTTCAACCGCGCCATTATATCAGGTGTGCTGGCCACGATAGGCGCTACATTTGGCGTATACTTATTAAACAACCTCAAATCCAAAAGCATCCTGACTGATTTGTCACTTTTCATCACTGCCCAAATTGGATTATTTGTTATTGAATTGGCTTTGCAAACAACTCCTTGTTGAAGAAATTCCTTAATTATCTTAGACAAAGGCTCTATGGTTTCTGGCGGCAACTTGTACTGCTTCTGTGGGGGAGGGTCTAATCCATCCACTCTGACTTCAAATCCTTTCAATGTTCCAACCTCATTCCTGAACTGAGCCCATAGAGAAGGATATTTCTGCACAATCTCAACAAGTTCCAGATTATCATTGTCTACCTCTGGCCAAACATGATTTGGAGAAATTTGCTCAACCAAATTAATCCCTGCAACTGAAGCATAATCACTTGGATCAACCACCACAGCTTTACAATTTTTATTGCCTTTCCAGATCACTTGATTTGCTAGATCAATGATCCAGCCTTTGGCTTTCATCAAATCAGTACCAAGAATATTCTGAGAACTAGGACAATACCAAACATCAATCTCTATGCTCAAATAACCAGGAATCTCAAACAAAACACCTTTCACCAAAGTTGCGTCAGTGGTCCCCTTCCCACTGAAACCAACAATTGTACAAACTGGAGCATTAGGGCTTAACAACATGTGCTGCTGATTAGTTACACTGAGCTGAGCTCCTGTATCCAAAAGGAATGTGACGTCATTACCATCAAGAATCCCCCTCACAAACGGCCTTCCACAATTATCCACTGAGAAAGGGGCTACAAGTTCCAGTGAACAATGGGTTAAAACATTCTTTAGTCAATGGGAGGATGGCACACCCTCCTCAGGTCTCCCTGCCCCCCTGCTGTCCGGGATAGCAGAACCATTCTTTTTCATTTCCTGTATCTGTCTTGTTAGGTCTGCATACGGAGATGTAGAAGTACTTTCTCCAGACACAGAATTTGTAATAGTCGGGGCTGTTGGGACTAAACCATTTTCATGGGACCTAGAAAGTTGTCTACGGAGAAAAGCACGGCACTGATTTTTGATGTGACCAGGCCTCTTACAAAAAAAACACGTGGCCTGAATTCTACCTCTTTTCTGGGTCCTAAATTCCCCCTGTCCAGCAGCCTGATGTATCTGTGGTTTGGGTAGGCTGCCCTGGGTTTGCTCTAACTGTTGATCACTTTTATTCTGCACAGTTGCAACCTTAGCCTTCACCTGATTCACTTTGATTGATCTCCTTATGCGATCAATAAAAGTAGCCGTCTCATGCAAGGATGGCTTTTCTGACGCAATATGCAAAGACAAAGAATCCAAATAACCAAACTTTTTCACAAATGCAGCAATCATTTCCGGAGGCTCCTCCCCCTCCTCCACCTTCATTACCATGCGGTACGCTTTCTCAAATTTCATCAGAAATGAGAACGGGTCCTCCTGTGGGCTAACTTTTAATGATTCCAATATAGACAAAGAAGGGAGAGGCTCTCCTGTCATAAACAGAAGTAATTGCCTCAACCGATCCGAATCCGAACTATGATAGCCATCGCTCCTCAGAGATGTCTCTAATCTTTTTGACATATGGGAGGGTAACCAAACCTTGAATACTTTATTCTTTTGTTCCTCAGTCAGATTAAACTTATCACAATTCGACAGACCAAGAGAGGGATTCCCATCATCCTCTCATTGACTTGCAGTAGAATCACACAGTGAAAGCAGGCAGATGGGGGTAGTAGTCCTGGCTCACTGGACTGATCCCACTTTGTTGTTAAAATTCAAAAGTCATAAAAAATCATAAAAAAGAATGCAATATGGTAACGTTTGGGGGGTTCCTGTGTCTACGTAATGCACTATATGGTAAAAGCGACAAGATACCATTATTCTATAGGTCAGTCCGAACAAAACCATATGCAGGTTCACACAGATTCTCTTATGTTATATATATTTTTTTAATTAAATCCTTTTTTGGCAATTAATTATTAATAAAATGGGCCTATTGTGACGCTTATAGCGCTTTTATTTTTACACCTATGGGACTGTATAGGGAGTCATTTTTTCCGCCATGATCTCTAGTTTTTATTAATACCATATTTGTGAAGATCGGACGTTTTGATTAAATTTTTTCCCTGTTTTCGTCTACACCGTTCACAGTTCGCAATGACGCTTGTTATATTTTAATAGATTGGACAATTATGCACGCTACGGTATATTATATATTTATTTCTTTTTATATGTTTTATTTATATAATGGGAAAGGGGGTGATTTAAACTTTTATTGGGGGAGGGGTTTTGGGGTAATGTGTTAGTGATTTTAACTTTGTACATTGTACATTGATTACTTTGATTACCTCCGGGGGTCCGTTTTAACAATCGGGACCCCCGCAGTCACACTGCAGGGGTCCCGATCGGTAAGTGACAGGGGACTCCCCCTGTCACTTACACTTAAACGCGATCGCGGCGTTTAAGGAGTTAATTTCACTCTGCAGCACGATGGCTGCAGTTTTTATTAACAGTGAGGTGCCGGCTGCGGATTGCAGCCGGCCCCCACCTGCTATGAAGCGTGCTCCACTCCGGAGCGCACTTAATAGTTTAGGACGTACCGGTACGTCCTGGGTCGCCTGGGCACAGACTTCCAGGACGTATCGGTACGTCCTATGTCGTCTAGGGGTTAAAGAACTGCACTTAACGAACTGAATGTTGTTAGTTTATATTTACTGAATAAAGCTAATTTTCATTTTAATTTTGCTATTTTTCATTTACAACAGCAAAACTGGAATGAAAATATGCTGTTTTAAGTAAACCGACTTTTAGTAAATCGTGTGATATAATCAAATAGAGGATCCCTTTCCCGTCTATTTCATTATAGCAAGAAATGTTTTACTTCCTATTGGTTTGCAGTCCTTAGATTTTCATCATCTACTGGTAGCATCCTGAATTGCAGAAGTTGCAAAGATAAGAATCCTTGTTAAGACCTCCTTGATGCAATAATCAGGGGTGGGCTGGGCCGGGGGGCAAGGGGGCACGTGCCCCCCGGGCGGGTCTTCCACACCAATGAGAGGGCCGCGACCCGTGGCCGACCCTCTGCTATAATTGAGACTGAAAGAATAGCGCGGCCGGCCGCCGCGGTATTCCCTCAGACTCTTCTGGGCCGCTTGATCCCCTCAGGAGCCCCAGACGTGCCGCGTGCAGGCACGTCTGCAGGCACCTACATCAGGTCCTTCCCTGACGCGCCGCTGAGGACCTGAGAGCGGAGAGAGGAGCCGATGTGCTGCAGCAGCAGGGAGAAGCTGCTGCAGACTGAAGATCCGGCCCGAGGAGAGGTGAGTTGTTTTTCTATTTTTTTTTAAACCCCTTCACATGTGGCAACCCAGGGTGGGGGGTGGGGGGTGAAGGGGGGGCTATTCTATAAAGGAGAAAGCACAGGGGGGCTATTCTATGAGGGGGGATGCTTAGGGGGGATATTCTATATGGGGGTAGCACAAAGGGGCTATTCTATATGGGGGATGCACAGAGGGGCTATTCTATGAGGGGGATGCACAGGGGGGGGCTATTCTATATGGGGGGATGCACAGGGGGGGGTATTCTATTAGGGGGGATGCACAGGGGGGCTATTCTGTAAGGGGGGATTCACAGATGGGCTATTCTATAAGGGGGGGGGGCTATTCTATAAAGGAGAAAGCACAGAGGGGCTATTCTATGAGGGGGGATGCTTAGGGGGGCTATTCTATATGGGGGATGCACAGAGGGGTTATTCTATTAGGGAAGATGCACCGGGGGGCCATTCTATGATGGGGGATGCTTAGGGGGGCTATTCTATATGGGGGATGCACAGATGGGCTATTCTATATGGGGGGATGCACAGGGGGCTATTCTATATGGGGGATGCACAGGGGGGCTATTCTATATGGGGGATGCAAAGGGGGCTATTCTATATGGGGGGATGCACAGGGGGCTATTCTATATGGGGGGATGCACAGGGGGGCTATTCTATATGGGGGGATGCACCGGGGGGGGGGGGGGGGAGCTATTCTATATGGGCGATGCACGGGGGGCTATTCTATAAGGGAGGATGCACGGGGGGGCTATTCTAAATGGGGGATGCATGGGGGGGCTATTCTATATGGGGGGATGCACAGGGGGGCTATTCTATAAGGGGGGATGCACAGGGGGGCTATTCTATAAGGGAGAATGCACAGGGGGGTTATTCTAAAAGGGAGAATGAACAGGGGGGCTATTCTATAAGGGAGAATGCACAGGGGGGGCTATTCTATAAGGGAGAATGCACAGGGGGGCTATTCTATAAGGGGGATTGCACAGGGGGGGCTATTCTATAAGGGAGGATGCACGGGGGGGCTATTCTAAATAGGGGATGCATGGGGGGCTATTCTATATGGGGGGATGCACAGGGGGGCTATTCTATAAGGGGGATGCACAGGGGGGCTATTCTATAAGAGAGAATGCACAGGGGGGTTATTCTAAAAGGGAGAATGCACAGGGGGGCTTTTCTATAAGGGGGATGCACAGGGGGGCTATTCTATAAGGGGGGATGAACAGTGGGGCTATTCTATAAGGGGGGATGCACAGGTGGGCTATTTTATAAGGGGGATGCACAGGGGGGGCTATTCTAGGATGCACAGGGGGGGCTATTCTATAAGGGGGGATGCACAGGGGGCTATTCTATAAGGGGGATGCACAGGGGGGGGGGCTATTCTATATGGGGGGATTGCACAGGGGGGCTATTCTATATGTGGGGATGTACAGGGGGGCTATTCTATAAGGATGATGCACAGGGGGGCTATTCTATAAGGGGGATGCTCAGGGGGCTATTCTATAAGGGGAAATGCACAGGGGGCTATTCTATAAGGGGTATGCACAGGGGGGCTATTCTATATGGGGGGATGCACAGGGGGGCTATTCTATAAGGGGGGATGTACAGGGGGGCTATTCTATATGGGGGGATGCACAGGGGGCTATTCTATAGGGGGGATGCACAGGGGGGGCTATTCTATATGGGGGATGCACAGGGGGGCTATTCTATAAGGGAGAATGCACAGGGAGGGCTATTCTATATGGGGGGTGCACAGGGGGGGCTATTCTATAAGGGAGAATGCACATGGGGGGCTATTCTATAAGGGGGGATGCACAGGGTGGGCTATTCTATTAGGGGGGATGCACAGGGGGGCTATTCTATAAGGGGTGATGCACAGGGGAGCTATTCTATAAGGGAGAATGCACAAGGGGGCTATTCTAAAAGGGAAAATGAACAGGGGGGCTATTCTATAAGGGAGAATGAACAGGGGGCTATTCTATAAGGGAGAATGAACAGGGGGGCTATTCTATAAGGGAGAATGAACAGGGGGCTATTCTATGAGGGGGGATGCACAGGGGGACTATTCTATAAGGGAGAATGCACAGGGGGGGGGGGCTTTTCTATATGGGGGATGCACAGAGGGGCTATTCTATATGGAGGGATGTACAGCAAAGGGGCTATTCTATATGGGGGATGCACAGGGGGGCTATTCTATAAGGGGTGATGCACAGGGGAGCTATTCTATAAGGGAGAATGCACAAGGGGGCTATTCTAAAAGGGAGAATGAACAGGGGGGCTATTCTATAAGGGAGAATGAACAGGGGGCTATTCTATAAGGGAGAATGAACAGGGGGGCTATTCTATAAGGGAGAATGAACAGGGGGCTATTCTATGAGGGGGGATGCACAGGGGGACTATTCTATAAGGGAGAATGCACAGGGGGGGGGGGGCTTTTCTATATGGGGGATGCACAGAGGGGCTATTCTATATGGAGGGATGTACAGCAAAGGGGCTATTCTATATGGGGGATGTACAGCAGGGGGGCTTTTCTATATGGAGAGATGTGCAGCGGGGGGGGGGGGTATTCTATATGGAGGGATGTATAAATGAGGATGTTGCTGGGGCAAGAAGCCTAAATTGTCTGTCTGGCAGATCCCGTGGAGAGGAGTCATGGCCAGAGAAGCCTTCATTATGGCCGGAGCCAGATGGAGAAGAAAAAGAAAAGTGGACGTCTCTTCATGCAGAGAAGACGCCTACTGTGAGTCACTGAATGTAACTGCACTATAATCACTTATAAGGTCTTATAACTTATCAGGGGTGTCAAACTCCGTCCCTCCAGGTGTTGCAAAACTACAATTCCCGTCATGCTTTATCTGTCCAGTCATGATGGGATTTGTAGTTTTGTAACAACTGGAGGGACGGAGTTTGACACCTGTGTTCTTATACCTGAGAGAGTGTTTTGCAACAGGATCTGAAATCTCACACATGCAAAGGTGTGCAGTGAAATAAAATGTTCTGCAATGAATTTGGGTGAGGAACTGACAGGAGTGGTGTAGAAGGAAAGGGTGGGAGAACTGTAATAAAAAGCTGAGGGAAGGCAATGAATTTTATGATTTGTAGTAGTAGTAGTTAACTTCTCAACCAGGAAGCACAGTAATTATTTGTTATGGTTCAAAGCAAGTTTGTGATGGCTACAAACCTATACAATACCTTGAACTCTGAAGTAGTCTGTCATGATCGCGCCTGAAAAGGCATCAGTGCCACCCTCTGCTGCGAAGATTAGACCTCTGCGCCAAAGACTGCGATTTTGGCCATAATCTTCCATTTATTCTGTGTTTAGTTTGCCTTGTTTTTGCCCTGTCTGAACTGTGTCTTATTCCTTCTGGTCTGCTAATTGTTTTCCCTGCCCCACCCGTGTCTGTGCTGCTAGTTTCTTCTGGTCTTGTAACAGTTAACCTGCCTTTGCCTCAGTGATTGACAGCTGGTCCCTCCTATCACTTTCTGGACATGGTTCCTGGTGTCCTATTTAAGATTGCAGCTTCTGCCTGTGCCTTGCCGGTTATTGACTTGTCTCTGCCTGCTTGTGGTTCTGTTTTTTTGCTTCTCCTGATTCCTGCCTTGTATCTTTTGACCTCGCTTGCTTGCTGCCTGCCCCCGACCATATTGCCTGTTATTTGACTACTCTTTTGGATCCTGATTTTGTACCTTTGCTGCCAGACTGTTGTGAACCGGATTCCTGACCATTCTTTATTGTGTTTTGTCTGTCTGTCTTGTCCTTGTGTCCCACCTAGCCAGTGCAGGGACTGACGCCCAGTTGCTCGCCGCCATCTTAGGGTGGATTGTGGCAAATAGGTAGAGGACAGTGGGCGGGGCTGAGCTTAGGGTGCACTGTCTTTGTGTGTCTGGTGTCACCGGTTCCTGACATAGTCAATCAGGAATGCATAGGTTTTTCACCTTAAGACAGCCAGGCACCAAGTTTTATTGTAAATGCATCAAAAGTTATACATACAAAATATGTTGTCTCCTGTTTTCTTGACACATTTCGGCCAGCATTTGGCCTTGATCACATAATAAAATGAGGATATCACTCCTCTATATACATAGTATATATACATAGTAACAAAAGTGAACTTAGTTTTGTCTCCTTTCTCATTATATATATATATATATATATATATATATATATATATATACACATATTTATTAAAGGTGGGCGAACCGGATTCGGGTTCGAGTCCATCCGAACTCGTTCGTTCGGCTTTTGATTAGCAGTGGCTGCTGAACTTGGATAAAGCTCTAGGGTTGTCTGGAAAGCATTGATACAGCCAATGAATATATCCATGATTTCCACATAGCCTTAGGGCTTTATCCAACTTCAGCAGCCACCGCTAATCAAATACCGAATGTTTGGGTTACTATGTATATAGCGGAGTGATATCTTCATTTTATTATACTATGATCAAATCCAAACACTGTCTGAAACACATCAAGCTAACAGGAGAGATTAAATTTTGTGTGTATTTGGAATCTAATCAGATGATTATTGAATTACAATTATTTGACATGATAGAGGCCCACAAACACAAAATAAATGGATTTTTGGTGGTTTCGGAGTGAGGCAGACAGCTGAGCAGTGCTATACTGTGCTTCACTGCAGCATGCTCTTTTTATTTTTTATCTGATGACAGATTACCCCTTTCAATGTATGTTATAACATTGCTTTCAGAACACTTTATCAGACATTTCTGAAGTTGTCCAGGCACTTTCACACTCTTTGCATCTTGATTTAGCATTAAACCTTAATATCCTAAAATGGGCCGATGGGGTCCAGACAACAGGGACCGATCCCTGTGCATTAAGATGACTTATCTAATCAATCATCTATTGATAAAACATGTGTTCATTAGGGCTATGTTCACACTACGTAAAACTACGGCCGTAGTTCTTGCCGCAGAACTACGGCCGTAGTTTTGCGAGGTGGAACATAACCTTACTTTCAATGGGATCCCGGCCGGAGCGTACACACATCGTATACGCTCCGGCCGGGATCTATGCGGCACCACAAATAACTGACAGGTCAGTTTTCTGCGGCCGGAATTCAGCGAATTCCGGCCGCAGACAGACCTGTCAGTTCACACAGTTAAATGAGCGGCTCCGGCTGCTTGTTTCACTGTGTGCTATGGCAAGCTCTGATGCGGGCGCACGCTGATGCGCCCGCATCAGAGCTCCGCGGCCGGAAATATCACTCAAGTACCGGCTGGGATGATCTGGGCTAAGACCGGCCGTTCCGTGACCTGGCCGGGGTCACGGAACGGCCGGATGTTCACGTAATGTGAACATAGCCTTAAACTAATCATTCTCATTTTTATTGCCATCAGCTGACAAACGATTGTCGCCCAGAACTTTTCATCGGTCTCATATTTATTATGACAATAAAAGTTGACACCTATATATATATACAGGACATGATCAGATAATTATGGTCACAGCTCCTATCTTTCCTCTCTCTGCTCATGCCTAGAAAACTCTCCAATAGGAGTCATGGAATCATATCCATCTGATGCTTCCTATAGTCAATGTGGTTGCTTGAAAGTATATTTCTCAATGCAGTGAACAGAGCAGAATCTCTACCCTCATGGTAATGTAGAAAACTGATATAAAATGACAATCAGACAATAGAACAGAATAGAAAACAACATATTTCTGTATGTCTCTGATTAGTAAAATAAAAATCTAGTTAACACCTTTAGGGGAGGGACCAAACTGAAATCTTGCATGCTGGACTTTTGCTTTTAGTGTTCATCCCTGACTTAATTAATTTATACAAAAAAAAGTTTACCTATAAGACTGCAAACATTGTTTTTTAGTACATTCTGTTACAGATTCTATCAGCAAACTTTGTTGATTTAGCTAGTAGTGATATCAGCAATTCCGTTTCTAACTTGCTTGCTGATTTTAACTTAGAAGATAAAATACCACTATTGATTCAACATGTGCCATTTGAGTAAAATGTAGATATAGGAACTTGAATGTTAAACTGTGCCTTTTTTGAGGAGAAAATATGTGGAATTTTCATTTTTTGTTGTCTGACAGAAAGGTTATTATAGAGGAAAAATAATTCGAACAGCTAAATGTAGGCATTGAAATAGCCATAGCAAAAGCTCCATTAGAGGGCTTGGATAGTATGGCATGATAGCTTTGATTTTGCTGAGAATAAGATCTAGCCCCACTTTAGAAAATTTAAATATTGCTAGTGATTTTTGATAGTCAAAAGTACTCTACTTTCTAAATGACTCTCTAAATGAATATGGGTTAGAAATAAGTAGGGACACTTATAAGTTTAAGTTTGGGTGTTGACTCTTCCACTTTAAAAGCATATGGTACACATGGTAGTTTTATAAACTGTTCATTTTTGTTTTGCTTTGAAATTTGAAATTTAAAATTTTTACATGTATCCTTTTACTCAAAAATTCTGCATGAAGATATTAGCTGAAAGTCTATAGTGAAACATAAACCCACATAAAAGACTGCTTTTTGTTTGTTGGGTTCTTGGCCTTTTTTTCTTTAAAATGCAACATAAACTAGCATTTTAGATCGGAGCTCGCTTACAGAGCCTATTATATGGTGCAATTATTGTGCAGCAAGGGCTGCACAAATATTGTTAACAATGTCCATGCAGCCCTTGCTTCTATAGAAAATAATAAGGTTTTACTTACCTGCCCACACTCCCTGGTGTCCTCCTGCCTGTTTCACGCTCGCCAGAGCCACCGCTGAAACTTCTACACCCATTTCTAAAGTGTCAGGCCGCTTAGCCAATCACTGGCCGCATTGCTGTCCCATCTTGGCCAGTGATTGGCTTAGTGGCCTTTCACTTCAGAGACATTGTAGAAGCTTCAGCAAAAAAAATCTGAGGGAAACAGGCAGGAGGACACCAGGAAGTGTGGACAGGTAAGTATTTTTTTTTCTACATACTTTATTAAGCCACCTCCTATTACACTGAGCAATGATTGGTTGGCAGCCAATAATTTTTAGCATGCTGAAAGACAAGAATCAGCCAATGATTGGCTCTTTGGCTGACCATTGCCTTTATTACTTAGGCAAACATCTGCCTTATTCTGCCTGATAGGGCAGATAACCACCCTGTTTAACAGGACCCTAAGCAAATTGTTCATAGTGAGCAACATATATAAGCTTTTTTTCTCATTGATTAAGACCAGCAGCCTCTTAACCAGGAAGTGACATGGAAACGTGATTGTCTTTAAGTCACTCAGGTAATGAAATAAATCCTTTAGTGTAACTAAGTTTAAATCCTGTGAATACTGTCAGGCTCTTCACTTTCTGGCACAGAAATCCATGAGGGATTATTGAGAGGGAACAGTGCTGAACCAATTGACATTGCCCTCAGCGTGATTGCTTAAAGTTCTAGCCATTCCATTGTGAATATGATTAACAAATTATAGTCCCAGAAGCTTAGCTCACAGCAGTGCCAGTGAAAAAAGGGCAATTGCATTGACATTTTTTGGCAAAAATTTAGACCCACAGAGTGAATTAAATTGGATATCATATAATTAAATGTTATTGTAATAAATTAGTATTTTAAATTAATTTGAAGGGAAACCTGCAGATATTGTATGCACCTGTAGGGGCTGAGTTGCTAATTTTGACGCAAGTATTCTTATTTCCCCCTGTGATACCATTTTGGCTATTTTGATCTTTACATTATATGTAAATTTTTCCATTTGGTGCACTGGGGGTGTTTCCTGGCACTTCATTGCACTGTCCTGCCCGCTGGCCATGGATACGTAATGACATCTCCCTCTTCGCAGAAGACCTTGAGCTTGCTCAGTATGGCTGTGTTCACACAATGTATATTTTCGTAAAACCACGGCTATTGTACAACGACTGTTATTATTACGGAAATATATGTTACGTAGCCGTCTATGGGATCCCGGACGGAGCTTATACACATAGGACTGACATGTGTGCACTGACATGGTTTTCTACGACCGCTATTCACTGAAAACCTGAAAACCATGTCAGTGCACACTATTGAGTGAGCTGCCACGGCTCAATAGTGTGCAGTGGCGAGTTCTGATGCGGGCACGCATAGATGCGCTCTCATTAGAACTCTGCGGTAGGAAAGATCATCCGGCCGATACTGCAGTAAAGGCCGGGATGATTCTTTCAGAGCCCGGCCGTTCCTTGACCCGGCCGGGTCAGGGAACGGCCGGTCTCTTATAGCATGTAAACATAGCCTAATAGTGTAGTGTTCCAGAGTGGGTGTACCACTACTTTTTAACACAACCTGTTGTCAGGATATCTATTTTATTTTGAACCACAATACTTCCTTCTTCATCTGTTTTTATTAAATTCTCATTTTTACGGAAGCTCTGTAGGGCTATTTGCTCTTTTTTAAAATATTGACCTTTTATATTTTTTGATCTGGAATTGTTTTAAAAAAATCTTCCTTCACCAGATGGAAAAAAAAGTTTGAAGATGGTGACCTTGATGGTGTAGGGGATAAAAGGACGATCATCCTCCTCATGGACCACACCATCTTCTTGATTTTTCTTTCTCAAAATGTCTTCTATGTCTTCTATTTTTCTTCTTTCCTGTGAGCTTTTCTATATCACATAGCTCTACATTGTGTATATCCTTAACTTGGATATCTGTTGCAGATGTTTTGGAATCGCTCAAGAGTTCCCTTCTCAAGGGTGGAAATTCAAAAAAGATAATTCATCTAAAGACTTTCAGTGAGTATGTCTCCTATATCACTGTATATTCCATCGGCACTGCACTGTGTTGTGGGGTGTACAGTAAGAATGGAAGATTCCATACAAACCTTATCATCATTTTCTGTCCTTGCTAAACCTTACTGTAGGGTACACAGAAAAAATAAAGGACAGATTTGGTCAGCTCTCCTAGAACACAATTCACACTAGGCAGGAGCACGTTGCAATGGCTGAAGTTGCAAACACACAAAAACACAAAAAAATTCAACAGCTCACCGCAATGGCAAGATACAAACCTTACTGTATGGTACCCTGTGTGAGCCCAAAATGTTTGTGCATGGAGAAAGAAACTCCTCAACCAATAATATGGAGAGTCTGCTCACCACTTCATATACCATTATTTACAGGGGCAGATTAGGATTTACAGTAATATGTGCATCACAGAAGAAGGTGACAGGTGCCTCAGTTAAAAGTGGACCCCATCTAGCAATTTTGCTGCTATATGTTCCTTCTTTTTTTTCTTTTTTTCTACTGTGCGTATTATGACCAAAACTTTGTACTGTATTGTCTTACACAGTCTAAAACTCATTGCTGACAATAAATGTTATACTGGTCTATTATGATACTGTTTATTACTGCTTAAAATTGTGCTGTTGGTAGAAGACTCCTCCTGGTCGTCTGCATCCAACCTGTACTTATTCACAAAAGTGAATCACTGGTACATTGGTCTGGTTTGGGATCTACTTCTATATTGTTTTACACCACAGTGCTGGAGTGGTGTCCCTGGATAAGCAGTGGTGGTATAATTAGTATAAATGTACAATAGAATTGTGCCTATTTGACAGCACAGCTTGCCCAGGTGAGCGTATTTGTCTACACACCTTTTGGCTAACTCTGTGCTGTCTGTGAAATTGCACCAGAAGGCACCCCTACTTTTCTTTTTATTAAGAGCAGTTAAGAGAGCATACAGATGTAGCCACTTTCAACATGATCCCTGATGCATCAATGTCCTGACTAAACGCGTCAGGATGCTTCTAAGAAAAGTCATTAAGTGTAAATCCAGTATTGGCCAGTAGGTGGCAGTAGAAAAGTTAAAATGAATTATTGTAGGCTTAGAACGAAAAAATACTCCTCACTGCCTGACTTTTAATGTGTCTAGAAGAAAGATGTAAATTTTTTTCGTTCAAATTCTTGTATATTTCGTTCAAACATGCCCTGATGGAACAAAATATACAAAAATTACAAAAACAAAAAAAGTACAGAAGAACGTTAACAGGGCATCTGGCAGTCCTGTGTGCGCTTCTAACATATAAAAGTGAGGTCACACACTAATATTAATAAATAAAGAACAAGTTCAGAGACATAAACTACATCCAGAGCTTCAATCATAGGGCGGATGAGTGGAGCCGGCGATATAGACAGGAGTGCCGGCTGCAGGGCAATGGGGGAGATTGTTCGATGTCTAAACAGTGCCAATCATCCAGTGTGGGGAGATCTGGCATCAGGATCAGTCAGGGGGTTACAGGGGGGGACACTGCTGGGGAGGGGGGAGTTTTCCAGGTCCCTGCATACAGTAATAATGGAGCTTCCTCAGCTGCCGGCTAATCCACCATTCTGTATAGTGTCTATCTGTTCTATCCAGGGCTGAAGGGGTGGCAGGTGAGGAGATCTCCAGGGTAGAGGGATCAATGTTCTAGCTGCCATATTCATGTGACTTATTGGATCAGGGTAGTAACTGACATAAGAAGGTTTACCCCTCACTTTGCCTTTATAGTATCTGACGTCTCCCCAGGAGCAGCTTGTAGTCCTGGACTCTCCAGACCGTTCTTTCCTTTTCATTATAGGGTGTTTTATCCTTATTGCTATTTATTCCCCCTCTCTTCCCATGTCCAGCGCTCCCAGCCTCCTCTCTGCGATTTATTGTATAACAATAGAGCAATCCCTTCACTTCCCCTGTTGCCAGCCAGTGAAATAATGAAATATAAAGGAACAAACAGTGAATGCAAATACCTAAAAATGCTAAATGTAGCAGCCAAATTCCAGTTCCAGGACCCCCCTCTGCTGCTGACAATCTGGATTTCTCCTAGTGAAGCCCCACACACCAAAGAGCCCAGTGATCAGCTGTTTGCCGATACTCCAAGCAATGCTCTGTGTGCTCCTCTCTTACCTGCCCTCTGCCCCTGTGCAGGAAGCAATGCTCTGTGTGCTCCTTCTCTCTCACCTGCCCTCTGCCCCTGTGCAGTAAGCAATGCTCTGTGTGCTCCTTCTCTCTTACCTGCCCTCTGCCCCTGTGCAGGAAGCAATGCTCTGTGTGCTCCTTCTCTCTTACCTGCCCTCTGCCCCTGTGCAGGACGCAATGCTCTGTGTGCTCCTTCTCTCTTACTTGCCCTCTGCCCCTGTGCAGGAGGCAATGCTCTGTGTGCTCCTTCTCTCTTACCTGCCCTCTGCCCCGTGCAGGAAGCAATGCTCTGTGTGCTCCTTCTCTCTTACCTGCCCTCTGCCCCGTGCAGGAAGCAATGCTCTGTGTGCTCCTTCTCTCTTACCTGCCCTCTGCCCCGTGCAGGAAGCAATGCTCTATGTGCTCCTTCTCTCTTACCTGCCCTCTGCCCCGTACAGGAAGCAATGCTCTGTGTGCTCCTTCTCACTTACAGTGCAGGAAACAGTGCAGAACTGACATAACTTATGCTGCTACCAAGCTTATTCTCCTCAGCTTTATAACAGTAGAAGATTGGTCCCAATCACACAGATTACAGTATTTTACAGCTTTATCATCTGCAATAGTATTAACTTGTTACTGTCGCTCTGAATCTTCTAACAAAGGAAGCAGCCGGCAATAAGGATGTACCTTGTACTGTAAGCTGTTCCCTATCTCCTCCCCCTACACTATGTAACCTCCTCCGAAGCACTTCAGAAACCCCCTCCCACATGTCCAGACCCGATCCTCCCCCCCCCCAGTGAAACTATCAATCTACAGTATATACACTAGGGGCCACATGTATCATCCGGCGAACGGATGATTTTCGGCGGAAAGTGCCGATTTGCATATTTTTTTATACGCAAATGGCCGATCTGCGAATAAAATATTCGCAAATTGGCACTTTCCGCCGAGTACGCCAGGGGGCGTGTAGTGGGCGGAATGGAGGGCGCATGATTAACCATCCGTTCCGCCCAAATGTACGCCGAAAACCTACTCCAGTCCTCAGCTGGCGTAGGTTTTCGGCGGTGCGCTCCGGCGCGCACGGGATTTATGTAGAGGCAGTCCGCCTCTACATAAATCCCCGTAGCGCCAGAGCTGCGGGGGCATTTTTAAGTCCGGCGTAAAAAACGCCGGACTTAATAAATGCCCCCCCTAGGTGTAGATATGATGACATGAATATGGGTAAATCTATTCTTAAAAAGAAAATAATACGTTTTATCCAAAAGGATTCACTTGCCTTACTATTACATGCTGCCAGAGACTGAAGAAAAATCAGCAAACCTTCCATACTAAGGCTTCTTCCTCCTGTGCGCTTCTCCTCCTTGTACTGTACTGTTCCTCTATCTCTATGCCGCCCCATGTAACTCTTCATTGACTCATTCATACTTTTCCTTACTACATTCTAAGTATCAATTGCTCTTTATGGTAATTGATAATGATGATTGGCAGCTGGGCTACACATACACCATAATGAAAAGCTTGCTCCTTCAGGGGATTGATCTCATGTCCTTGTGCATGGGAGGCAGTAGCCTTACCTCCACCCTATTGGTCCACCCTATTGGTTCATTCCTGACTGTTATAGCTGCCCTGCCATAGAGGTCTATGCAGAATCCTACACTTACTGCTACTCATGACTGAGGCTGATTGATGTTTGTAGTTAGTAAAAGAATGAAAGAAAGAATGGATTGTGACCAATCTTCTACTGTTATAAAGCTGAGGAGAATAAGCTTTGTAGCAGCATAAGTTATGTCAGTACTGCACTGTTTCCTGCACTGTAAGAGAGAAGGGGCACACAGAGAATTGCTTCCTGCAGTTTCCTGCACTGTAAGAGAGAAGGAGCACACAGAGCATTGCTTGGAGTATCGGCAAACAGCTGATCACTGGGCTCTTTGGTGTGTGGGGCTTCACTAGGAGAAATCCAGATTGTCAGCAGCAGAGGGGGGTCCTGGAACTGGAATTTGGCTGCTACATTTAGCATTTTTAGGTATTTACATTCACTGTTTGTTCCTTTATATTACATTATTTCACTGGGTGCTAACAGGGGAAGTGAAGGGTTTGCTCTATTGTGTCAGTTACTACCCTGATCCAATAAGTCACATGAATATGGCAGCTAGAACATTGATCCCTCTACCCTGGAGATCTCCTCACCTGCCACCCCTTCAGCCCTGGATAGAACAGATAGACACTGTACAGAATGGTGGATTAGCCGGCAGCTGAGGAAGCTCCATTATTACTGTATGCAGGGACCTGGAAAACTCCCCCCTCCCCAGCAGTGTCCCCCCTGTAACCCCCTGACTGATCCTGATGCCAGATCTCCCCACACTTGATGATTGGCACTGTCCAGACATCACACGATCTCCCCCATTGCCCTGCAGCCGGCACTCCTGTCTATATCTCCGGCTCCACTCATCCGCCCTATGATAGAAGCTCTGGATGTAGTTTATGTCTCTGAACTTGTTCTTTATTTATTAATATTAGTGTGTGACCTCACTTTTATATGTTAGAAGCGCACACAGGACTGCCAGATGCCCTGTTAACGTTCTTCTGAACTTTTTTTGTTTTTGTAATTTTTGTATATTTTGTTCCGTCAGGGCATGTTTGAACGAAATATACAAGAATTTGAACGAAAAAATTAGACAGCTTTCTTCTAGACACATTAAAAGTCAGGCTGGAAGAGTTCCTGTAGGTGAGGTGGATTCTAAGAATATAGTGTAATTTACAATTGGTCCATACGCCACCTGGTGGTAAAATGTAGAAACTACCTTTTAAAGCCTTAAAATACTTTTAACGAGTCAAGGTAACTCTGACTCAGAAAAGTTACTCTGACTGGCTAACGCATCAACGCGATCATGGTGACCATGGCTACATCTGTACTTTACCATGGCTAAACACAATTTGCAAGACCCAGGTGCCACATGCAGCATCCTTTTCAGCCTACTTCCTCCACTGACATGAGAGGTGTTCCACCAGCGGAAAGCTGCTAAAGAAAAACTAGCTATTTGCTGCTCCTAAGACTTCCCCTACCTCCTCAGCTGCAGCGCTTGTCGCCTCAACCAAAGGTACCCGGTCCTCTTCTGCTACGGTCTCTGTTGCTGAAGCTGGGTCATGCCGCTCCCCCTCTGCCGCGTCATCAGTTGCTTAGCCACCATTGGCTGAGCACAGTTATGCTTAGCCAAACCACCAACTGTATAATATATTTGAGCCCTCTACGGACCCAGAACTCCAAATCCCGAAAGATTCCAAATTCAACTAGATTAACATTCCCCCAAATGGAGGAAAAAGGGATGTTGTATAATTTTTTAAGTGCCTCCATATATAATACATCTTCTATAATAGATTTTTAAAAAGGTTTAAATTTTTTTAAAGCCATCAAATAAAATAATTGTTAGGGTATAAACCCACACACCGTATACGCAGCAAATACGCAGCAAATACGCAGCAGTTGTGATGGTAAAGATTTGATGCTATGTTCAGTTATTTAGATCTAATCTGCTGCGTATTTGCTGCGTATTTGTTGCGTATTTGCTGCGTATCGCAGTAGTAAATACGCTGCATATACGGTGTGTGGGTTTATACCCTTATACAAGAAAAAAAATGAAAGTGCAAAATTGAAAATTTGCCCACTTTTGAAGGGGTTAAATATGAGGGTACAGTAAGAAACCGAAGAAACAAAACAAAACAAAACACCTTTAGGCTATGTTCACACTACATATATTATGTAATAATTACTGTGGAATTTACGTAGTGCTCCCGTCTATGGAATCCTGACCAGAGTCTATACACTTAGGGCCACATGTATCATCCGGCGAACGGATGATTTTCGGCGGAAAGTGCCGATTAGCGTATTTTTTTAATCACAAATGGCCGATTTGCGAATAAAATATTCGCAAATCGGCAATTTCCGCCGAGTACGCCAGGGGGGGCGGAAAGGGGGTGTGTAGTGGGCGGAACGGAGGGCGCGGATTCAGAGTCCGCACGATTTACCATCCGTTCCGCCCACATGTACGCCGAAAACCTACTCCAGTCCTCAGCTGGCGTAGGTTTTCGGCGGTGCGCACGGGCGCGCACAGGATTTATGTAGAGGCAGTCCGCCTCTACATAAATCTCCGTAGCGCCGGAGCTGCGGAGGCATTTATAAGTCCGGCGTAAAAAACGCCGGACTTAATAAATGCCACCCATAGTATGCACTCTGGGATCCCTAGCGGTTCCGCAAAAAAACTGACATGTCAGTTTTTTGTGGCCGCTATTAATTAATTAGCGGCCGCAGAAAACCTAACAGTGCACACAATGGAGCGTACGTCTGGAGCTCCATTGTGTGCAGTGGGGAATTGAGATGCGGATCTGCACAGATGTGCCCGCATCCCAATTAATCAGGAGTGAAGATCATCCGGCCGGTACTGCATGGGATGATCTGCTCTGACACTGGATGGGATGATCTTCTCTGATACTGGACAGGTCATGGAATGGCCGGTGTCTTACGCCATGTGAACATGGTCTTACAATGCATCATTCCAAAAGGTGATTTTTTCTTTTCTAGGCACAAATATCTATAACATTCTAATTATTAAACTCCCCTGCTGCTGTACTGTTAATTAAAGGGAACCAATCATATTAAAAAAACAGAGTAATGCTATTAATTCCCCCTAATCCACCCACCCACACTTTGGAAATGTACAGTATCTGTACAGGGCCGATTCCAGGGTTTCTGCCGCCTGAGTCAAACCTCAGGCGGCCGCCCCGAGTAATGGCCGGCATGCGACCCCCGCCCCCTTCCCCCCCGCAGCCAGCTGCTCACCTGTCCCATGCTGCAGCCGGCCCGCGCTCTCCGCTGTCTCCACATCCCGTCAGGTCCCGCGACGTCACCCTGCAGCTGTCACGGACCTCCAGGCTGTGGTGAGTGAGTGGGGTGATCGGGTCACGCGGGGCGGCCCTGCGCGACCCGATCACCCCAGCGCGTCCCCCACCGAACCCGGGCACTCACCACAGCCTGGAGGTCCATGACAGCTGTAGGGTGACATTGCGGGACCTGACGGGATGTGGAGAGCGCGGGCGACAGGACAGGTGAGCGGCCGCTGTCATTTTTGTTAAGTGATACTTAACAAAAATGACAGCAGGGGGGACATAATGCCCCCCCCCCTTCCGGACCGCAAAATCTGCCGCCTGAGGCGGAAGGCTCATTCCGCCTCATGGCAGAAGCGGGCCTGTATCTGTATAGCATGGCTGCCTGCCAGCTGTACCCTGAAAATGTACTTATAAGTCCCACGCTGTATGCAAATTGAGGGCATCTAGTCAACTGTGCTGCCACTAGTCATGGTCCCACAGTATGGTTTGACTGTAATCACACCTCTATGTGCATGATTTACTGCTTTTTGTCATGCCACGTCATCTAGAGGCCGTGCTAGTAGTGCATACCAGGGCCAGGAGTGATGAAGCCATGTTGACAGCGAAAGGCATGGGGTGCACTTCTTCTACCTGACAACCCACCCCTTCCCTTAGTGATATTTTTTCATTGTATTTTTTATTATTATTCATAAATTGTCCATGTAGGACACAAGCGAAGTATTGATTTATGATTTTAAGTGTCATGGTCTTGTGAGGAGGCTTGTCTCCTTTTGTCTGTTTTTTTTTTTTTATTAATTTTGTGTACTTTGACAAAATAAAATATTGTTTGGATGTGCAGCTCTTGTGTGCATATGCTCTTTTCTGTCTTTGAATTGTGTAGTTAATGTGCATAGCTGCATGCAGTTATTTAGTGTGGTGCCCACCTTCTTGCTTGTTGGGTAAAAAGGCTAAATGGCTAAAGAGGTAATAATGAAAGGGTGTCCTAAGACTTTTGAATCACCCTGAATAATTGTATATATATTTTTTTCTTTAGTTTTGCTTTGCTTAGTGCTCAGGTTTTAGTTTTGTGCAAAATTCCTTCATTAGTTATCATTATCATTATTAGTTCTCAGTTCTGCATGATGTTGGATAACGAATACTGGAAAGAGTAGTGCAGAAAGGCTGCTGTGCTACTGTAAGACACTCTAGAGTGCTAGATCTAAAGAAAAGAGTAGTACGTGTGTTCATCCAGTGCTAAGTGCTGCTACGTCATACATTAAAACAAAGGGTGGTACAAGCACTTTGCTTACCAAGTGCTTTGTGCTGCTGATACGTGCTAGACTGCTAGATCTTAAAAAAGAGTAGTACGTGTGTTATGTGCTGCTACGTCATACATACATAAATAAACAGGGTAGTGCTGCTACGTTATACATAAATACACAGGGAGGTACCAGCAGGCTGCTGTGCTACTATAAGGCACTCTGTTTACCAAGTGCTACGTGCTACATAATACAGCTGTCCAGCTGTACCTATAAAATATTCATACACCCTTTAACAACCAGGTAATTCACCTGTATAACATCGACTTGTGACTTTATTACCGGCTGGTAAATAAACGTTACACAATGGCTGGCGGAAAGAGACAAGGACAGGGCCGCAGACGCAGAACAGATAGTGCAGGCACAAGCTGTAGGCAAGCACCTGGGCAAAAAATGCCTGCTGCTGGGGGTCAGCCAGGAGTAAGTACAGCCAGAATCCCTGCTTTATTTAGCCAAATAAGCGGGGGGCAGGGTACCCAACTTGTTAGGCCTAAAAAGCAGGAACAGGTGTTGACATGGCTTGCACCGAGTGCTTCCACTCAACCGCCCAAAACAAATCATCCTCACAGTCCACAGACGCTACAAAAGACTCTGGACAGATAGTAGTTCCTTAGATTGGCCACTCTTAATCCAGGACTTAAAGAATACAAGAATCTACCAGAGGATATCTTGTGTGAAGATTTACAACCACTGGAGCATCCACCATCACAATTAAGTGATGATGATGCGACACAGATCCCATCAAGGGAGGATGATGTTATGTCCAGTGGCAGTGGGCAGGAGGAGGAGCAGAGTGAGGAGGAGCTGGACAATGAGGTGTGCGACCTGACCTGGGCAGGCGTGATTTCCAGCGGGGAAAGCAGTCCCGAAGTTCAGGTCTGCGCAGCACTGCCAAATGTGGGAAGAGGAATGGCTAGAGGCAGGGATAAGAGAAGGCAAGCTAGACCAAGCAGAGCTGGAGCCCTTAGTAGCCCCCCCGCACAATGCTGCCCCATCCAGGTAATGTACCTCATTAGTCTGGCGTTATTTTAAAGTGTGCGCAGATAATAAATATAGCGCCATATGCACAGTCCAAATTGAGGGGATCAGAGAAGAGCAACCTGACCTTTACAGCTCTGTGCCGACACATGAAATGTTAGCACCGGGCAGAGTGGGAAAGAGCTAATAGCCAGCAATTCTCCTCTGGGGTTGCCCCCGTAGCCTCTTCCCCTCATATGTCTGTGTGCAGTGTAGTGCAGACCACCAGCCATGACACTTCCACCTTTGCTTTGAGGCCTTCTCTGTCAGCCTCCGCTTTGCCTGTCTCTGCCCCATCACGGGTACCAAGTGGCCATCAAATGTCTATCTCTCAGGCATTTGAAAGAAAGAGGAAGTATGCCTCTACACACCCACATGCACAAGCCTTGAACTGCCACATCTCTAAATTGCTGGCACTAGAGATTTTGCCGTTCAACCTTGTGGAGACACAGGGACCTGATGGCGGCTGCGGCATCCCTTTATTCTGTCCCTAGCCTCCAAGACGATGGCCCATGTATTTAATTTGCTCATACAAAAATTTTTAATGAGTTACCCCGATTTAGCTGATCTAGTGAAAGTGCGGCACTTGTGTGCCCACTTTCACAAGTCGCCTACAGACTCTGCTTGTCTCACTAAACTGAAGCAACGCCTGAACTTGCCCCAACACCGCCTGTTGTGTGATGTCAGCACTAAGTGGAATTCCACGTATTATATGTTGGCCAGGGTGTGTGAGCAGCAGAGATCATTAATGGAGTACCAGCTGCAAAATCCAAGGGTGCTGCAAACTCAGCTCCCTCCGTTTGCCGACCAGGACTGGCCATGAATGGCAGACATATGTGAGGTGCTGCAAATTTTTAGGAATCCACAAACAGAGTCAGCTGCGATGACGCCATTATAAGCCTTACCATCCCACTACTGGGTGTCATCAAAGAATCATCAAAGCTTTAAACGCAGAGGAGGCCGGGATAGAGGGAGACTTAAGTGAGGGGACACTCCTTCCACAGTTGGGGCAGCTTCTCAGCATGTAATGCAGGAGGAAGAGGAGGACAAGGGCATGGAGGAGGCTGGCGCCTATACTTGTGAGAGTAGCACCCAAGTTGGGTGCCTTCCTTTGATTTTGCAGGGATGGGGAGAAAAGCAGCAGGAGGAAATTGAGTGTGATCCTTCCGGAGGGGGCAGGGAAGTCATGCCAAATCAGAGTATTGCACACATGGCAGACTTTATGTTGGGCTGCTTTTTACGAGACAAACATATTGTTAGAATTATGGAGAGCAAACGATACTGGATTTATGCACTACTCGACCCCCAGTATAAGGATAGGGTTTCCTTCTTTATTCCGGCAGAGGAGAAGACCAGTAGACTTGGGGAATACCACAGGGAACTCCTTCAAAATATTATGGAGATCTTTCCACTGACCATCCCTGCTGTTAGAGAAGAGAGTACACGCAGGAGTGTGACAACACTCGTAAGTTCCAAGTCCAACAGGGGAACACTTTCAAAGTTGTGGGACACTTTCATGTCACCCCCTATAGAAACATCCACCACTGCGAGGGCTACTAGTACCAGCAGGAGGGACAAATATAGACCGAAACCCTGTCCTGTCCTCCCTGATCCCTCACAGCCCTATACATATATCCTAGCTGGACACATGGCATGTATTGTCCCTGTATGCCTTAGAGGTGCAGCGGGGGCATTATCACTGATAAGCGCAGTCGGCCATTCACTGACAGTGCTGACCGACTGACGCTCATTAAAATGAACAGGAACTGAATCAATCTCCACCCGTGGTAAGCAGTCAAAGGTGAAGTAGTGCCATGCAACTCTGATACACTTAATTTTCTCCTCCTCAACCACCTTAAAAAGGGGCCTTTAATAAACAGGGGTGACTCACCTCAAGGGTCTATCTACATGCAATTTTTTTTTTTTTGGGGGGGGCTCACCTCTAGGGCCTACCTACATGCAATTTTTTGGGGGGCTCACCTCAAGCGCCTGCCTACATGCAATTTTTTGGGGGCTAACCTGTAGGGCCTACCTACATGCACTTTTTTGGAGGCTCACTTCAAGAGCCTACCAACATGCAATTTTTTGGGGGGGCTTACTTGTAGGGCCTACCTACATGCAATTTTGTGAGGGGGATCACCTCAAAAGCCTACCTACATAACATTTTGGGGGGCTCACCTGTAGGGCCTACCTACATGCATTTTTTGGGGGCTCACCTCAAGAGCCTACCGACATGCATTTATTATTTTTTTTTGGGGGGGGGGTCACCTGTAGGGCCTACCTACATGAAATTTTTTGGGGGGCTCACCTCTAGGACCTAATGTCCCTTCATGTCCCTCTTTGACCATGCAGAAAGTTGGGAGGTATGCAGTCATATTACTCACCGTGACGTATCTCTCTTCAAAGCTCGGTCAGGGTATCAGGGCTTTTTATCTTCAGATCTGACCATTTTCTCTGTATTTGCCCTCTGGTCTTATGCACATTTAGCTGTGTCCAAAGGGCATGCATAACTTTGCAGATAGTTTTCAATTTATAACTGGTTAGGGTTTCGCACACTTCCTTGGCATAAGTCGTAGTCCCTATCATCAAAGAACTGTACCATCACCTTCAATTCTGGTCTAGTAAATGGAGCAGCTCTCTGCCATTTTTTCTCAGTCTTGTGCTGTGCACACATGGTTGCATGAATGATGTCATGAAAGCATCGCACAAACTTCCTATGCTACGTTTTAGACGTACATATATTGCACGTTTCCCTTCCCCTGCTGTCCCACTGGCATTCCAGTGGTGTTTCCTGAGGTGTCATTGTGGACTTGGTGAACCTCCAAGTGGTCAAATAGATGTTTTTCAATAATCAAATACTTGTTCCCATAGACTTTAACGGGATCGAATATTCGATAGAATAGTCGAATATCAGGGAGATATTCGAGCGAATATCGAATATTCAAATATTTCACTACTCGTTTATCACTAATATTTAGCATATGGCTTAAACTGCCAATAGCATGGAAACAGCACAGAGGGTGAAGGTAAGAAACTTACCTTCACCCTTGGCGCCCGTGCACTATAGGGAGGTAGCTTCCCTTTAAAACACTCACAATCCAGTAATTTTGCTAATCTTGAGCATACCAGGTTATCTGCTTCTGGGCTAATAAGACACCTAAATTTTAAACACTTTAACAGAACTTTTTTTGGCTGTAAATAAATCAAAGAATTTCAGCCTTATTGTCTTGTTATTTTGAGCAATAAAGAAATAAAAAGTTTTGGCTCTTAGAACCTTGCAAAAATGTTTAAAAGCTTGTGTTATAAATTATGTAATGTCAGAAAACTATAAACTCAATATCCCAAACCTTCAATTGAATACATTTGTCAGCACACAATATAAAGTATGTAAGGTCAAATTTACCAAAATATAGTTAATAAACACTATCTTAAAATCCCTGTACAGAAGGAATACTGACAGAGATAGGCTTTCTATAATACATCATGAAACCAATGCTGAGGAAATAAAACATCAGATGTTATTGACCATTAAATAAAACCTTTCTGCAAACAGGGAGTTGGGTTTGCTGTAATTCCCATTTTTATTTTGGACTCAAATTTACCAACTAATTTTATGACAATCTCATTACAGGATTTGATTTATTATTGAATACAGCTTTTGCTAACAGATTATAACTTTGTATTTATCACAACTGCAGGAGCATTAGGATGAATTAGCATATTTCATTTTGTTTTTAGTAAAACACATTTTGTAGTGGTCCTCTAAGAGAAAAATAATGAAAATATAATGAATACAAATTTAGCCAAGGTTTTAGTTAGAGCTTTCCATGTGAAGTCAATAACAAATTTAAAGTGCTGTAAATTAAAAATGATTTATTCCCCAGTGATTATTTTTTCCATATTGAATATGAAACAGTGACATATTAGGAAAAATTACAGCAATATAATTGGAAGCAGGAGAAGGAAGGAAGGTAGGCAGGCTACTAATAAAATCAGAACTTTCATAGAAATAGAGGACTCTGGATAAAACTTATTAATGTGTCTCTGACAGAATGGAACAAAAAATGGCGCACAAGACTATTCTCTTTTTATTTTATTTTTTTAAATATATTTTAGACACTTTTGTACTACTTTTACACCAGGTACGAAAAAGCAGCGTTATTTATGCAAAAAAAAAAAAAGGGGGAATATCCTAAATTGCCCCAAAATCTGGCTGAATCTGGCTGAAAATTCTGTCGGACTTCAATTCAAGTAAAAGGTGATGTAAACTGTGAGTAGACACTCTTTAAGTGTAACAGATTTATCAAACAGCCGGATAAATCTGACACATTTTAAGATTGTATAGTCTGTTTGCACACACTTTTAGCAAATGTGTGCCTCTTTTTCTGCTATAGTAAAGCAAACCCAAAACAGTTTTTAGAGGTTACAGCTGGAAAACTCCAGTGCCTCGGTACTACCTTAAAGGGGTAGTGCGAGTCTAAAAAAATATTCACAGAATAACACACATTACAAAGTTAAACAACTTTGTAATGTATGTTATGTCTGTGAATCGCCCCCTACCCGTGTCCCACCACCCCCCCACACGTGTACCCGGAAATGTTGGTGCATTATACATTACCTGTTCCGTGTCGCGTATGTCCTCCATCTTGTGCCAAACTTCATCTTTGGCCAGCCGCGTCATCAGCTGCTCAGCTGCGATTGGCTGAGCATAACTGTGCTCAGCCAATCACGGCTGAGCACAGTGATGACGTGGTGGAGGGGATACGGCGGCAGCGATTCGGCCGGCCGGCCGAAGATGACGTTTGGCACAAGATGGGGGACATTCGCGACACGGATCAGGTAATGTATAATGCACCAACACTTCCGGGTACATGGGCGGTGGTGGTGGGACACGGGAAGGGGGCAATTCACAGTCATAACATACATTACAAAGTTGTATAACTTTGTAATGTGTGTTATTCTGTGAATAATTGTATAGTGTCGCACTACTCCTTTAACGCCTTGCCTCTAAAGCCTGTTTTGGACTTAATGACCAGGCTCATTTTTCAAAATCTGACCTGTCTCATTTTATGCGCTTATAGCTCAGTGATGCTTTAACGTATGCTAGCGATTCTGAGATAGTTTTTTCGTCACATATGACAATTTATATTAGTAGCAAAATTTGGTCACTACTTTGTGTATTTTTTGTGAAAAACATCAAAATATCATGAAAAATTTGAAAATTTAGCATTTTATGAACTTCTGAAATTCTCTGCTTCTAAAAAAGGAAGTCATAGCACATAAATTAGTTACTAAATCACATTACCAATATGTCCTCTTTATTCTGGCATAATTTGGAAAACATATTTAACTTTTTTAGGGTGTTACGGGGCTTAGAAATTTATTAGCAAATTATCACATTTTGTGAAAATTTCCAAAACTGATTTTTTTTATAGGGACCAGTTCTATTTTTAAATGGATTTAGAAGGCTTGTATACTGGAAACCCCCATAAGTGACCCCATTTTGGAAACTAGACACCTTAAAGAATAAATCTAGGGGTATAATGAGCATTTTAACCCTACAGGGGCTGGAGGAAAGTATTCACAATTAGGCCAGGTTCAGACTATGTAACTGTGCGGCTATATTTGCGGCTGTAATTGTGCGGCGGTATTTTTGGTGGTTCATGCGTACGCTGGAAAGTATAGGATATACGGCTGCACAGTGCACACTATGTATGAATCTACGGCACGATCGTAAACGGACCCGTAAAAAATGAACAAGACCATTGTTTACGGCTGGACATGCGGCCGAGGATTGACAGGCGGTCCGTACGGAGTACTTCAAAAATAGCCGGCAATGATGCCGAATGCCGATGCCTCTAATAGTTAATATATTAAATTAATAAAACACATTCTCTTTGTAATAAAGTCCCTTTCGTTGGTCAATAATTTAATTCTAACGAATCCATCATTTTGCAATTAAATATACTGTTAAAATAAATAGATATATAAATAAATGTATATTTATATATATATTTATTTTTTGACAGTATATTTAATTGCACAATGATGGATTCGTTAGAATTATATTATTGACCAACGAAACTGAATTTATTTCAACGAAAATGTGTTTTATTAATTAAATATTAATTAGTACAGGAAGCTCCATAAGCCGTTAATTCATATGCCGGCAATAGAGCTTTCTGTACTAATCATCACTTTACTTTAATGAAAACATCAAATGTTTCTTCTAATTATGTTATGACAATAGCATTATTAGAAGAAACATTTAGAATTATATGTGCGCTCAGCTGATCGGCTGAGCGCACATATAATGAGCCGGTCCGCAGCACAGTGACTTCATTGTGCTGCGGACCAGCAAAGAGGACACATCGGGGTGAGTATAGAGCTCTCCCCACCCCCTCCCCAGCACTGCACCCCTCCCAGCAAGGAAGGGGGGGTCAGTTAACCCCTTCCTTGCTGGGATGGGTGCAGTCTGACATCAGTCTGGCCCCCAAGGGGTTAAGGGGGATGCAATACATCCTCCCTTAACCCCTTGGGGGCCAGATTGTAAGCAGCGATCTGTAAAGATGCTGCATACTGTAAGGAGCACAACACCGCTCACAATGATGGGTGTTGTGCTCCTGTTTGTGTGTTTTTTGTGTGTTTCTCCCTTTTTGTTTTTCAGATATCGGTATCCTGTGGATTACGTCGGATTCCGTGGACTACGTCGATGACCAGCGTTTTTTTAATGTTTTTTTTTTTTTTTATAAAATGGTCAATGAGGGGTGTGGGGGTGTTTTTATTTGAATAATTTTTTTTTTAACTTGTGTCTTGTCTTTATTTCTTGACTTTATAGACTTAGTAGTGGAAGCCGTCTAATAGACGGAATCCATTACTAAGTTGGGGCCTAGTGTTAGCCGGTATAAAATGGCTAACACTAACCCCCTATTATTACCCCAGTACCCAATGCCACCAGGGGTACTGGGAAGAGCCGGGTGCCAGTGGTCCCGGAGCGTCAAAATTGGCGCTCCTGGAGCGGGCGGCAGCAGGCTGGTAAGATTTAGGCTGGGGAGGGCCTAAAACAATGGCTCTTCCCACCCTGGTGTTACCAGGCTGCTGTCGTTTGGTTTTTAACCCGGCTGGTTATAAAAATAGGGGGGACCCTATGCGTTTTTTTTTTATTATTTATTTATTTATAAAAAAAAAAAAAAAACATAGGGTCCCCCCTATTTTTATAACCAGCCGGGTTAAAAACCAAACGACAGCAGCCTGGTAACACCAGGGTGGGAAGAGCCATTGTTTTAGGCCCTCCCCAGCCTAAATCTTACCAGCCTGCTGCCGCCCGCTCCAGGAGCGCCAATTTTGATGCTCCGGGACCACTGGCACCTGGCTCTTCCCAGTACCCCTGGTGGCATTGGGTACTGGGGTTAAAATAGGGGGTTAGTGTTAGCCATTTTATACCGGCTAACACTAGGTCCCAACTTAGTAATGGATTCTGTCTATTAGACGGCTTCCACTACTAAGTCTATAAAGTAAAGAAATAAAGACAAGACACAAGTTAAAAAATGTTTTTTATTCAAATAAAAACACCCCCACACCCCTCATTTACCATTTTATAAAAAAAAAAACATTAAAAAAACGCTGGTCATCGACGTAGTCCACGGAATCCGACGTAATCCACAGGATACCGATATCTGAAAAACAAAAAGGGAGAAACAGACAAAAAACACACAAACAGGAGCACAACACCCATCATTGTGAGCGGTGTTGTGCTCCTTACAGTATGCAGATCGCTGCTTACAGTCTGGCCCCCAAGGGGTTAAGGGAGGATGTATTGCATCCCCCTTAACCCCTTGGGGGCCAGACTGATGTCAGACTGCACCCATCCCAGCAAGGAAGGGGTTAACTGACCCCCCCCCCCTTCCTTGCTGGGAGGGGTGCAGTGCTGGGGAGGGGGTGGGGAGAGCTCTATACTCACCCCGATGTGTCCTCTTCGCTGGTCCACAGCACAATGAAGTCACTGTGCTGCGGACCGGCTCATTATATGTGCGCTGAGCCGATCAGCCAATCAGCTGAGCGCACATATAATTCTAAATGTTTCTTCTAATAATGCTATTGTGATAACATAATTAGAAGAAACATTTGATGTTTTCATTAAAGTAAAGTGATGATTAATACAGAAAGCTCTATTGCCGGCATATGAATTAACGGCTTATGGAGCTTCCTGTACTAATTAATATTTAATTAATAAAACACAATTTTGTTGAAATAAATTCAGTTTCGTTGGTCAATAATTTAATTCTAACGAATCCATCATTGTGCAATTAAATATACTGTAAAAAAATAAATATATATATAAATATACATTTATTTATATATATATTTATTTTAACAGTATATTTAATTGCAAAATGATGGATTAGTTTTAATTTAATTATTGAACAACGAAAGGCACTTTATTACAACGAAAATGTGTTTTATTATTTTAATAGATTAACCACGAGAGACATCAGCATACTGCAGAGGATCGCAAACCCCGGTAATAGAAATTCATGTAAACTGTGTTCCCTGCTTTCCCAGATGCATCCAGAGGTGTTTGCATCACTTTCTTAAGATTTTATTTGTTATTTTTAGTTGAACCAGATTTCAAAGTAAATGACCGTATGTTTTGAGCCGCATGTCTATTTTTTCCCACGGCCGGAGTTTCATCCGCACATTTACAGCCGCATAAAAAATACAGCCGCACAGTTACATAGCGTGAACCTAGCCTTAGGCTGTAAAAATTTCAAATAATATTTTCAAATAAAATTTTCAAATAATATATACGTTTAGATTAAAGTTTCTCATTTTCAAAAGGAACATAAGAAAAAAAGCATGTCAAAATTTGTAACGCAGGTTCTTCTGAATACAACGGTACCCCATATGTGAGCGTAAAGCACTGCATGGGCACACAGCCAGGCTCAGAAGGGAAGGAGCGCCAATTAGCTTTTTTAATGAAGATTTTGCTGAAGAAGTTTCTGAGAGCCAGGTGCGTTTGCAGAGCCCCTGTAGTGTCTGCAGAATAGAATCCCCCAAAATGTCACCCCATTTTTGAAAGTACACCCCTCAAAGAATTCATCTTTGGGTAGGATGGGCATTTTAACCCCACAGGCATTAGAGTAAAGTATTCAAAATTAGACAGTAAAAATGAAAAACACGATTTTTTCCAATAATATGTTTGTTTAGTTTGAAATTTCTCAAATTTACGAGGAACAAGAGAAAAAAAGTACCACAAAATTTGTAAAGAAGATTCTCCTGAATACAACGGTACCCCATATGTGGGCATAAACCACTGTATGGGCACACAGCGGGGCTCAGAATGAAGGGAGCGCCAATTAGCTTTTTCAATGCAGATTTTGCTGAAGAAGTTTCTGAGCGCCAGGTGCGTTTGCAGCGCCCCTGTAGTGTCCGCAGAAGAGAAACCCCCCAAAAGTCAACCCATTTTGGAAAGTAAACCCCTCAAAGAATTCATCTTGTGGTGTGGTGACCATTTTGACCTCACAGGTATTAGAGGAAAGTATTCAAAATAAGACAGTAAAATTGAAAAACTAGAATTTTTCCAATAATATGTTCGTTTAGTTTGAAATTTCTCAATTTCACTAGGAACAGGGGAGAATCCGTGCCACAAAATTTGTAACGCAGGTTCTCTTGAGTACAACGGTACCCCATATGTGGGCATAAACCACTTTATAGGCACACAGCCGGGCTCAGAAGGGAAGGAGCGCCAATTAGCATTTCCAGTTCAGATTTTGCTGAAGTTTCTGAGCGCCAGGTGCGTTTGCAGAGCCCCTGTAGTGTCAGCAGAATAACCCCCCTCCAAAAGTCCCCCCATTTTGGAAAGTACACCCCTCAAAGAATTTATCTTGGGGTGTGGTGACCATTTTGACCCCACAGGTATTAGAGGAAAGTATTCAAAATAAGACAGTAAAATTGAAAAACTAGAATTTTTCCAATAATATGTTCGTTTAGTTTGAAATTTCTCAATTTCACTAGGAACAGGGGAGAAGCTGCATGCCCAAATCTGTAACGCAGGTTCTCCTGAGTATAACGGTACCCCATATGTGGGCATAAACCACTGTATGGGCACATAGCAGGGCTCAGAAGGGAAGGAGCGCCAATTAGCATTTTCAGTGCAGATTTTTCCGAAGAAGTTTCTGAGCGCCAGGTGCGTTTGCAGCGCCCCTGTAGTGTCAGCAGAATAGAACCCCACCAAAAGTCACCCCATTTAGGAAAGTACAACCCTCAAAGAACTCATCTTGGGGTGCAGTGAGCGGTTTGAACCCACAGGTATTAGAGGAAAGTATTCAAAATAAGACAGTAAAAATGAAAAACTCGAATTTTTCCAATAATATGTTTGTTTAGTTTAAAATTTCTTCATTTCTCGAGGAATGGGAGAAAAAACCTACCCCAAAATCTGTAACGCAGGTTCTTCTGAGTACAATGGCACCCCATATGTGGGCATAAACCACAGTATGGGCACACAGCAGGGCTCAGAAGGAAGAGAGCGCCAATTTGCTGGAGCAAAACTGCAGCTAGTAATAGTTATTAGAATAGCGCAGTTACTAAAATACAAAAAAAAATGGGTTTACAGGTAATGTGGGGTGGTCACGGGCAACCTGGGGTGGTCACAGGCAACCTGGTGTGGTTATGGGCAACCTGGGGTGGTTATGGGCAACTTGCGGTGGTTACAGACAATCTGGGGTGGTTACGGGCAACGTGGGGTGGTTACGAATAAACTGAAGTACTTATAGGTAATCTGGGATGGGTACCTGTAATTTGGGGTCGTTACCTGTAATTTGGGGTCATTACAGGTAATCTGGCGTGGTTACGGGCAATCTGGAGAGGGTCACTGGCAATTTGGGGTGGTTAGAGGCAACGTGCGGTGGTCATAGGCAACGTGCGGTGGTCAGAGGCAACATGCGGTGGTCAGAGGCAATGTGCAGTGGTCAGAGGCAATGTGCGGTGGTCAGAGGCAACGTGCGGTGGTTAGAGGCAATGTGCGCTGGTTACGTGCAATCTGTGGGGTTATGGGCAATCGGGGCTGATTACGCACCATCTGGAGGGGGTCACTGGCAATTCGGGGTGGTTACGGTCAACATGTGGTGGTTACAGGCAACGTGCGGTGGTTATGGGCAACGTGCGGTGGTCAGAGGCAACGTACAGTGGTTACGTGCAATCTGGGGGGTTACGGGCAATTGGGGCTGATTACGCACCATCTAAAGGGGGTCACTGGCAATTCGGGGAGGTTACGGTCAACATGTGGTGGTTACAGGCAACGTGCGGTGGTTATGGGCAACGTGCGGTGGTCAGAGGCAACGTGCAGTGGTTACGTGCAATCTGGGGGGTTACGGGCAATCGGGGCTGATTACGCACCATCTGGAGGGGGTCACTGGCAATTCGGGGTGGTTACGGTCAACATGTGGTGGTTACAGGCAACGTGCGGTGGTTATGGGCAACGTGCGGTGGTCAGAGGCAACGTGCAGTGGTTACGTGCAATCTGGGGGGTTACGGGCAATCGGGGCTGATTACGCACCATCTGGAGGGGGTCACTGGCAATTCGGGGTGGTTATGGTCAACATGTGGTGGTTACAGGCAACGTGCGGTGGGTATAGGCAATGTGCGGTGGTTGTGGGCAACGTGCGGTGGTTAGAGGCAACGTGTGGTGGTTAGGGGCAACATGCAGTGGTTAGGGGCAACATGCGGTGGTTATGGGCAATGTGCGGTGGTTATGGGCAACATGCGGTGATTACGTGCAATCTGGCGTGATTACAGGCAACCTGGGAAGGATATGGGCAACCTGCGGTGGTTATGGGTAATCTGGGGGAGTTAGGGGTAATGTGGGAGTAAACTGCAATTATTACTATAATAAAAAGTGTGTGTTTTATTTTTTTGTATGTTTTTCACTTTTTGTAATTTTACACATTCATTTTCACTGTATTACTATGATTACTGTAATATTTTCTATCACAGTAATCATAGTTCAGTGACAGAGACCAAATTGGTCTCTGTCACTTTAAATTTTCAGAGCTGGCTGGTTGTGGAGCGCATGCGCACTTCATAACCAGCCAGGACGTCGAGGAGGAAGGATCTCCAGGATCAGGTAACGTATAAGGGGTAGGGGGGGGGGGTGACTGGGGGACGGGGGTGACAGGGGGGTGGGGGGCGACTTGGGGGGCGACACACTGACACTTTTTATCCCCTGTCACCAATGATTTATGGTGACAGGGGATAAAAAGTGCTTTTTTGCACTGGGAACAGGCGATCAGCGGTATATAGTATATGATCGCCTGTAGCGGGACCACACGGGGGGGGGGGGGGGGGGCGATCATTGCCCCATGCTCTCCGCTACCTCCGCATGGGAATGCGGTTTTGATCATTTATTCATTTCTATCCCTGCGAACAATGTTTGTTCGCAGGGATGGGGCGGCCATCTTGGATCTGATGGCCGCCCGGGAAGGGGAGAGGGTTAGTGATCGGCCACTAGGGGGGCTGATCTGGGGTCTGATTTATACATTTTCATCTCCCCCCACCGTGGACCAGGGGACGAGGGGGGGGGGGGGCGGGGGACACTTTAGAAGTGGCGGCGGGAGGAGGAAACGTTCTGCAGCCTCCTCCCGCCGCCCGATCGGCGTGAGAACACAAATCTCCCCCATAGACGCTGCGGTCGCATTGACCGCGGCGTTTATGGGGTTAACTGCCCGCAGGGAGCGCAGCTCCCCTCTGGACAGAGGCAGCGGGAGGATGCTATGTGACATAGCCTCCTCCCGCTGCCTGATCACCGTCAGGGACAGCGGGGGGAGGCAGGGAAAGCATGATGTTTGGGGAACGTCATGTTGCGGGAACTACTTGTTTTACATGACGTTCCCCAAACGTCATTTTGCGGCAAGGGGTTAAGTAACTAAAACTGTACTATTACCTGTAACTATATCCTTCTTTTTTTTTTTTTTTTTGAGTAAGTGTGAGTAAGTGGGAACTACATTTGTAGATTCTGGGAATACTGCCATTTCTGGATTTGTAAAAGCTTTATTCTCTTCCTTATCCTCTACTGATAGTAGTCTTTGATCAGTGGCGTAGCTACCAGGGTCGCAGCGGTCGCCGCTGCGACCCGGCCCGCTACGAGGGGGGGCCCGCGAGGGCCCCCCCTTGCCAATGCACTGCTCACCCCTTAAATTACTCAGGGGCCCCGGCTCGTCAGGGCCCCCGGCTGATGCGCGGCTGCCGGGGGTGTCCCGTCCTATTCCCGGCAGCTCGGCACATCAGTGAGCTGCCTGGGGCCCTGACTTCCGGCACAGGAAGCGCACGTCAGAGACGCTTCCTGTGTCAGAAGTCACAGCCCCGGCATACAGGGAGCTCACTGATGCGCCGCGCTGCCGGGTATAGGACGGGACACCCCCGGCAGCCGCGCATCAGCCGGGAACAGCGCCTGAAGAAGAAGAGGATCGCCGGGGGAGCGGGTTGTCAGGTGAGTTTGTGTGTTTTTTGGTTTTTTTTAAAATACTGCTTAGCAAAGAGGAGGGGGAGGGGCATTTATAATGGGGGGAAGAGAAGGGGGGCATCTATAATGGGGGAGAGGGGGGGCATCTATAATGGGGGAAAGAGAACAGGGGGCATCTATAATGGGGGGAGAGGGGGGGCATCTATAATGGGGGGAAGAGAAGGGGAGGCATCTATAATGGGGGGAGAGGGGGGCATCTATAATGGGGGGAAGAGAAGGGGAGGCATCTATAATGGGGGGAAGAGAAGGGGGGGGCATCTATAATGGGGGGAAGAGAACAGGGGGGCATCTATAATGGGGGGAGAGGGGGGCATCTATAAGGGGGGAAAGAGAACAGGGGGGCATCTATAATGGGGGGAGAGGGGGGTATCTATAATGGGGGAGAAGGGGGGCAACTATAATGGGGGAGAGAGGGGCATCTATAAGGGGGGAAAGAGAACAGGGGGGCATCTATAATGGGGGAGAGGGGGCATTTTTAATGGGGGAGAGGGGGGCATCTATAATGGGGGAGAGGGGGGCATCTATAAGGGGGGAAGAGAAGAGGGGGCATCTATAATGGGGAAAGAGGGGGCATCTATAAGGGGGGAGAAGAGGGGCCATCTTCAAGGGGGGGGAGGGGGGCATCTATAATGGGGGAGAGGGGGGCATCTATAAGGGGGGAGAAGAGGGGCCATCTTCAAGGGGGGGACAGAGGGCCATCTATAAGGGGAGGGGGTATCTATAAGGGGGGGAGAAGAGGGGGCCATCTTCAAGGGGGGGAGTGGGGGCCATCTATAAGGGCAGGGGGGCATCCATAATGGGGGTAGAGGGTGTCATCTATGAGGGGAGGGGGGCATCTATAATGGGGGGAGAGGGGGCATCTATAATGGGAGGGGGGCATCTATGATGGGGGTAGAGGGGGTCATCTATAAGGGGAGGGGGTCATCTATAAGGGGAGGGGGAGAGGGGGCCATCTATAAGGGAAGGGGGGTGCAACATGCAGTGGGGGCCATCTATATATACTATACCTACTAAATGAGGGTGTAAAGGGGACAGTACAGATGTGCAGTGTGTATAGAGATGAGGATGGTGTCAGTGTGAGGAGACTAATATGTCTGTCTGGCAGATTCTGTGGATTCGTGGCTCGGAGAAATTCTCATAACGGCACAGGGCAGATGGAGAAGAAGATGAAAAGGAAAGAACTCCGGTCAGAGGAGACGCCCCCTGTGAGTCACCTGATATAACTGCACTGTAATGTATATGGTGTATACAACCTGTGTGGAGCTGCTTCCACCTCTATATGACTGTATGAGGTGATAGTGATCTGTGTACAGTGGATCTTATTCAGTAGCAGCAGTGGTGTTAGTCAGTATGTGGTGGTAATATTTGTTACTTGTTATCTGGTTCTGTGTTTTATTGGTCTCAGTATACTGGTTCTGGTCAGTAACAATATGGTGTTGATGGTTGTGATGTGGCGTTAATATTTGCCCCTTGTATACTTGTATTATTGGCAATATTGGTCTCAGTATACAGTAAAAGTATGGCGGTAATATATATGGTGATAATATTTTCACTTCCTATATGCTGGTGTTATTGGTAATATCTGTCTTGGAGTGTGTATATATATATATATATATATATATATATATATATATATATTTACATACACACACATACACCTATCAGTAGCATCACTTGGTCGTGAAAGGGGGGGGGCCCAAGTTGACCTCTCGCACCAGGGCCCAGGAGACATTAGCTACGCCCCTGTCTTTGATACTTCTCTGCTGGCTTTAAAGGTTAATCCAATTCTGCACTCCAGAAATTGAAATGTTGGTAGGCTGTAAGCATTTGGCAAATTGTTATCTTTTTATCAGAGGTGAGCGTATTTACAGTATTAACGAAGCGAAATGTGTCATTATCTCTGCAATCCGCTTATTAGCCTGCTGCCTTTAAACTCACTACTACTCTGTGCCACTCCTCCCCAGGTGCTGGGAAAAGATGGATTTTGTCCTGAGAAAATCACAAAAATTTCCCAAGACTGGATCCAGCTTTTCCAGCATCCGGGCAGGACAGGCACACAGCAGCAGAGAGTTAAAAGGCAGCAGGTTGATGAGCGGATTGCAGAGATAACAAAGCAATTTTCTTCATTACTGTAAATTTGCTAATTTTCAGTGGAAACACTAACTGATATTACCCTAGTGTTGCCATAGCTAATGATTCATAACCCAGTGTTTGACTGGAAGAGTTTAGAAGAATTGGTTAATGGGGTCCTGCTTGTGGTGCCAAATGTTTTGCTGTTCATTTGGGTAAGTTGGAGGGTAAACAAATTCTGGGTTTTGTTTGTAATTATTCAGATGTGTTTTTAAAAGCGCAGTCTGAAGCCTTCTCACCACATAAGGCTTATGACTACAGCACTGATCTGGCGCAAGGGGTAAAATATTCCAAAGGGAGGATATATACAAGAGTCCATCAAATTCAACCTATAGCTAGAGATGAGAATTGAACTTCCCAAATCGAGATCCATTACATATTTTTCAAAAAGTTTGGTTTGGAAATTACCCGCATTTCTCAAAAAGTTCATACGAACCCACTCCAAAATTGAAGCCTTACATTACAATATATTACTTCTAAAGCCTGGGTAAAAGGGGTTATTTATAATCCCTTGCAGCTGGCCAATGGGCTGCAAGGAATCCCCCTTGAAGCAAGTCAGCTCCTGTACACATACATTTACACTAGCTAGAGAGAGATGCAGGGTAGAGAGAGACACAGGTAGATGCATGGTTAGAAAGGGTTATAGAAGGTTGATTAGGTATCAGGGGCAAATAAAGGATAGTCTAAGGGTAGTAGTTGGAGCTCTGTAGCTGGGAAATCGCTCCTGTCTTGTCACTTTGTGTGTCAGTACACACTGTCCACAGCTCTTCTGGGTGAAGTCAACATTAGGGATGAGCGAACCGTCGGACTTTTGGTCCGACGGCATCTTCGCTCAATTACTATGACTGCGATGCCTGTGATCCCGGGTGCATAGTTGCGTTCCTGGGAATCTGCGGGCAGGATCTTCCAGGGAATTCAAGATACATTTCCTGGATTTCCAGGGAATGTATCTTGAATTCCCTGGAAGATCCCGGCCGCAGATTCCCGGGAGCGCAACTATGCACCCGGGATTGCAGGCATCACACTGGAGTGAGCGGCATTCGGACCGAAAGTCTGAAAGTTCCGCTCATCTTTAGGTGTACATAGTGAGTCATCTCTCAGGTTACATCAGGTGGCCTGTCCTACAACTGGTTTTGGCAGCACAGTAACTGTCATTGACAATAATGTCTTTTCAAACACGTTTTTTGAACAGGTGCACTCCACCTCCTCACTGGCCTTAAGATTATGTATGAAGTCTGGAAGGTACTGTCTTTTTACAACATTGACAACTTCACCCAGGTCCAATCTATAACTGACCTCCTCATAGAAGCTTATCAGATTAGTCTGACAGGACCAACCCCACTTAAACCCCTGCTGGTGCTGTTTAAAAGAGTCCACTGTTTTTTCTAAACAAGCATAGTTTGGTACTGTTTTATATGTAACCTCTGAAAATTAAGTCTGTAGTATGCAACTCCCACCACCAAATGTCACTGTTCTATTGCACAGCTTATAGCTTCATTTTTCTGAGGGTTAACGGATGTCTATAATATTCATTGTATATTTCCTTCCACTGTCTTCTGATTTCTAGTTGCAAATCACTGAGTTAGCTACCTCTGAAGTATTCACCTATCACAGAGGATCATTCTTTGCCTATTTCCCAATCAAATCCCCTCCTGTTAGCCCTCTATATATAGTGGGGTGGGACTGATGAGTTCAGTGAGTTTAGTTCCTGACAGTGAATGAGAAAATATCTGCAGACAGCCTACTAAGAGTATTCTTCCAGGCCCTGGCCTGCCGCCAGGAGTCTTTTGTGGGATTATTGTTATTTCTTCTGATTACTAGATTCTAGCTATCTCCAGCTAGAGCACCATGTGGAGGGACTGCGGTGAAGGACGGGACTAACCTATTAACGCTAGGGTACTGTATTCTCTGTAACTGAGGTACCAAACTAGTCAGTTGATAAGCTAAATGCAAAAGCTAAATCTTTTACTGCAAGTTGCTAGCGTATCCCTTGAGAGTCTCCTGGACCACTTGCTCTCCCACTGGTGTGCCTGAACTCCCTGATCGTGTGTCGTTCCGTGCCCACATGGTGGCGTAGGCAGATGTCCTTTTCCATGGATTCAGGACTTTTCTCTAACAGCCCCACTTGAACCACTGTGTCTGAATAGACCACTAATCTATAGCCACAAAACTCCAAACCCACCCTTGCTGTACAATTAAAGTCTATCTCAACTAACTACCTGTCTATTCCAACTAACTATCAGCTTCACAGGTGTACTCAACTCAATTACTGTATTGTCTCAAGTATATTCCAGGCAGCTATTATACTACGAGTGTACTTTAGTATTACAAACAGCTATTATATTCTAAAGATTGTTAAGTTCTTATTAGTGTTTTGTGGACTCTATATCTTGCCTAAGTATGTGAGAACATTACCAGTTCTACCTCCTACGGGAGTGATTGCCACCTTGAACAAGAGGCTATTGTATTTCAGAATTGTAGGATTTTGTACTGTCTTTCAAAGTATTACAGTAAACTATTTTTGGTTGAACTTATCTGTGCCTCTGTTGTCAATTGCACTGAACACCTGCAGCTGTCCAAGACTCCCTACTCTACACTACTGCAACAACTACTACTCTCAGCAAGGTGGTGTTTCTGAGCCAGCATATCCAGGGGTGGCAAGCTGGTCCCATTTCTGGCTACCGTGACAAGTGCTTGTGTGGTGCTCCATCACCTCAGCATTTGACCCCTGCATCTCTGGCACACTGCAAATAAACTAAGGAGAAATAGGAGAAAAACATAGTGGAGTATCCTAATTAAAAAAAAAAAAAAACTTATAACACAGCACCAGTGTGGCTTTATGTAGGATTGGTCCTGTTGTCAGACTAATCTGATCAGCTTTTGAGGAGGTCAGTTATAGACTGGACCTAGAGGAGGCTGTGAACATTGTGTATCTAGATTTTTCAAAGGCATTTGATGCTATGCCGCATGAAAGGTAGGTCTATAAAATGAGGATGCTGGGAATAGTCTGAAAATATATGTAAATGGATAAGTAACTGCCTGAGTAATAGAAAACAGAGGGTGGTCATCGATTGAGCATACTCAGATTGGATCACAGTTACAAGTGGATTACCACAGGGGTCAGTATTGGGTCCATTTCTTTTTAATATGCTTAATAATGGCCTTCTGGTGAGGCTACAGAGTAAAATCTCCATATTTCTAGATGACACTAAACTGGGTAAAGTAATCACCACAGTGAAGGATTATATCATATTACATAGGGATTTAGAAAAGCTGGAGGCTTGGGAAAATAAAGTTTAACGCAGATAAATGTAATGTTATGCACTAAATAATAAAACATCGGGTAAATCTGCTTCCAAAAAGGACCTATAGGTATTGGTTGACACTAAACTCAACATTAGGGATCAGTGCCAGGCAGTTGCTGAAAAGGCTAATAAAATCATGAGATTCATCAAAAGAGTCATACAGGCTTTGTACGGTGTGGAACTGCCTTTTCTTGTATTGGATCCCGACCGGAGCGTATACACATCGTATACACTCCGGTCGGGATCCCATACGGGCTTCAAATAACTAACATGTCAGTTTTCTGCGGCTGAAATTCAGTGAACTGCGGCCGCAGAAAGACTTGTCAGTTCACACAATGAAGCGAGCGTCTCCAGCCGCTTGCTCTATAGGGAGCTGTGGGAGGTTCTGATGCGGGCGCAGAACCCAAAAGGTCATCCGGACGGTACTGCAGTACCAGCCGGGATGATCCGTGCAGAGACCGGCCGTTCCGTGACATAGCCTTCACTTAGTAAGAACATAGCCTTCAGATGAAAACAGTTTTGCTTCTTTATAAAACACACATGGAATACCGTGTACAGTTTTGGTCACTTATATATAAGAAGGACATAGCTAAACAGAGGAGGGGCACAGAGGAGGGCGACCAAAGTCATTAGGAGAATGGGTGGGTTACAGACCAAGACATATTATTAAGCTTGGGGGTGTTTAGTTTAGAAAAAAAGATGTCTTAGGGCCAATCTGATCTCAGTGTACAAATATATGAAGGGACAGTACTGAGACCTTTTTACACCTAGGCCATAACTATGACAAGGGGGCATCCATCCTCTACCTCTAGAGGAAAGAAGGTTTCATCACTAGCACAGACAGGGATTCTTTCCTGTAAGAGCAGTGAGACTATGAAACTCTCTGCCACAAGATGTTGTATTGGCAAATTCATTAAAGGAGTACTCAAGTGATCATGGGAAAAAAACTAATTTATTCATACATCTGTACGATGCGTCATCACTTTGTCTTGTTGTGCTTATTTTTTTTAAACTCCCCTTTGCAGCCCCCATTCACCTGCATAGATTCAGTAAAAAACGTATCTACTTCCTGTTTCATCAACATCTCCAGCGCATGAGCTCCAGTCTGACTCTCTATATTCCCCTCTGGCTGTCAAGACGCTCTAGGAGTCCCCTGGCCTCTCTATGGTCCCATCTGTTTCTCCTCACTGCCCTACCACATGACCAACTGCCAATCCTGTTGCTAAGCAACATACTTTGTGGGTGAAGTGTGTCCTGAAAAGCAAACAAACCCCTGCTGACATAGTAATGTTGGAAATACAACGTTGTACAAAATGGGAGTTGTAGTTCTGCAACTTGAAGCTCTCCCGATTGCATACCTACAGCTACCATCATGTACCATCACCACAATATGAGGATGGGGCTTTTAGTTATGCAACCAGGAGAGCTCCAAGTTGGAACAATACAACTCCCAAAGAGTATTTAGCCAAAACATGACCATGGGTGTTGTAGTTCTGCAACTTGGAGCTCTCCTGGTTACAAAGCTACGAGCCCCATCCTCATCTTGTGTTGATGGTACATGATGGTAGTTGTAGTTATGTAACCAGGAGAGCTCCAAGTTGCAGAACTACAACACCCATGGTCATGTTTTGGCTAAATACTCTATGGGAGTTGTATTGTTCCAACTTGGAGCTCTCCTGGTTACATAACTAAAAGCCCCATCCTCATATTGTGGTGATGGTACATGATGGTAGCTGTAGTTATGCAATCGGGAGGGCTCCAAGTATGAAAACTACAACTACCATCAGGTATTTTCCCCGCAACATTAGGATGGGGCTTGTAGCTATGCAAGTTCAACAGCTCCAGGTTGCAGAACTACAATTCCCATCTTATACTGTCACCACAACATGAGGATAGGGCTTAAAGTTATGCAACCAGCTCTCCTGGTTGAGCTCTCCTGGTTGCATAACTACAAGGCCCATCTTCATGTTGTGGTGACAGTACAAGATGGGAGTTAAAGGGGTGTTCCCCTCAACTTTTATTAGTTAATAAAATGAAGAAGCATGGTGGCATCTGCAGCATCTCCCCGAATCATCACCCCGCCCCCTCCCCCCCACCTTCCTGGGACAGAAGTGACAGGCAGCATCAGAGCTGCTGATGCCGCCTGTCACTTCTGTCCCTGGAAGGGGGTGCGGGTGGCCGGGAGGGGGCAATTGTTTGGGGAGATGCTGCAGATGCTACCTGTCACTTGTGTCCGGGAGTGTGGGTTGTGGGCGGGAAGTTGGCGCTGAAGATGCCGATAATGTGCAGGACTGTCCAACTTGTTGTATAATTAGTGAGCAGAGGGCGGGACACACATGGACCAATGACAGAGCTGCAATGCATGATGGGAAATGTAGTTTCCCAGCGGGCGCCATGTTAGCTGTATACAAACATTTACAAAAAAGTGCAAAAACAAGAATGTCAGCACATAAAGAGGAGTGAGATGGCTCAAAATGCTCATAGGGACTTAGTGAGTATGACTGGCAAGGTTGTCTAGCATTTAATTTTTTTTCATTATGAGGGGAATACCCCTTACCCCTTTAAATACAACTCCCATCATGTAATGTCACCAGGGCATACTGGGAGTTGTGGCTGTGCCATCTGAGGAGCCACACTAGATGGCGAGTCACAGAGGGGGTGACAGGGAAGCCTGTAGTGAAATCCCCCACCCCTACAGAGCCACCAAGAGGCTGGGATGCTATCTATCTCTTATCTAAATATCTATCTCTCCATTGTTCGACTGGGGGCCCACCAGGGAAAATGATCCCATTGGTGCCCACCAATGAAGAACCATTGAAAAGTAACATGCTGACCTGATTTTATGCTGGATATGTGTCCACAACTAGCTAAACTACTGCTCTCAGAATGCCCTACACTTATTCAGCTATGAGGGTATGCTGGGAGTTGTAGTTCTAGAGACGACAATACTTTAACAATTGATGGCTGTGTAGAGGATTCTGGTGGCTGTAGTTTGTCACAACCATCAGCCATGAAGATCCATCAATAAATCTTTATACAGCACCAGCTATTATCAGAGGATTGTCCATTCAAATATACTACATCTTACATCATATCCTTAGGATTGTGTACAGTCAGTAAATGCTGGGAGTTGTAGTGCCTGCAGCTGTTGTATTTTGAGGATCCTAGGTGTACTGAATACTGGATGCTTTTTGGGAGACCAGAATAAAATAGTTCTGTGGGGGCTCAGTTTATGGAAACACCAGTATGGCACCAATAAATGCAATACCCCAAAAATCTTTATTGAAAATAGTACACAGCAAGCAAAAACATTAAAGGGAACGGCCATAAAGCTAAGGAAACGTGCTGGTACATCACCCAGCACACTTCCCAAACATACCCCTGTACCCTGCGTACCATGTACATAAACCGCAAAGATAGTTTAATTATCTCCCGCAATGTATGTAAATTACCTGCTAAGTAATCATGGTGGTTGGCTTGTTCAAGTAGTCATAGTGGGCGGGTGGCTTGTTCAAGTAGTCACGGTCCTGGGCCGGCTCCGGCACTGTAATCACGCCCCTCTGGGTATGTTGAAAAGAACTGCATGCTGACGTCACCGGAAGGGCGACATTGCACGTGCAGTACAGCGGGAGAAGACGCTGCTGTACTACATCGTGCAGGCGTCCGCATGCAGTTCTGGCATCAGCATGCAGTTCTTTTCAAGCCACCCACCCACCGTGACTACTTGAACAAGCCATCCGCCCACCATGACTACTTGAACAAGCCATGCGCCCACCATGACTACTTAGCAGGTAATTTACATACAGGACGGGAGATAATTAAACTGACTTTGCGGATGTATGTACATGGTACGCAGGGTACAGGGGTATGTTTGGGAAGTGTGCTGGGTGATGTACCAGCACGTTTCCTTAGCTTTATGGCCTTTTAAGCATGATTGGTTCCCTTTAAAAACCTGATACATACCAGGAGACCATGTGGTAACAAACTTCCCACCAGTCCATCTGATCAAAGTATAAACAGTACCCAATATACAAAAATGAGAATGCTATAGTACTACTCCAATCAATGTGTAAACAACACAGCAAGTAGTGCTCTCCTATATAAGTATATATGTATCATGCAGCCTACAGACATAAAGATGTCAGAGTGCAAAAACAAGCCAGGGGAGAGAGCAAAGTACAGTGGTACCTCGGTTCTCGAACATAATTGGTTCTGGAAGGCTGTTCCAAAACCTAGCAGTTCGAGAACCGAGCTGTAAATTCCAATAGGGAACAATGTTAAACTAATTAATTGGTTCTTACACTCCGTGGGTCAGGTGCAGAGCACCCGGCCCATGGAGCGTAAGAACGCTCCATGTTCACAGGAACAGTAAGAGGCAGGAGCGGGCAGCTATTTAAACTTGCCGCCGCCCTCCTGCTCCACTCAGCTACGGGGGACACCATGTAAAGAAGCGGGGATTCCCCTCATTATGATGGGATTCCCCACTTCTTTACAAGGTGTCCCCAGCAGCTGAGAGGAGCAGGAGCTTGGTGGCAAGTTTAAATAGCCGCCCGCTCCTGCCTCTCACTGCGGGGGATTCCCTATAAAGAAGCCGACTGCACTACTCCCGCACTAACCTGTCATTCCACCCCCCCCCCCCCCTCCGGCCCGGAGCTCTTCCTGTATGGTTTCCCCGCAGCCGCACGCATCTGCTGTTCTGCGAGCAGCCCCGCTCATCAGCTCCTTAACTGCTTCCACCCGCTGGTCCCCGCCGCGTCTGCAGACTCTCCTTCATCCAGCAGACGCGGCGGGGAGCAGCAGGAGGAAGCGGCTAAGGAGCTGATGAGCGGGGCCGCGTGCAAAACAGCAGATGCGTGCGGCTGCGGGGAAACCATACAGGAAGAGCTCCGGGCCGGAGGGGGGGGCGTGGAATGACAGGTTAGTGCGGCCGGCTTCAGGGCCTCCTCGCAGTGAGAGGCAGGAGCGGGCGGCTATTTAAACTTGCCGCCGTGCTCCTGCTCCAGCTGACAGTTATTCCCCTGGTTTTGTTCGGATACCAAGCAATGTTCGGACACCGAGCAAAACTTCAGGGGGAAATTTAGTTCGAAAACCGAATTGTTCGAATACCGAGGTGTTCAGGAACCGAGGTTTTACTGTATGTATATCACCAGTAACATGCAGTCCAGGTTGGGGCTCAATGGATCCCGGGCTCCATGTTACTGGTGATATACATACTTTGCTCTCTCCCCCGGCTTGTTCTTGCACTCTGACATCTTTATGTCTGTAGGCTGCATGATACATATATACTTATTTAGAGAGCACTACCTTGCTGTGTTGTATACATATTGATTGGAGTAGTACAATAGCATTCTCATTTTTCTATATTGATGCAGTGCCGGTCTCTATATGACATGTCTCTTTATGTTTTAATGTGACATATATACAGGTCCCCACACTATATCTATACACAAACACTAAAGATTCAGTCACACAAATACACATATATACACTATGCACCCCCACACATTATCTGTATACACACACTGCAGCATCATTCACACAAACACACATACACAGGGGCGTAACTAGAAATGGCTGGGCCCCATAGCACATTTTCCAATGCCCCCCCCCCCTCCTGGCTACTGGGGAAGAAATGGACACATGGTTTTGGCCACATGCATTGGCTACAAACACACATATCGTATCCGCAGCAAGTTTCTCACTGCGAATACGCAGTGAAACTCGCTGCAGGTCCCGGCCCTGTGCTCTCAATGGCAGATAAACTCGCAGCAGGGATGTACATCCGCAGCCCGTCCCGCTAACCCCCGGCCGCTGGAGACTATACATCACCGGGTCCCCACTCCTGCTTGCTTCAGCGGTTTCCAGTAGGTCCTGCTCGGCTAATTAGTGCGCTGCCCCGCAGTGGCCGGGGGTTAACGGGGCCGGCTGCAGACAAACTCGCAGCAGGGATGTACATCCCCGCTGTGAGTTTGTCTGCCATTGAGAGCACAGTGCCTGGATCCGCAGCGAGTTTCACTGCATATTCGCAGCAAGAAACTCGCGACGGATACGGCATGTGTGTTTGTAGCCTTAAAATATAAACAAGATTGCACATTAAATGATCTGCATGGTGTCTGTAGCCATTCTCCTCACAGGATTGGTAGGCAACAGCTTCAGACAATGCACATTTAAAGCACACAGACATACCAGACCTAAACTATACCGCCATACTGTGACTGGATAACACTGCCATACCAGACCTGACCAATACCGACACACTGTGACTGGATAACACTGCCATACCAGACCTGATACCACCATCTCCAGCCTGCTACTGCACTTACTGTATGTATATGTGTAATATATATATATCTATCCAGCCTGCTACTGCACAGTACATATATCCAGCCTGCTACTGCACTTACTGTAATATATATATATATATATATATATATATATATATATATATATATATATATATATATATAATATATCCAGCCTGCTACTGCACAGTACATACACATACAGTACATCCAACCTGCTACTGCACTTACTATATATATCTCTCCAGTCTGACTCTGCATTTATGTATACATATATATCCAGCCTGGCACTGCAAGGTAAAATGGGACACTTGGTAGTAATTCTATGACTGTATGCAGGGTGACTATTACACATAAGGAATTTTCAGTCCTACAGGAGCTGCAGTCACAGGGTACCTTACTATATAGACAGTGTGGGAATACAACTCCCAGTGTGGTCTGTCTGTGCCTTTGGGTGGGGGGCAGCAGACAGACCACATTGGGAGTTGTAGTCCTATAATGTCACAGCTCCTGTAGGAATAAAACTCCACACTTATGCTTCTCTAAGATAGCAGGGAGTGTACAACCCCCCTCCCCCACACACACCTTATCAGTGACTTACAGAAAGAGGAAGGAGCTGTCCCAAGGTCCCGGCAGGAGAGGGCTAGGGGTCAGAGGTGATCCAACCACACAGGATGCTCCTCCGTGCAGGCAGCTGACAGCTGCTTCAGGAGGAGAGAATTCTCCAGTCAGGACGGAGGGAAATGCTGCAGCCATGCTTTATCTCCCTATCTCTCTCTGTGATGCTGCCCCCTGCTGGTGGATGTTCCCGGCATTCCTATGATCACCAGAACAGTGAGCATGTGCACAGGGACGGCGCTGATTGGCTGATTCTGACCAATCAGAGGAAACCAGGAAGACCTACTGACCAGGAAGATGATTGGCATATGGGGAGAGACAGAGAAGTTCGTTAGTGACGTTTTATCGCAAAATGGCGGCCGAAAACGGGGGTCGATAGTCAAGTGGAGGACTTCAGTTGCACAACTTCCTGTGGGGTGGTGCAGGATTCAAAAAGAAGAGCAAGCTGCAGGAACCCATTATGTAAGTATATTGCAATGTTATATAATTTGACTTAACCCTTCTATTGCAGGTTAATTTTTTTCACCGGAGTACCCCTTTAAGGTTAAAGGGAGGCTTTATTTTCATTTTGTTGCAAAAATGAAGTGGCAGCCTTGTTTAACTATTTAGCTACCGTAGTGCTAAAAAAAAACATAAACTCACACTTACCTGCCATAATTGTCTGCAATTAGCTGGTGCTCTCCTGCTTGAGTCTCCAGGTTCCTGCTCATTGACTGCTGCAGGACAGCTCAATGATTGGCTGAGTGGGCTGTCAGTGAGCAGGGACCATGAGACTCAAGCAGGAGCACGTCAGGGGATGCAGGTAAACATGGGTTGTTAATTATTTTTAGAACCACAGCAGCCAAGTAGTTAGGCTGACATTACATTCTTGCAACAGAATGAAAATCATAGAATGAAAAGGTACTGATTATTGCAACAAATTTTACTGCAAATCTTGATAAAATGCGGTACATGTGATTCTAGCTTTAGGCCATGTTCACATGGCATAAGAGACCGGCCGCTCTGTGATCCGGCCGCGTCACGGAGCGGCTGGTCTCTGAAAAGATCTTCCTGCAGTACCGGCCAGATGATCTTTCGGCCCGCAGAGTTCTGATGCGGGCGCATCTGTGCACGCCTGCATCAGAACTAACCACAGCACACAATAAAGCAGGCGGCCGGAGCCGCTCGCTTCATTGTGTGAACTGACACAGTTTTCTGCGCAGCCGCTATTCACTGAATAGCGGACGCAAAAAACTGACATGTCAGTTCTTTGCGGTGCCGCTAAGGATCCCGGCCAGAGCGTATACTTTGCGTGTACGCTCCGGCCGGGATCCCATAGAAGGCTAAGCAGTGTCATTTTTCGTAAAAAGTACAGCCGTTGTTGCCGATTGTAACAACGCCCGTACTTTTACGAAAAGTTACGTTGTGCGAACATAGCCTTAAAGTGAACCTGTAAGCCCCTGACTGCTTATTAAGCTGAGGGCATTGCTGGATTAATATCAATGAAAGCATTTAGAACATAACTTTTATTGCCTGTGTTCTTATTTCCATACAAAAAATGGGAATGGTGTCAAAGAAGTGGAGCCTATTATTCTCAGGGCCCTAGAACCGCTACACCTCCCTGTGTTTTATGCAGAGTATACGTGGCATGATAAGGCCTCATAGTGCTAGGGTCCATAGAATAATAGGCTCACCCTCTTTGATACAATTTACAGCCCAAATAAAGTTGATATTCTGTGAAAATAAAAACACAGGCTCAGGCAACAAAAGTATTTCCTGGATGATTTCATTTATGTCTATCCAGTGATGTCAGCTCAGTGAACAGTAAGGGGGTCATCAATTCACTTTAATTTTTAATAAAAGATAGGGATGAGCAAACTTTTGAAAAGTTCGGTTCAGTTAGATCCGGTGAACTTTCGTGCACGGTATTACCGGGGTTAGCGATCCCCGGCAATAATGCAGATTCCTGTAATAGTTAATATTTAATTAATAATAAAAAGTTTAATTCTAAAAAATTATTTTCGTTGTTCAATAGCTTAACCAAAACAAATCCATGCTTTTGCAATTAAATATACTGTTAATAAATAAATATGTGTATCTATTTACAGTATATATATATTTTTTTAATTCTTTATTTCTTTAATTTTCAATTATAAAACAACAATAAGAAGTAGCACTTACATAATTCATTACAAAAAGATGAGGGGGGGGGGGGAGTCAACATAAATTAACATTCATGAATTCATTTTTACATAATCAGGCTCCCAAACCCCCCCAATTGCTTAGTATATATCCCCTTACTCCCTCACCCACCCACCCAACCTACCCTGAGAGAGGAGAGCACGGAAAAAAAAAAATCATAATAATAATAACGAGAAACTATATGTGCAGTTAGATCCTTATTACCACTTTCTCCATTTCTTAGCAAACTTTGAGATTCCTTCTTTTTTTGTTTGAAACCACACCATCTCATATGTCTTAATAGTATGTACATAATTTAGCCATTCAGTTTTGGAGGGGACCCCAGCAGAAAACCAATATTTTAGAATTTTCAGATGTGCATAAAACAATAGCTTAATTATCAGATATCGGTTCTCCTTTATTGTTGTTGTGTTGCTCCAAGATAGCTACAAAAGGGTTTCGTGGAATTAGACAGTTAAGTTTTATGTCTATTTCATCAAAAATTACACACCAATAATTATATATTGGGAATGGAGCACAGCAGTGGAGGCCCTTAAGGAATACAGTCAGATTAAGGTATTGAACCAGAGTAGGTTTAGTACAGTGGTACTCTCAGGGGGGAAGACCATGTAAACTGTTGGCTAATTTAGTTAAAAGGAAAGGCCCGCATAGGGTAATATCTGAGATCAGGGCAGAAAATGGAGAGGTGGTTAGAGAGACAAAAAAAAATATTGGAGGTGTTTGCTAGCTTTTATGAGAATCTATATGACACTAAATTAAATTGGGAGAAATGTGATTCTGACATATACTTGCAGAACTTGGAGCTCCCCAGACTGCTAGATACACAGAGGGAGTGGTTAGATCGTCCAATAGAGAGAGAGGAGTTGTTGAATACTCTTAAAGGTATGCCTAAGGAGAAGACTCCAGGGCCAGATAGTCTGCCATCAGAAGTATATAACATGTTAGGCCAGGTGTTGGTGGGACAGCTTCAAGAAGTATTGATAGATTCACATATAAAGGGATATTTGCCAGACTCAATGTATGAAGCAGAAATTGTGTTGATTCCTAAGGAGGGGAAAGACCTGAGGGACCCAGAATCATTTAGACCTATTTCTTTGATTAATTTAGATATGAAATTGTTGTCCAAAGTGCTAGCAAATAGGTTGGCTAAAGTGATGCAGACTTTGATTGGTAAAGATCAGTGTGGGTTTATTTCGGGTCAATCAACCCATGATAATGTAAGACGAGTACAGGCTAACATTCTGATGGGTAAAGAGGATGGGGGCCACTCCATACTGTCATTAGACGCAGCAAAAGCGTTTGACAGTGTGGAGTGGCCCTATCTATGGAGTGTGCTCAGGAATTTTGGTTTTGGGGAGGTTTTTTTAAGGTGGATGGAACTGATCTATTTGAGGCCGAGGGCTAAAGTGTCAATTAATGGTGTCTCCTCCGAGTACTTTGGGTTGAGGAGGGGCACCAGACAAGGTTGTCCTCTCTCCCCCCTGCTCTTTGCCCTGGCTATTGAGCCACTTGCTAGAGCTTTAAATAAGAATAAGAAGATCGAGGGCTTTGGAGAAGGGGGGGCAGAGGACAAGGTGGCATTGTATGCCGATGATTTGCTCCTGTTTCTGGGAAATACCAGGGTGGGTCTAGAGGAGGCAATGAGGGAGGTCAGCAGGTTTGGGAAATACTCTGGGTTGGGTATTATTTGGAACAAATCAGTGCTGCTGCTGTTGGATCAAGAGATTGAGGTTGAGCTAGGCCTTGAGTTACAGATACTAATACCGGAGGGCTCCTTTAAATATCTGGGAATTATGATTACTGCAGACATACGGAGATTTGAAGAGCTGAATATTTCCCCTAGATTAAATAAAATAAAACAACAAGCCCAGATATGGAATAAATTACCCTTATCGAGAGCGGACAGAATGGGGTTAATTAGAATGATATGGTTACCCCAGTTGCTGTATGTATTGGCAGGAGCGCCAGTATGGCTGGGTAAATGGGTGTTTCGGAGGATATAAGCTGTATTTAACATGCTTATTTGGAGAGGTAGAAGAACGCGTATTAGAATGAAATACTTAACTCAACCTGAAGAAAAGGGAGGGCTAGCTATGCCTGATGTGTTTAGATATTATGTAGCAATGGTATTGACATGGCTGACTAAATGGAAAAAGGTGCAGGCACTGGCAAATTGGGTGGAAGAACAGAAGGGAGCAGCTGGTAAAGGTACAAGGATGGAAGCAATATTGGAGAAATGACGGTTAGTACCAGCGTTCTTCAAATGTAGGAAAAGATATTAAGAAGTTGTTTTTTGTTTTTTTTTGTTTTTTCTTTTCTCCCGCCATTGGGTCCGAGGGGAGGGGGTGTGGTATAGTTAATATAGAATTGCGTACTCCATACTATACCTGATAATAAGTAAAAGATTCATGTCTAGGGCTAGGAAAGGAGTAAATGTTATTGAACTAAGATAATGGATGATTATATGTTATATTTGTAACTGTAGGAGGAAGAACCAGGGTGGCTTGTTAACCTTATGTTGATAATGGGTGAAAGGTCGGGTTGTAGGTGGGGCCGTGGGTCTGGACACAATCGTGAGAGAGGTAAAGGTAAACGACTGATTATAAGATTTGAGGGATCGCTCGGTTGTTTTTAAGGCCGGCTCTGCTCTTCTTTCAGTCTTAGTAGTAAAATTATAAATATTTATTTAATAAATTTTTATTTATTATATATATTTTTATTCATTTTTTTTTTTTATTTATTTATTTTTTTTTTTTACTTAGTATTCTTTACTATTATTATTATTTAAGTTTGAATTATTATTTGATTTCACTTATGTATTTATTTTTATAACACCTGAGGTGTGGAGGGATGATTTGGAATGGAAGCTGACGGGGGACGATAATTTTTCATGATAAATGGTGGATGAGGCCCTTCCGGGAGTTTAGTTGCGTGTATGGAGCACGGGTGGTCTACCTGAGTGGGCTTTCCTGTGCTCCAGGAAGGAATGGTTGGTGGGAAGTGCTCTGTTGGGCAGAACGGCTCCAGAGATGGGGGGGTTCGGCCAGAGAGGGTACCCTGAATGGATGGAATAACCAGGTGGATAAAGAACAGAAGTATATCTCTGTAATCTTGTCATTTTGTTTATTTTTATTTTATTTATTTATCTTTTTTTTGTTTGTTTGTTTTTCCATTTTGTGTTTTTTTTTTCCTTTCTCTTTCTCCTTATTTGGGGGGTGAAATGTATGCAAGGGGAGCGGAGCTCTGCTGAGGGACAACCGAGCCTGCTGGCTAAGTGTTGACTTTATAATTTTTCAATTAAGTTCGTTTCTTGTGCTCTCCCGACGGTGTCTGGATTCTGCGGTTAGTATAGTGGTGGTGTTAGTAAACTGGGATATACTGTTGGTAAGGGGAAGATTTTAGATAGTTCCTGGTAAAGGGATAGATTGAGCCCCCTGGTGAAATCCCCTCCGGACCATAATGCTGTTTGGTTATGGTTTATAATGGATTGTAATGAACTAGACCGGGTATATTTAGCTGATGGAGATTGTATGGGTGAGGATGTGGAACATTGAGGTTTTAACATGATCTTGTACTATGGAAAAATTAATAAAGAGAAGAAACTAAATATATATATATATATCGGGGTGCATAACCAAAACATGTGGATCAGATCAGCTCCATCAGAGCCGCATCTAGGGCAGGTAGATTTGTCCCTGATCCCCATTTTGAACAGCTGCATGGGAGAATAAAACCCCAGATGGATAATACGGAACTGGATTAATTTGTGAGCTTCATTGAGAGAAACTTTATCCATGTTCCCCAAAATACATTCCCACTGCTGTGCCTCTACCTGGCCTATCATTTTACCCCATCTGGATGAGCTCACACCACTCCTTACCAGTGCTCTTGTGTTGATCAGTATTTTATACACAAACGACACCCTTTTCTTATTCATATCAAAATCTAACAGTGCTTGAAACAAAGGTGAACAAACAACCAAGAATAGATTACCATTAAGGGATTTCTCCCTAGCGTGCAATAATTGATTATAAAAAAACAAGTGCTTATCCATCAAGTCATAGGTATCTTTAAGCTCCTGGAAAGTGAGTAATATACCATCAGAGAACAGCTGCTCCACTCTAAAGACACCTCTATTTTTCCAGAAAGCCCTATTACAGATTTTACCAAATTCAGGGAAATGGTGATTGTGCCAAATCGGAGTGAAATTTAAACTACCCTCTATCTCACACCAACATTTAATCGCGTTCCAAACCTTGTGAAGTAGTAAACACAGTGAAGAGTTCTTGAAGTGGCCCTGACCGAGCGAACCCGATTCCAAAAACTCATACCAATTCCCAAACATACTTCTATCCAATAGTAACTCATAAACAGTTATCTTCACCCCTTTTGTGATATTTGCAAAGTGAGAAACAAGAAAATACAAACGTAAATTTGGAAGAGCAAACCCTCCTTTATTTTTAGGTGCAGCAAAAGCTGAATACTTTATTCAAACCCTCTTTAGTCTCCATATCAAATCCCCTAACATACACTCTATTTTTTTTAACCACGCAGAGCTATACCAGATGGGGGAAGCCATAAAGAAAAACAAGAGTTGGGGGAGGATAACCATTTTTACCACCAATGTTCTATCGGCCTTAGAAAGCGGGAGGCTTTTCCAAGTCTTGATTCTTTGTGCCAGCTTACTAGCAAAAGGAATCAAATTGCTACTCATAAAATTAGAGGCCTCTTTTGTGACCTTGATGCCAAGATACTCCATATGGTCAGAGGGCTTAAGAATTTTTAACTGCCCAATGGGGAGAGCTATCTCCTCATCCAAAGGGAGGAGACAGGATTTCCCCCAATTAATACTAAGACCCGATAAACAACCTATTTGTTCTAGATTCTCTATAATTCCTGGAATCACCTTCTCAGGCTGTCTTATAAACATCAGGATATTGTCTGCGTATAATTATATTTTAGAAACAAAACACTTTCCTTGCCAAAGCCCTCATAACCCTGATACTGTCTGGCCCAGGCTGCTAACAGCTCCACATATAAGGCAAATAATAATGGGGATAGAGGACACCCCTGCCTCATCCCCCTCGCAAGAGGAAAGGCAGAAGAAGACGATCCATTTAAAATAATTCTAGCTGCAGGAGAATTATATAAAGTCTTTATCCATCCCAAAAAATGCCCACCTAGGCCCATTCTTTCAAGAGCAAACCACAGGAATTCCCACTCCACCCTGTCAAAGGCCTTGGAGGCATCCAAAGACAGGATGGAGCGGGCTCCCGAGCTGCTGAGTTGGATATTGGCATACACTTTCTTTATATTGTCGTGCACTGTCAGACAAGGCATAAAGCCACACTGTTCCCTCCCCACGACCGAAGCCACAACCCTCCCCAAACGCCCAGCCAAGACCCTGGCAAAAATCTTGACATCTGTGTTCAGGAGGGAAATAGGTCTGCAGGAGCCAAGATCTAGCGGGTCCTTACCCTTTTTCAGAGTTAAAATGATGTGTGCCTCCTTCATAGATTGCGGAAGGGTGCCCCATTTACAGGATTCATTTAAAACTCAAAGTAATATAGGCAAGAGAGCACCCGCCACCTTCTTATAAAAGAGAAAAGGGAGACCTTAAGGCTATCTCCAAATCCTCTATAGTAATATCCTCGTTTAAAGAATTAATCTGATCAGCGGAGAGTACCAGAAGGGAAATCCCTGAGAAAAATTCCTGCAATCTCCGCTGGTCAGATAAGTATTCAGACTCATACAGGGCAGAGAAGTGATTCACAAATAAATTTTCTACCTCCTGTCTCTCCTGCACCAGACGACCCCCCTGTGCTCTAATTGTGGTAATATCCTGATGTTGGTGTTGGTTTTTCAAAAGATTAATCAAGGATTTATTCGGTTTCCCCCCTGATAGAAATCTATGTTGGCCCATAAAAAATAACTTATGCTGAGCTTTCTGTCTTAACCAATCCCCCATTTCATCCTGTGCATCTCTCAAATTTTTCAGAGCCTCCTCTGAGCCATTCTCCTGAAATTCCTCCAGCCTAGCCCTTTGCTGTACTATCAGTTCGTTCTCTCTAACCCTGAAATGTTTCTTTTTGATGGCGATATTCTTTATAAAGATCCCCCTGATAAAGGCCTTCAGAGCGTCCAACACTACCAGAACATCAGCTGAATCCTTATTGATCTCCCAAAACCACCTAATTTCCAGACTAATCTCCTCCTCAGTATTCAGGATATTCAGCCAGTGCGGGTTCAGTCTAAAGACCCTACCTCTCTGCTGCGAATTTAAACCTCTTAGTTCCAGGAGCAACAGAGTATGATCACATATCGCCTGTAACTCCAACTTTACGCTTTTGACATGTCGTAGAGCGACGTTGTTACAAAAAGATATATCTATTCTGGAACAGGACGGGTGCGAGGTGCTAAAGCAAGAAAAAGCTATTTTATCGGGATGCATCTGTTGCCAGACATCCACCCACCCTACCTCTTCACAGAAAGATCGGAGGGGGGATGAGTGGCGTCTCCCCTTGGCTCGGAGACTTTGACAATCTTTTTCTGGATCCATTACACAGTTGAAGTCTCCAAGCACAAATAGCGCCACCGCATCTCTGCCCCTTTGAAAATCTAACAGAGCAATCAGTACCTCTAATCTAAATGGAAGAGGAATATAGATAAAAGCAATTATTACTTCAACACCGTCTAGCTTTCCAAATAGGAAGATGTCTCCCCCTTTGGTCCACCGACGATGAAAAAAGCAAAAAATTAACCTGGGAATGAACATACACAGAAATTCCAGCGGAGTACGAGGAGAACGTTGAATGCAATTCATATTTCACCCATAATCGTTTATATTTACCAATGCTATCCTTCTCCAGATGTGTCTCAACAACTCCTACAATAGCCGGAAGATGTTTCTGAATTACATCAAAGATAGCAACTCTTTTGACCCTCTCGGCCATACCCCTGACATTCCAAAGGAGGATTCTAGTACCTGCCCTTGCCATCTAAGGAAAGAAAGGAAAAAAAAAGAAAAGAAAGAGACCTTCCGTACTCCCCTTCTCCCCCCTTGCTCCCACCCACTCCCTCTCCCAACCACCCCCCTCTTATCCCCCCACCCCCGCTCCCCTTTCCACCTCATATGTTATGTATATGAATACACATAACTCGTACCTTGGCCATAACCCATCCTCCAGAATCCCTACCGTCTAAGTATATTAAGACACACAACCATTCTCTGAGTGTAGACAACCCACCCCTGTCAACAGCCTTAAATAAACAAACATCATAAGCCCTCAGACTCTAACCACTTCGCAACTTCTTGAGTGTTTGGAAAAAAAACAGAACAGTATTTTTATGCACTATCCGTAGTTTGGCGGGGAACAATAAAGAAAAAGGAACCCCTGCCTTCCTGAGTCTGCTCTTTACCTCTCTATATTAACTACGTTTAATCTGTGTAACGCGTGAGAAGTCTGGGTATAACGCAATTTTAGTACCATTATAGAGAATTTCACCCAGGTCTCTTGCTTTCTTTAAGGCTGAATCCCTATCCACTGAACAGAGAATCTTAACTAGAATTGTGCGTGGTGGACTGCCGGGAGGAGGTTTTTTAAAGGGAACACGATGAGCTCTCTCCAGGCCAAATAGCTGGGAGAATTCATCTTTCCCGAATGTGTCAATAAACCATTTATGACAAAATTCTACCGCATTCTCCCCCTCCGCCCCTTCAGGGAAACCTATCAGTCATATGTTACATCGGTGAGCCCGATCTTCTAAATCTGTAATTTTTTCTCTGATCTTCCCATTTTCTTTACCTAAAGTAGCCACTTCAGATTCAACTACTCCTAATCTACCCTTTACTTTGGGAAGCTGGTTTTCCATAGCTACCAGCCTTTCCTTGATAGACTTGAAGTCTTGACAAATAAACGTGATCTCAGAAGAAACTAAACCCACCTGAGAGGTGAGTTCCTTAACAGAATTGTTACATTTGGATATTTCAGACAAGATAGATTCTAACGCTAAAGGGGGAACTCAACAGAGTCTTCAGAGGGTTCGTCCCCAAGTGCTGCATAACGAGACCCCGAAGGGGAGGGGGCTTTCCCACCCCGCCCCTTAGGGGGCATTGGAGATTTAAGAAATTTATCAATTTTAGTTATGGGGACTTGATCCTTCCCACCAACAGATTTACGATTTTGTGCCTTAGGTGGCATAGTTTGTAATAAGACAGGTGGAGGGGGAGGGGGGAGCCATGAAAGAAAAATAAAACAATCAAATAATTATACCAATAATTCTAGTCTCCACAGTCCCCACACCCTCTCACAATCAGATTAAGAAATAAGTACGGATGTTAATTATAGCTGACAAGCAAAGCCAAAAAAGGAAAGTTAGTGTCCACTATTATACTGAACCAGAGTAGTGATTTCTCAATCCGTGACCATTTACTTTTAACCGATGATACTTGAACCATATGACCTTGGCGGGGAGAGTCAGGGGCAGTATGACAACATCTCTGCCATAATTAATCCTGGAGAATTAGATCATGGATAGTCCCCAGCAAGCTGGATAAGGGTGCCCCTTGGTCCGTGTCCATATAGATGTTCCTATAGAGCTTGGCCGCCACAGTACAATCAATGTGTCCCGACAAGGGTGGTTTAAGAAGACTATACAACAACACCCTTAGCATGGTCAAGCATTCAACCGGAGTTCATAACAGGTCCAACACTATAAAATCAATATAATACGCATTCAGGCCAGGAAAGAGCACACTCAACCTTTATTGTTGTAATAGTTCATAATAAAAGGTAAAGTCTGGCCTACCTGGGTACATCAGGCAGAGAGGGATAAGACCCCCACTACCGGTTGGCCTCTTCTTTTAACAGAGCTGAACAGACTGCCTGACATCCACCTGTGTATCGTGTGTCACAGGGAGAAAGAAAAAAATAGTTTTGCCACCGATCATAATATGAAAAGGGGGGGGGTCATCAGGGGCAATAAGTCAGATGACTGCAAGTCTTACCAGCCTCACTGACAACTAAGAAGCGACAAACGTCCGGGACTGGCAGAGCTGCTCGGCGTCCCCTCGCTTATCCAGGCTGCAGGTCAGGTGACTCCCAAAACTTCACATGGCGGAGCTTTTATGGCCCCGCCGATTAACCCGTATCCCCGCCAGCTGGAAGCCTCAAGCCTTTGCATTGTCCGGGAAGCTAGGACACCGAGCCCTGGCGGGCCAAACACCTTCTTCCACCTCCGAAAATAGAGCAGGCAGCTCCGATACATCCATCGGCCTCCCGGCCGGCACCCGACAAGGTCCACAGGCTCAACCGGCAGCTCCCAACACAGCCAGCCTCTGGCGCGGCATCCAACTCACAGGCTGAGTCCGGTGGGCTAAACACTGACAAGGGTAGGTCTCATAGTAGTAAAGCGGCTGGACCTGGAGGAGCACGGGCTAGCGTAGCTACGCCATCTTGCTGCTAGCCACTCCCCCTATTTACAGTATATTTAATTGCAAAAGTATGTATTCATTTTAATTAAGCTATTGAACAACGAAAATAACTTTTTTAGAATGAAAATGTGTTTTATTAATTATATATTAACTACTACAGGAAGCTCTATTGCTGGCAAAACCTATTGCCAGTAATACAGCTAAATGTAATAATTAATACATTACTTTAATTAAAACAGCAAATGTTTCTTCTAATTATGCTATTTTTTTTATCACATTAGAGACATTAGGAGAAACATTTAGGTTTTTTTAAAAAAAAAAATTAATAATAGGGTTCCCCCTATTTTCATAACCAGCCGGTTAAAAACCAAGCAACAGCCGCCTAGTATCACAAGGGTGGGAAAAGCCATTGTTTTTGGCCCTCCCCAGCCTTAATATTACCAGCCTGCTGCTGCCCAGTCCAAAAGCGCAGATTCTGATGCTCCGGGACCACTGGAACCCGCCTCTTACCAGTACCCCTGGTGGCATTGGGTACTGGGGTAATATTGGGGGGGTTAGTGTTAGCCATTTTATACCGGCTGACACTAAGCCCTGACTTAGTAATGGATTCCGTCTATTAGACGGCTTCCACTACTATGTCTATATAGTAAAGAAATAAAGACAAGACAAATATTTTTTATTCAAATAAAAAAAAAACACCAGACCCCTTGTTGACCATTTTATAAAAAAAAAAAATCTTAACAACCGCTGGTCATCAACATAGTCCATTGAATCCACTGTAATCCACAGGATACCGATATCTGAAAAACAAAAAGGGAGAAACACACAAAAAACCACACACACAGGAGCACAACACCCATCATTGTGAGCGGTGTTGTGCACCTTACAGTATGCAGCATCTTGAAAGATCGCTGCTTACAGTGTGGCACCCAAGGGGTTAAAGGAGGATGCATTGCATCCCCTTAACCCTTTTGGTGCCATACTGAACAATCTGGCCCCCAGGGGTTTAAGTAAGGGTCCCTACTAAACCTCTTGGGGGCCAGACTGATGTCAGACTGCACCCATACCAGCAAGAAAGGGGTTAAGTGACCCCCTTCCTTGCTGGAATTTGTGTGGTGCAGGGGGGGGAAGCTTCCTTCTCACCCTCTGATGTCTTCTATCTTCTATCTTCGCCGATCCCCGGCACACTGAGCTTAGTGTGACGGGACCGGCTCTTTATATGTCCGCTCAGCCAATCAGCTGAGTGGACATATAAATCTAAATGTTTCTTCTAATGTTGCTATTGTGATTAAAAAATAGCATCATTAGAAGAAACATTTGCTGTTTTAATTAAAGTATTAATGATTACATTCAGCTGTATTACTGGCAATAGGTTTTGCCGGCAATAGAGCTTCCTGTAGTAGTTAATATTTAATTAATAAAACACATTTTCGTTCTAATAAAGTTATTTTCGTTGTTTTGCAATTAAATATACTGTAAATAAATAAATAAATATACAAATTTTTATTTTTATTTTTATTAACAGTATATTTAATTGCAAAAGCACGGATTGGTTTTAATTAAGCTATTGAACAACGAAAATAACTTTTTTAGAACAAGACTTTTTATTATTAATTAAATATTAACTATTATAGGAATCGGCATTATTGCCCATAACTCCGGTATTACCGTGCCCTGTAATACTGCTTCCCTGCTTTCCCAGATGCATTCCTGAGGTGTTTGCATCACTTTCTAAACATGTCTTGGACTTGTCTATTCTGTGAATATATTTGTTATTGTTATTTTAACCAGATTCGTTACGAACTTTCTCAAAGTTCTGCTTGGTGAATAACCGAACTTTTTGCAAAGTTCGTATCGAATCTGGTTTGTTACGGTTAGGTTCGCTCATCCCTAATCATAGACATTTGAAAAAAAAAGAGAGAAATAAAAAACATATTATACTATACCCAAATTTCTACTTATCTTTGGTCCATAGTCTCTGAGTACCTCTAGTATCCCATATTGTGTTTGGGAAAACTAGCATGGCATCCATAAAGCCACCATGACAAATCATGTTAGCATGCCTATTTATCTTTTCTTTTTTTTTTTTTTTTTTTGTTGCTTTTAAAGTCTGAAAAGTCTAGTCTAGTGCTTTTCAAAGAAATTGACCCTGACAAAAAGTAGATAAACTTCTACCAAAACTTATACCAAAGAGCTATAGTAGTTGTTTACAATTGACCATGTTGTTCTTATGATCAGAGTCAAATCAGTCAAGTTGAAGTTATCCCTAGTGTCACAAAACATCTTTTGTTTCCTTTATGAGAAGTCAAAACAATAAACCACATCTTGACTGCACCACGTGAAAGAACCTAAGTTCTATCATCTGAACTTACCGTACCCATGACAAAACACAGGAAACAGTCTGAGTGTTACAATCCCATGAATCTTTTTAAAACTACACTTATCCATATTTTTGTCATTGTATTCTATCTTTCATGTATCTTTCATGTATGTTTTATTATGGTTGTTGTTTTATGCTGAGCCAAGTTCTTTTTTATTCCTATTTTTTCTCTCTCTACTTCAATCCTACCTTCACATCTTGACTTATTTTATCATAAAATAGCAGAGAGGAAAAGGTCAGTGATTCCTAAACTTTACTACACTGGAGAACATGAAACTCAATTACTTTCTCTCTATTATTAATTGCTTTATCTCTGAATCAAATTTTGTGTTGAAGAAATATTGATTCTGAACGAGACTATTTTCTTGAAAACAGTAATAATGATATAGGAGCAGAAATACTATAAATTTTGGAACTGGTTTTAAAACGTGTATATTATTTGACCTAAAGAAAACACAAACTCTTAACAAACCATAATAAAACTATAACAGACACTTTTGTAACTTTCTACTCCCACACCTAGTGATAAAGGATTCAACTCTAGAAAATATTATTAACAGTCACTATTTCAGTCAGTCAGTATTTTTAACACCATTTAACCCTTTAAGGACAGAGCCCAAAATGGCCTTAAAGGGAATCTGTCAGCACCTGGTCTGGTCCCGAGGTGCTGACAGTGTAGTGCAGATATGTGTCTCACATTGTCTGGCCTACCTTTTTTCTTGCCCTCTGGCCCATTATGTTGGTAGTAAGTGTCAAAGAGTATCAGTGAGGCATTTGTGCCGCACTTCGGCATGCCTCACCACTACTGCCTCCTCCCTGTTTGGCATGGCTATTCAGTGCGGCCTGTCCTCCTGCTTCCTTGTGACAGAATCCTCAGGCACACATGCACCTTTGTTGGCACAGGCCATGCGCGCCCACTTGCCAGTTTGCACCTTTGCCCTGGTTCTGTGCGGCCTGCACACTCTCTTCAGCGTTAACGCTCATACGCTGTACTTGCGCTCCTCCTTGCCAATCTGACTGCCGGGAGGAAGGTAAGGGACCTCCGGTAGTCAGATAAAATGATCGGATTCCCTGCATTACACTGCGGGGATCCAGATTGGACAGGAGCTGCAGGGGTTAACTTTGATAAGTGCTGCGATTGTGGAACTGCAGGGAATAATGGCGGTCCTCATATAGCAGCCCGTCCTCAGTTGCTATGAACTGGTATGTCGTGGGTCCTTAAGTGACAAGATTCCATGACGTACCAGTACATCATGGGTCCTTAAGGGGTTATATTAAAAGAGAAACTGCACTATACTGTAGGTGACCGTCTGAACTTGGCTCAAAAAAATTATAAGCCTGATACTTGGTTGTCTGTCTTAATTGCAAAGGGGATTGAGAAATGTTTTTAATGTTCCTACTGTTATCAAAATGTAGAATCTCAATTTCTCAATATCAGGGAAAGGCTGATGGATCCATAAGTTAAAGCAGCGCTATCAGCAGGTTTGGGTCAATGAACCTGCTGATATAACCCAGCCGTTCGTTACCTTGGACTGAAGTGCCAGTGTTATTATTTCAGTAGGGTTTGGTATTGCACAGCTTTTTGATAATTGCCCATATGCTAATCTCTGGGTTCGGAGCATTTTGGGTGTTCCCCGTCCGCCTGGAGCACCCCCTCCCAGCCCGCCCACTATGCATATTCATATATGCATAGTTAAGCCGCTTGTTACAGGATGCTCCCTGGACATGCACAGTAACAAGCCGGCTAACTATGCATATATAGATATGCATAGTAAGCAGGCCGGGAGGGGTGGGCTAGGCGGGCTGAGGTGGTGCTCCAGGGGGACAGGGAATGCTCAAAATGCTCCAAATACGGAGATTAGCATAGTGGCAATTGTCAAATAGCTGTACAATACCGAACCCCACTGAAATAAGAAGACTGGCATTGCAATCCTATGGTAAAGAGCAGTTGGGTGATATCAGCAGGTTTATTGGCCCGATACTGCTGCTTTAAAGTTGAAGTTGAAAATTTTTATTAAAGTATTGCATTACCCCCCAAAATTTATACAAATCACCAATATAAACTTATTAAGGGAAATGCTTATAAAGTGCTTTTTTCCCTGATCTTACTACTTCATCAAGGCTTCACTTTCTGGATAAAATGGTAACGTCACGACCTGACTCCCAGAGCTGTGCAGGCTGTGGCTGCTGGAGAGGATGATGTCAGAGGGATGCTCAGTGTCCCTTCAGTGCCCTGTGTCCTTCAGTGTCCCCCTGACATAGTCCTCTCCAGCAGCCACAGCCCACACAACTCTGGGAGTCAGGTCACGACATCACCATTTTATCCAGGAAGTGAAACCTTGATGCAGTAGTAAGTGCAAGGAAAAAAGCACTTTCTAAGCATTCCCTGTAATAAGTGTATATTGGTGAACTGTATAACTTTTGGGGGGATAAACAATACTTTAATAAAAAAAATTGCCAGACTTCTCTTTAACTACAAGAAAATAATACAAAATGTAACACCAAATGTAACACCTTCACAAAAGTACAAATAAAAATAAATATATGACACCACAAATAGGACCAAAAATTGCTAAATAGAAATATTAGATAACATAAGATAATATAGTGTACATAGAGTGCATTAAGTAAGGTGGTTCTATCGTGGTAGCATTTGCAGGGCCCTTGCAAGCTGTCTAGATATTTTCTATATTGTGTATAGTTCACGTTTCAGTATCATTCCGTTACTGTATCTATTGTAGAGTGCTTGCTCAATGGTGGTTAGGCAATTGTTTGTAAACTTAATGCCAGCCATCACTAAATATAAAGAGGGAAATTCATCAAAGGGTGTAAAATTTAGACTGGTGCAAACTGGCCACAGAAACCAATCACAGCTCCTCTTTTCATTCACCACAGCTGGAAACTGAGCTACAATTGGTTGCTGAGGGCAGTTTGCACAAGTGTAAATTTTACAACCTTTGCTAAATCTCCCCCATAGAGATTATTCTGATTTATTGTCATGGTTTGTATAGTAGGTATTATAGCAAAAATTTTACAAAAAATGGAAAGTTCTAGAAGATAGATTGAAAAGGTGGAATCCACCTCTCACCAGTGCCGCAGTTAATCATGTGCAGCTTGCTCACTTGTACAGTGTCCATATTAGTACATAGTCAGAAGTGAGAGTGAAGAATAATTTTTATACAAGTCTGACACCTGACCCCTGATTAGGACATAGTCAGAAGTCGAAGTGAAGAATCCTTTTGACACAAGTGTGACACTTGAGTCTGAGTATTGACAACTACTAGAGATGAGCAAATAGTATTCGACCGAATAGCTATTCGATCGAATACTGCACTATTCAAAAGATTCGAGTTCGATCGAATATGTGATCGAATATTCAAATCTAAATTAACTTTACTAAAACAGCTAAACAATTGTTTAGCTGTTTTAATAAAGTTTATGCTCCCTGGGAATGCAGGGAAGCAGTATTACAGGGCACGGTATTACTGGCAATTAGCAATTGCCGGCAATAATACTGCACACTGTAATAGTTAATGGTTTGCAGTAATAGGAGAAGGGGGAGTTTTGAAGTCGGCACTCCTAGACGTAGCAGGTTAAAATGTAACTTTTATTCGTGCATTAAAATCCCATGGTGGGCATAACAGGACCTACGCGTTTCGCGCTACTGCGCTTAATCATGGTCTCAAGAGAAGTGAGTGAAGGACGAATAAAAACAGGTGACCAACCAATGAAAAAAAGGATGAGATCCCTACGTCACGGATCTTGTGCTGGGACGGCACAGGTGTTGCATACACAGATACTTTTACTGGATAATTATGCATGGGTGTCTACGACTAAACATCATGTATAGCAAGAGTGAGCAACACTTAATATTAAACATGAGCTAATATGCAATATACAAAAAGAAAATATAAATGCAAAAAATTGCAAGATGTATGTATTAAAAATAGTGATAAAGCAAGTCATTTTTGAAATTTAGACCATTTGGATGCCGGGTATTCAGGCGATATATCATTTCTGCCTCTTTGTGCAAAACTTGTTTCTGCCAATCTCCTCCTCTTGGCGGTTTTTTTATTTTTATGATAGCATATGCTGTAAAGGAGCTGACATTACCCGCATGTACTTCTATGAAGTGTTTAGCAGCTCCTGAAGCATTAACTTTATTCTGTTTCTTGATACTGGTGAGGTGTTCACTCACTCGTTGTTTGAATTTTCTTATAGTGCAGCCGACGTAAGATAGACTGCAGGTTGTGCACTCTATCATGTAAATGACGTGGTCCGAGTTGCAGTTCATGAAATCCTTAATGGCATAAGTTTTGGTTCCACTGTTGTTGCAAAAAGTTATTTTGCTTGTCGGAATGAATTTACACGCTGGACATCGACTGTCCCCACACTTGTGACAGCCTGGAAATTTGCAAGTTGTATGTGAGGACTCCGGAAACAGCATGCTGGGTGACAGAAGGTCTCCCAAAGACTTGCCCCTGCGTGGTACACATCTGAGTCCCAGATCAAGGATTTCAGCGAGGATTGCATCTTGACGCAGGATGGGAAGATTTTTGTGAAGAATGTCCGTAATTAATTTATACTCCGGTGAGTATGTTGTAGAGAATGTTAAATGGGAGAATGTTGATTGTTCACATGTTGCGTTCGTGGTTCTAGACAGTAGTGTGTCACGATTTCTCCTGGATACAATTCTATGGGCTCTACTGATGTTTTGCTTACTATAACCTCTTCTGAGCAAACGGGATGAGGACTCCTTGCATTGGGATTCAAAAACCGCACTGTCAGAACATATGCGTTTGATACGTGTGAATTCTCCTACAGGGATAGCTTGTATTGTGTGTAGGGGATGTTCACTAGTAGCATGAAGGATGGTGTTCCCTGCTGTGGTTTTGCGGAAAACAGAAGTGGTAATTTTATTGGAATTTGATACTTGTAATTTGATGTCCAAGAAGGCAATTTCATTTTTGTGGAGAAAGTGAGTGAAGGAGAGATTTAATGTATTGTTGTTAATGTAGGTAATGAAATTTTTAACCTCTTCTTCTCCTCCTTCCCAAACCAATAGCAGATCATCGATAAAACGTCCATACCACTTTATATTGTGGAAAAAAGGGTTACTGGAATTAAAGATGAACTGCTCTTCCCACCAGGCCATGTATAGGCCTGCTAATGTGGGGGAGAATCTAGCCCCCATCGGGGCTCCTCTTGTTTGCAAAAAGAACTCATCATTAAAAGTGAAATAATTGTGTTTGAGTAAATAAGTTGTTAGGTCAATGATGTACTCTTTGAGTTCGTGGCTGTATTTACTGTACTTGTATAAGTGATGTGACAGGGCTGCAATCGCTAAAGTGTGGGGTATAGACGAGTACAGTGCCGTCACATCACAACTTAACCAGGAAAAAGTGGAGCTCCAACAAAAATTCTTGAAAATATTTAAAACTGAGCTGGAGTCCTTCAGGTACCCCGGTACTCTCACCACCAAGGGCTGAAGTAGTTTATCCAGCCAGGCACATGCCCTTTCATTGAGGGAGCCAACTCCCGAAATTATAGGACGTAAAGGGGGGGGGGTTGATTCCCTTATGGATTTTGGGTAACCCATAAAAAATCGGTAAAGTGGGAGAGGCGGGAACAAGGAAGGTAAGTTGTTTCTCCTCCATGATACCCAATGCTATGCCCTCTTGTACAATGTTGGTAAGAGTTTCTCTAAAAATTCGAGTGGGATCTGATTGCAATCTACGGTAAGTGGTGGCATCATTCAGTATGTCATAGGCGCTGTCACAATATGTTTTGCGATCAAGTAATACAATTTTACCGCCTTTGTCGGCCATTTTAATGATTAAATTTTTGTTATCCTGTAATTCCTTGATAGCATTTTTTTCACGTTTTGTAATGTTATTGTGAATAGGTCCTAATTTTTCTGACAGTTTCCTGAGATCCCGCTCCATGGCAAACTGAAAATGATCCAAAGCCTCCACCCGAGATTTGAAAGGGTAGAAGGAGGGATTGGATACAGTAGATGTTACACTGTGTATTGACTGTTGATTCTCAGTTGTGCCCTCTATACCCAGATCTATAAGTTGGAGTAAATTTGTTTGGTCCTGAAAGAGCAAATCCACAAATTCATTATCTGTGGTGTCATTATTATTTGTAAGAATGGGTGAGGGTTCTACACAGGAGTGAAAAAAGTGTCTTTTAACTGTGAGTAGTCTTGCCAGCCGGTTAATGTCCATCAATGTCCGAAACATGTCAAAATGATTTGATGGCACAAAAGTGAGACCCTTCTCCAACAATTTTATGTGATCCTGGTTAAGTTTGAATGATGACAAGTTCAGTATGGCCTCAGAGGTAGCATAGGTATTTGTAGTGCGATTCAGTTGTGCTCCAGAGTCTTTATTGTCTGCATATTCCAGTGTGTGTGAGTTACAATGTGTTGGGGTTATAGGAGAAGTAGATGTTTCATTTATCTGTGGTGAATCGCATGCGGTTTTTTATTCGTCCTTCACTCACTTCTCTTGAGACCATGATTAAGCGCAGTAGCGCGAAACGCGTAGGTCCTGTTATGCCCACCATGGGATTTTAATGCACGAATAAAAGTTACATTTTAACCTGCTACGTCTAGGAGTGCCGACTTCAAAACTCCCCCTTCTCCTATTACTGCAAACCAAGCCTACGGCGCCTGGCCAACGCCCTGATGTTCGAGCACCCAACCTTGCACCTAACCTGTCGCTGCTGCATCTAGATCCACTGGTGAGCTGTATCTTTTTCTATATATTTTTTCCTTTTTTTTGTAATAGTTAATATTTAAATAATAAAACAAAGTTTTGTTCTAAAAAAGCAATTTTTATTGTACAATAGCTTAATTAAAACGAATCAATGCTTTTGCAATTAAATATATTCTTAATAAAAAAAATAAATATATAAATGTTTATATTTATATATTTACAGTATATTTAATTGCAAAAGTATGTATTCGTTCAAATTAAGCTATTGAACAATGAAAATAGTTTTATTACAACGAAAATGTGCTTTGTTAATTAAATATTAACTATTACAGGAAGCTGTATTAATGCCGTCAATTCCTGTTGCCGGTAATACAGCTCAATGTAATAATTTATAATTTATTTTAATTAAAATAACAAATGTTTCTTCTAATGATGCTATTTTTTTATCACAATAGCAACATTAGAAGAAACATTTTTATTTATATGTCTGCCCTGCTGATTGGCTGAGCGAAACATATAAAGAGGCGGTCCCCGGCACACTGAGCTCATTGTGTCACAGACCGGCGAAGAGAGAAGATAGAAGAGAGAAGAAGCAAGACCTGGGAGGGTGAGTAGAAAGCTTCCCCCCCCCCTCCAATAATGCACTGCACCCATCCCAGCAAGGAAGGAGGGACACTTAACCCCTTCCTTGCTGGTATGGGTGCAGTCTGACATTAGTCTGGCCCCCAAGGGGTTAAGTGGGGACCCTTAATTAACCCCCTGGGGGCCAGATTGTTCAGTTTTGCTCCCAAAGGGTTAAGGGGGATGCAATGCATCCTCCTTTAACCCCTTGGGTGCCACACTGTAAGCAGAGATCTGTAAAGATGCTGCATACTATAAGGTGCACAACACCGCTCACAATGATGGGTGTTGTGCTCCTGTTTGTGTGTTTTTTGTGTGTTTCTCCTTTTTTGTTTTCCAGATATCGGTATCCTGTGGATGCTGTTGCTTAGTTTTTAACCTGGCTGGTTATGAAAATAAGGGGAACCCTATTTTCATAACCAGCTGGATAACACCAGGGTGGGAAGGGCCATTTGTTTTGGCCCTCCCCAGCCTTAATATTACCAGCCTGCTGCCGCCCAGTCCGGGAGCGTCAATTTTGACGCTCCAGGACCACTGGCACCCGGCTCTTACCAGTACCCCTGGTGGCATTGGGTACTGGGGTAATAATGGGGGGGGGGGGCAGTGTTTGCCATTTTATACCGACTAACACTAAGACCCGACTTAGTAATAGATTCCGTCTATTAGACGGCTTCCACTACTAAGCCTATATAGTAAAGAAATAAAGACACAAGTGAAAAATATTTTTTATTCAAATAAAAACACCCAAACACCCCCACACCCCTTGTTGACCATTTTATAAAAAAAAAATCCCAACAACCGCTGGTCATCGCCGTAGTCCACCGAATCTGCCGTAATCCACAGGATACCGATATCTGAAAAACAAAAACTGAGAAACACAAAAAAAACCACACAAAAAGGATCACAACACCCATCATTGTGAGCGGTGTTGTGCACCTTATAGTATGCAGCATCTTTCCAGATCGCTTCTTACAGTGTGGCACCCAAGGGGTTAAAGGAGGATGCATTGCATCCCCCCTTTTATTTATATATATATATATATATATATATATATATATATATATTGTTTATTTTAACATTTTCATAACAAATAATGACATAACATTTTACAATAAAGGTACTGTAGGTCATCATTAGTTCCGGTTCTGAAGTATAAAATAGAGGTGACCTAATCATTAGAATCCAGGCATATGGGATCAGCAAGCATTAATGTCTCAGAGTAAAAGTAAAGAGTTAGTCATATGTCACACAGGACAGGTAATACAGAGTGAGTGTTGTTCTCTTGTTGTCGTCAACTACAAGCCGTGTGCTAGCCTGAGACTGAAGGTACAGGGGCCAACACAGCTCTCAACCAGGATTTACAAACTTCTATATATCTAAGCAAACTAACGTACAAAACCAATAAAATGAAACTGAGAAGTAAAAGACAGAAAAGGGGGTAGACAAGACAACACAGAAACAGAAGGGGGTCTATGGAGCTAAACTGCATGCAAAACTAGGAGGGTCGGGACTGCTCATAATATATATCCCAGGGTACCCAAACCTTCAAGAACTTTTCCACCCTGTCCTCATACATCGCTGTAGTCTATTCCAGACACCTAACCTCTTGGATACGGTTGATGAGTTCCACAGCAGACGGAATTAGACTTTGTTTCCAATATTTGGCCAGCAGGCATTTGGAGGCAGTCAATATGTACAGAAACAGCCGGGCCGCGTGCTTCCTCATTGTCTTTGGTGGGACATTAAGTAAATAGGTGAGAGGGGTAAGAGGAATTATTTGACCTAATACAGTTGCCAGTAAACCTTGTATACCTGCCTAAAAGGGAGTCAAAGCTGGGCAGTCCCAGAATGATACCAGAAAAATAGAATTTTGTATTGGTTTGCACAAAGAGGACTTGGCTGCCATTGGAGACCATATGATTTGCCATAGGCTATTAGGTATGGGGCGGTGCAAGTATTCCTCCCACCTCCTCATATACCTGTGTGGGGGCTCTGAGTCACTCTGGGGAGAGGTGATGAGGGCTTAAATCTGTGAGATCAAACGCTTCGTTGAATGGGTGCCCTTACAGAGTTGTTCAAAAATTGTGGGTTTCTGGAAGAGGCTGTAGTCAGTTATCTGGGCTGCATAGGAGGGGATTTGCTCATGGTAGGCCGCCGCTCTCAGAGGGAGACTGAATCGCTCTCGGAGGGTGTGGAATGGTAAGACTTGTCTTGTGAAGGGACAGACTATGTCAGCGAAATGGAACAGTCGGACCGCCTGCCAAGGAGAAACAGCTTCATAGTCATAAGCACCTGAAATCTGATTCGTGTAGAGAAAAGGTGTGAGCAAGGAGTGGGTAGATTGTAAGGAAAATTTCCTACAGCTCGTTGTCCAAACGTCCCTAGTGTGCTGCATAGGGCCCAAAAGCACTGGTATGTGATCTGAAGGCCACGAGGTCAAGATCAAGTTACTTGGGTGCAAGGGAGCTATCCAAAGTTTTTCGATTTCAGCCCACTTAATATAAGCCAGTAGATTGGTCCAGAATGGAACATTCCTCAGATGCACCGCCAAGTAGTATTTATAAAAATCTGGCATGGCCAGGCCTCCGTGACCCTTACGAGCACACAACGCCGATTGGGCCACCCTATGTCTTCCCCCCCGCCAAACAAACTGCATTAGTGAGCTTTGCAATTTACGGAGAGCTCTTCTGGGTATGGGGATAGGTAATGTTTCTACCAGATATAGGAATCGGGGGAGTATGGTCATTTTGATGGCGTTTATTCTACTCATTAAGGACAACTGTAGTTTTTCCCATTTGGACAACTGTAAGGTTATATCCTGGAAAAGTGGATAAAAATAGCATTTATATATCGTGTTAGAAGTCAACAGTTTATCATCTGTGAATAATGATAATTTAAATTCTCGGTTCCTAACCTGCACCCCCTGTATGTCAGGAGATAGGCGTAGTTTTGCCGCAAGTGGCTCCAAACTAAGCACAAATAGTAATGGGGACAGGGAGCATCCCTGCCTGGTTCCATTTCTGATAATAATTGGCGCTGATGTAGCATGTGCTAATTTAACTCTGGCTGTCGGGTTTGCATAAAGTGCATAAAGTCCCTGCATTTTGCAGGGATATGGGTCTGTAGCTGGCCGGATCAGCAGGATCCTTTCTAGCTTTAGGGACTACTGTTATGAATGAATCCAGCATGTCAGTTGGGATTGGATCACCAGCCAGGAATGAGTTGTACATTGTAAGGAGGTGTGGTGATAGGATAGCAGGAAACACCTTATAGTACGCATAGGGGATGCCATCTGGACCTGGTGATTTCCCATTTGGAAGGTGCTTAAGCACCTCTGCCAATTCCTCTGAGGTGATGGGTTCATTCAGTGCCGCTACATCTGCTGCCGGGAGGGTTGGTAAGTGGCATGTTTCCAGGTATTGCTGGAGGAGTCTGATGCGGGTGAGGGGGTCTAACGGGAGGGTGTTAGGGAGAGAATACAGGGAGGACTAATACTCTGTGAGGATGGCAGCTACTCGACTGGGATCATAGTGCAAATGACCTCTATTATCTTTCATGACGAAAGGAGAGGATTGGAGAGTAGTCTCCCTCAGTTGGGAGGCCAATAGTGAGTGGGTTTTATTCGCTTTATCATAATAAGTATGTCTGGTATAATACAACAGATGGCTCGCTTTCCCCTCCTCTAAGTCCTTTAGTTGGTTACGAATGGCTACCACCTCCCGGAGCAGAGGTATAGTAGGTTGTTGAAGCAGGAGTGTTTTTTTAGTTTTTATCGTCCTTGTGGGTCTACAACAGCGCGGTTAACCTGTAGCGGACAAGTATGACCTATCAGATTCGCTACCCCTGCTCTCTTGTCTTTCAGAGCAGTATATACCATAGGGAATTTGTGAAAAGCAAATTTAAAGGAACAAGTCTCTTCATGGTGTGTCTCCTGGACAAAGGCTATATCTGCCTTCAGGTGCAATATTTCTCGCAAAAGCAGCCGCCTCTTGAGGTCCAAATTGAGACTTTTTACATTAATGGTTACCAGGTGCACCATGACGAGAATTTAGGGAGAGAGCTACTGAGCATGGTACCTGTACCCCATCTCGTGGGGCATGTATGTCATCATTGCGGGGTCCCAGCGAGCCCCTGTTCAAATGCGTGAGTGCAAAGTTTGAAGCAAGGGACGGAGGCATCTCCTTTTCTGCAAGGTGACCCATGACAGGTCCGGCAGTAGTTGCAGCAGGGTCCCATCAAATTCCAGTTCTCTCAGGTCTCTAACTTTCATCATGATGGCATCTTTGGTTAGGTAATCTGTGACGCAGCAGATCACATCTCTGGGCAGTGGGGAGGAGTCTTTGGGTCTAAGTGCCCTATGCACCCTATCTAATTGGATTTTATGGTTGCGTGGGGAGCCCAGGATCTGGTTGAAGATTTCCTCAAGGGTGTGCCTGAGATCACTGTCAAGCACTGTCTCTGGGACGCCCCTGACCCTAATGTTGTGCCTGCGGCAACAATTGTCCAGGTCCTCTAGGTGGCGTTGGTATTCACATAAGGCCACATGTTGTGAGGAGACTGTAGTTTGCAGATCTATAATATATCACCGGGTATTGTCATGGTCCTACTCTAGGGAGTCAATTCTCTGTGATATAGCATGGAGGTCTTGTCGGACTGCTGTGATTTCAGTCTTACGTGCCCTAACTTCTGTGATTACGGAGCGAAAGTCCTCTTTGGAGGGCATGTGCTGCAGAAAAACGGGACCAGTTATCATCCGCTAGTTAGGGGAATTCCTCCCTGTCAGAGGTGGAGGATTGGAATGACCACCACTTGTTCCTGTCAGCAGATGTCTGGGTGTGCGGGCACTTGGTGCCCTCATGCTGCTGCAACTGCACTGTGGTCTGAGCTGCAGCTTGGGCCCGTGCTGGTGTACGTGCCTGTGAGAGGGTGCATTGTGGCTTGGGGGGAGGTCTTGCACTGTCCCCACACTTGGTGTCTGACCACCGGAGGGGCGATCCGCACCTTCAGGGGTATGGGGGGTGCCCTGAGTCACTGTGGTCTGTAATGGTGGTGTGGTCACCTCACTGTGGACCTCTTCCGATTGGACCTCCGCGTGTCTCCCTGGCGTCCCAGGGGTTCGGGCAGGCAGGCTCGGAGGGCTCCCAGTGGCTTCCGACCTCAGCCGGGGGAACTGTGAGGGGTTCAGGAGCGGGGACCCCAGATCTGAGTCTCGGTGTGTACGCCGTTCCGGCGCTAGCGCCATGTTGGATTCCGCGGCTTGCTTCGTGGTGCGCAGGTAGGTGTCCAGTGTGCCCGGAGTAGAGCGCAATTGCAGATTTGTTCGGGTGGATGCCTTCTGGGAGTGTTTTTTTCCCCTCATGAGTCATTTCGGTCCTGTTTAGGAGAGAGAAAACCGCTTTTCTAGGCAGTGTGGAGCAGAGCTCTTTTCTATGCGACTGCACCCATGGACTTCCGGTCACGTCCCCCCCCCCCCCCCCGCATTGCATCCCCCTTAACCCTCTGGGTGCCATACTGAACAATCTGGCCCCCAGGGGGTAAAGAGAACCTATCACCTAAAAATCACTGTCCCTATTATTAAAGGTCCTCTCTCGCTAAGTCTATTCCTGAAGATACAGACTGCCTTTGCAGTCAGTATCTTATTCTTTACCTAATCCTCTTCTTCGGTGTAGTAATGCTGGGGCGCCGACATCTTGATGACGTCACGCTGGAACGCACGTGCGTTCCAGCGGTGCGTTCCAGTGTGACGTCATCAAGATGGTGGCAGCCGGCATTACTGCACCGGAACAAAGGAGTAGGTAAAGTATAAGATACAGACTGCAAATGCAGTCTGTATCTTTATGAAGTCTATTTATGAAGATACAGACTGCATTTGCAGGCTGTATCTTATACTTTACCTAATCTATCGGTGCCGCCATCTTGATGACGTCACTTTGCGTTCCACCGCTGGAACGCAAGTGACGTATTCAAGATGGCGGCGGCCGGCCTTGCTGTACCGAACAAGAGGATGAGGTAAAGTATAAGGCAGTATAAAGGCAGTCTGTATCTTCATTTTGTATATTTATGAAGATACAGACTGTATCTGTATTGTAGTCTGTATCTTATACTTTACACAATCCTCTTGTCTGCTGCCGGGAGCCGCCATCTTAATTTAGTCACTTGCGTTCCAGCGGTGGAACGCAAAGTGACGTCATCAATATGGCGGCGCCCCCGGCATTGCTGCCGCTCTGCATGACAGGAGCTTCCTGTCTTTTGAAAAGAGGCGGCGCGAGACAGGAAAGTAAAGTGTGTATATCTCAAAAACACAGCTATAAAAATAATTAAGTGTATTTGCAAATATTAATAAAATTTAAATTTACAGCTAATTAGCAAAAAAAATTTTTTTGAATTTCGGCCATGATTGGTTCTCTTTAAGTAAGGGTCCCCACTGACGTCAGACTGCCAGACTGATGTCAGACTGCACCTATACCAGTAAGGAAGGGGTTTTGTCCCTTGTCCTTTTTTTAATTTTTTTATTAAAGTATTGTATTGCCCCCAAAAAGCTATACAAATCACCAATATACACTTATTACGGTAAATGCTTATAAAGTGCTTTTTTTCCCTGCACTTACTACTGCATCAAGGCTTCACTTCCTGGATAAAATGGTTATGTCACGACCCGACTCCCAGAGCTGTGTGGGCTGTGAGTGCTGGAGAGGATGATGGCAGAGGGATGCTCAATGTCCCTCCAGTGCCCTGTGTCTTTCAGTGTCCCCCTAACATTATCCTCTCCAGCAGCCACAGCCCGCACAGCTGTGGGAGTCGGGTCTTGACATCACCATTTTATCCAGCAAGTGAAGCCTTTATGCAGTAGTAAGTGCAGGAAAAAAAACACTTTTATGTGCATTTCCCATAATAAGTGTATAATGGTGATTTTTATAACTTTTTGCGGACACTACAATTCTGTAATCATTTTCGTCGGACTTCTCCTTTAAGCTACTGTATAATGAAAATAACTTTTTTAGAATGAAACTTTGTTTTATTAATTAAATATTAACTATTACACGGATTGGCATTATTGACGGCAAATGCTAATTGCTGGTAATACCGTTCTCTGTAGTTCTGCTTCCCTGCTTTTCCAGATGCATTCCAGAGGTGTTTGCATCACTTTGTAAAGATGTCTTGGACTTAATGACCTCCATTTTGTCGAATCTTGATTTCCAGGTCCCAAGGATTTTTCTCCTATAGACTATAATCGGATTCGATATGCCAATATTTCATATTATTTCAAATATTTCACTATTCGCTCATCTCTATTACTGACTACTGACTTTGACTACTGACTTCTGATTTTAACTACTGACTACTAACTTTGACTACTTTGACTACTGATTTTGACTACTAACTTCTGACTTTGACTTCAGACTTTAGACTTTGACTACTGACTTCTAACTTTGTCTACTGACTACTGACCATTGACACCTGGCAACTGACTTTTGACTCCTGACTACTTATACCTGACTTCTGATCAAAAAATGTGTGATATCTGATCCCTGAAATGTCAGCAATTAAGTATTCAGTATTAGTCCCTATTCAGTTTGAGTTTCAATTTCACTTCAATTGCTAGGCAGTCCCTAGCTTGCAGTATTCAGGTAACAAAATGAAGTGATATCTGATCTCTGACTTGTGAGAAGTGAGAAGTCATAAGAGAGAAGTTCTGCCTCACTTGTTTATTGCACACAGAGTTTTGAAACATTGTATTTGTTTCAGTTTTGCAAACAGCTGACCTATTGCTGACTTGGAGCAGAAGCACTGACTGAATGTGTGGAGCCATGAAGCTTCCCTGCATGAACAATAAAAGTCTGTGCAGGGCCGTTTTTACTGCCATGGAAGACTGGGTACTGCACAGGGCGACGGTCGCAGTGATTGACTTTAAAACTAAGTGATGAGCAAATTTTTTACCTCTGCCTGGCAGCATCCAGCTGTGGAGCAGCAGGTAAAGCCGCAAACATCCCAAGCCTGAAAGTGTCATCCCCGCAGCTTCAGACAGAGCAGTGGTGTCAGTATGCACTGAGGTCTAGTATGCAATCACTGAGACCAGCGCCTGCGCGGTCCCCAGTCTCCCATGGCATTAAAACAGCCCTGCATAGAATTTTATTTTTCATGCAGGGAATTCAGTCAGTGCTTCTGCTCCAGGTCAGCAATAGATCAGCTATTTGCAAAACTGAAACAAATACAATGTTTCAAAACTTAGCTCTGTATGCAATGAACAAGTGAGACAGGACTTCTCACTACTGACAAATCAGAGATCAGATATCACTTCATTTTGTTACCTGAACACTACAAGCTAGGGACTGCCTAGCAATTGAAGTGAAAGTGAAACTCAAATTGAATAGGGACTTGTAATACTTAACTGATGACATTTCAGAGATCAGACACACATTATTTGATCAGAAGGCAGGTATAAGTTGTCAGGAGTCAATAGTCAGCTGTCAGGTATCAATGGTCAGTTGTCAAAGTCAGTAGTCAAAGTCAGAAGTCAGTATTCAAATCAGTAGTCAGAGTCAGTAGTCAGAGTCAGTAGTCAAAGTCAGAATTAAGAAGTCAGTTATCAGAAGTAAGTTGTCAATACTCAGTCAGGTTTCACACTTGTGTCACAATGATTCTTGACTGACTTTTGGCTATGTCCTAATCAGGGGTCAGGTGTCAGACTCTCCCTCCTATAGCATGCATATCCCTGTGTAGATGACTGCATTGAGGCTTTCTCGATTCTGAATAGGAGACTGGTGAGGAAGGCAGCTTTGTTTTTTATTTATTACACTGGTATACTGATACACTGGTATATCAATTTTGCTGACTACAAAATGTATGTATTTTGGTGTGCTGAATCCAAAAATAACATTTCCTCCAGTCATGTCCAGTTAGTCACTAGTAAACTTTTGGAGTTATAACATAACTTTATAAATAAAATTAATATTTGGAAATGCTGAGTGTGAAAAAAGATAATAGTGTGCAGAAACATATGCTTAATAATACAGAATAAGCAGTTTGAAACTGCTGATGTCAGCATTTTGTGGCTATATAGGTCTCTATCTATCTATCTATCTATCTATCTATCTATCTATCTATCTATCTATCTACATTATACATGGAAAGTTTGTTAGGGCTTTGGAGCAAGATGGAAAGTGTATCTGTACCAAATTTCCTGATCTTTCCCAAAATAGGTTAAAAGCTGGCATATTTACTGTTTTTTTTAAAGACTCAGTGCAAACATGAGTGTTACATTTAATTATCTTCATCGCCACCTAAACTACTGAACACTTTCACCAAGACAGCAAGACCATAGAACATAGATATCAGGGCAGATGGAACACAAAAATGATGGCAGACTACTGCTGGTGTTTACAGCGTGACAACCCTGATCATAACTATTCCAGGGCATCCAAAAAAGATTTGCAGAGGGGAGATCCCTTCATCTCACCCCGCCGGACCTCAGCGTCGCACTGACACTGATCCTGGCTCAGCAATCTGTAGATCTAGGCTGCAGCAGCTCAGAGTAATACAGCACTGATCTAATCGATCAGTGCTGTATTATCATGGCAAAAGGAAATCCACAGCTCCAAATAAAGTCCAAAAAGTTTATTGGGCGTCCATAAAATACATACAAAACTTTAAAATACAAGCCGACGTGTTTCGGGATGGTCTCCCTTAGTCATGGCAAGGTAACATGTATAACAATACTACATATATATAGGACACATAATATCAAATTGTAGCTATAGTCCCACCCCCCTAGCAGGTGAACATGATTCCATGTGAATTACACTCTTAAAGGTACATGACATATACAACAGAATTAAAGCAAAATTTAAACAGAATGTGTCACAGCTTTAATAAATAAACAATAAATCACTTCTGTAGTTCAGTCCGTTTGGAAAACGTGTACCTAAACGTAGAATCCAGAGGGATTCTCTCTGTCTCAAGAGATGGACATGATCGCCCCCTCTCCATGGACAAGTGACCTTCTCTATAGCAGAGACATTTAAGCTAGACACATTGCCTTGGTGTGCTTCAATGAAGTGCCGAGAAAAGCCAGACATCGCTTTCTTGTGTGAACGTGTGCCTAACAGACGAATGTCAGCAAGATGTTCAGAAATCCTAATTTTTAATTTACGTTTCGTAGAACCTACATATTGTAGAGAACATGACTACCATTCGGCTACATAAATCCCATATGTCACATTACAGTTAAGAAAAGATTTTATATGATAATTAATACCAATATTAGACCCAAATGTGGATTTTCTAAAAGGCACGTATTTGCACATAAGACAGCGTGGTTGTGCACACTTGTGGAAACCTTGGACCTGAAGCCAGGTGTTACTTTGATTGATTTGTTTAGTGTCTCTAAGTGCACTCGGAGAGAGAATGTTGCCAATGGTAACTTCCCTCCTGGCAACAGAGGTTTGCCAAAGATGGCGAAAATTTCGCCCCCATCGGACAACCTGTGACTTGAGAAAAAAAGACTTCACCAAAGCAAAAAAAATTATGTTTAAGTAAAAATTCCACAACATAAACTATGTATTCTTGGAGAGCTTGGCCATAATTACTATATTTTTGGAGATGATACTTGACCGCAAAGATGGATTTCTCATGTGGAATGCACGGGTACAGGCCATTTACATCACATGATAGCCAAGTAGAATCTTCTGGGACCTGTAGTTCCCGGAAGGCTCTAAGTAAGCTTTTGCTGTCTCTGATGTATCCAGTGGTACGGGATACGAGTGGTTGCAAAAGATCGTCCACCCAGGTGCACAATCGCTCCAGGAGTGAGCTCACTCCCAAGACGATTGGTCGCATGGGTGGGGGAAAGATGTTTTTATGTGTTTTGGGAAGGGCATGCATGATAGGGACCATAGGGAAATCCACATTCAGGTATTCTATCAGTTTATCATCAAGGATCCCTAAATGTTTGCCTATATCTAACACCTGAGACATTTTTTGTTTAATCAATTCGGTGGGGTCAGATAGAAAAGGACGGAACGTGGCAGTGTCGGACAAGATGTTAGACAATTCACGATTCTAAAGTTCTCTGTCCGACACCACCACAGACCCACCTTTATCCGATTGTTGCACCACCACATACGGATTGTTTTTAAGATCTGTTAGAGCTTGTTTTTGTGCTCTGGTCAAATTATGTTTGACATTGGTAGTGGATGCAACCTTTTGTTCTTATGATTTTAATTCAGATTCCACCTTGTGCTGAAAAACATCCATTGGAGGCACACAAGACTGGACCGGATAAAAAGAAGGATTGGTTATATTTTTTCTATTAATGGTATGATCCAGCGTGTCTCCAGTGGAAAGCTGATAACTAGATAGATCTATTAAAGATTGCATTGCAACCTGTTCTGTGAAATTCACATTTAAAGGCAGAGCTTGAGCCTGCTACATTGAGATCATCAGATTTAGGAGTAACCACATTGGTAGATTCCCTTTCTAGGGCAAAAAAATGTTTTTTTTTTACTGTTAATGAGCGTATAAATTTATTAACATCCTTCAATGTCTGAAACAAACTGAAAACATTATCCGGTACAAATGACAAACCCAACTTAAGGACCTCTAATTGGACATCAGACAAAATAGTCGCTGACATATTGTATACATAAAAAATGGAAATATTCACACTCTGCGTTTCCACCTGCGGTTTTTGCCGTGAGCGATGTTTTCTGCCTGCACAGAGTGTGGTCCTCCGTTTTTTGGAAGATTAGATCCCATTTCAGAGTTCTCAGAGTTGGTGTATGACCGAGTGTTTGGTCTTGGGTTTGCCCAATTAAAGTTACGTTTAGACCGTTGTTTTTTAATCGATTTTTTGGGGCATATAACCACCATCACTCTCTGAGAAGTCTGTTTGGGTATCTGATGTATCACCCTCAGTAGTACTAAAAGTCACACTTTTGTGGGTAACATCACCACTTTTTTTAGGGGGAGGTGAAGACATACCACTGCGCAGTTTCCTGCGATTATCCCTCCAAGTGTAAACAGTGTTAGACGTATAGTCCTTCAAATCTCTATTATACTTCAATTTTTTAATAACCATAATAGAGGTTTCTAATTTCACCAGATTAGAGTTAATTTCCGCCATACATGCGGTTAGTTCACTGGATGAGTCAAATGCCTCGATAGTAGCAGAAAGTTCAGCAACAGATTTGTCAAGATCTATTAATTTACGTTTCTGACGGGCCACAATAATGGACATAATTTTAAAGGAACAAACATCCAAAGCTTCAATCCATTCTTTCACATAGTCCTCACCTTCAGATGGATCAGGTGTCTTCCGTACCCGGAGACCCCGAGGGATCATTTTCTTATCCAGGTATTGTTGTAGAGAGGTAATTTCCCAACATGTTTTGAGTTGTTGGCTCTTTGATTTTTCTAAATCCTATACAGTTCTTTGCATATTGTTGGTTGTTTCATTAGCCGTGTCGCCTGAAAAAACACTCGCCACTTTGGAAAGACGATCAACACTGTCCAGGGGTGCTTCTGAGGACATGTTGTTGTATTGCAAATAAATTCAAAGTTCAGGAAACCAAACACAGTTCATTCAGCAAATTTCAATACGTTGCACATGAATCCTGGAATCAGGCAGAGCACGACATGTAGCACGCTTGAACAGGAAATATAGAAACTGGGTCAGCTCACCATGTGCAGGATAACATAATGGAGTAAATGGTTTCCCAATGTAGGACTGGAGCACGTGTAGAAGGCTGGGCTACACCACCAGATGGACAATCATGGCAAAAGGAAATCCACAGCTCCAAATAAAGTCCAAAAAGTAGATTACGTAAATTAAAAATTAGGATTTCTGAACATCTTGCTGACATTCGTGTGCCTAATAATGATTTGAAGGACTATATGTCTAACACTGTTTACACTTGGAGGGATAATCGCAGGAAACTGCGCAGTGTTATGTCTTCCTCTCCCTCTAAAAAAAGTGGTGATGTTACCCACAAAAGTGTGACTTTTAGTACTACTGAGGGTGATACATCAGATACCCAAACAGACTTCTCAGAGAGTGATGGTGGTTATATGCCCCAAAAAACGATTAAAAAACAACGGTCTAAACGTAACTTTAATTGGGAATACACAAGACCAAACACTAGGTAATACACCAACTCTGAGAACTCTGAAATGGGATCTTATCCTCCAAAAAATGTAGGACCACACGCCGTGCAGGCAGAAAACATCGCTCACGGCAAAAACCACAGGTGGAAACGCAGAGTGTGAATATTTCAATTTTTTTATGTATACAATATGTCAGCGACTATTTTGTCTGATGTCCAATTAGAGGTCCTTAAGTTGGGTTTGTCATTTGTACCGGATAATGTTTTCAGTTTGTTTCAGACATTGAAGGATGTTAATAAATTTATACGCTCATTAATGGTGCGTTCACACCTACAGGATCTGCAGCTGATTTTCTGCAGCAGATTTCATTTAAATAACTGAACACAGCATCAAATCTGATGCAGATTTGCTGTAGATCCTGTAGGTGTGAATGCACCCTAACAGTAAAAAAAAAAAAAAAAAAAAAAAATTTGCCCTAGAAAGGGAATCTACCAATGTGGTTACTCCTAAATCTGATTATCTCAATGTAGCAGGCTCAAGCTCTGTGCCTTTAAATGTGAATTTCACAAAACAGGTTGCAATGCAATCTTTGATAGATCTATCTAGTTATCAGCTTTCCACTGGAGACACGCTGGATCATACCATTAATAGAAAAAATATAACCAATCCTTCTTTTTATCCGGTCCAGTCCATTGTACCTCCAATAGATTTTTTTCAGCACAAGGTGGAATCTGAATTAAAATCATTAGAACAAAAGGTTGCATCCACTACCAATGTCAAACATAATTTGACCAGAGCACAAAAACAAGCTCTAACAGATCTTAAAAACAATCCGTATGTGGTGGTGCGACAATCGGATAAAGGTGGGTCTGTGATGGTGTTGGACAGAGAACTTTACAATCATGAATTGTCTAACATCTTGTCCGACACTGCCCTGTACCGTCCTCTTCCATTAGACCCCACCGAATTAATTAAACAAAAAATGTCTAAGGTGTTAGATACAGGCAAACATTTAGGGATCCTTGATGATAAACTGATAGAATACCTGAATGTGGATTTTCCTATGGTCCCTATCATGCATGCCCTTCCCAAAACATATAAAAACATCTTTCCCCCACCCATGCGACCAATCGTCTCGGGAGTGGGCTCACTCCTGGAGCGATTGTGCGCCTGGGTGGACGATCTTTTGCAACCACTCGTATCCCGTACCACTGGATACATCAGAGACAGCAAAAGCTTACTTAGAGCCTTCCGGGAACTACAGGTCCCAGAAGGTTCTACTTGGCTATCATGTGATGTAACTGGCCTGTACCCGTGCATTCCACATGAGAAATCCATCTTTGCGGTCAAGTATCATCTCCAAAAATATAGTAATTATGGCCAAGCTCTCCAAGAATACATAGTTTATGTTGTGGAATTTTTACTTAAACATAATTTTTTTTGTTTTGGTGAAGTCTTTTTTTTTCTCAAGTCATAGGTTGTCCGATGGGGGCGAAATTTTCGCCGTCTTTGGCAAACCTCTACATGTCATATTGGGAGGAGGTCGTCGTGTACAATACCAACAACCCGTTTTCTGCCTACATTTTCTGGTATGACAGGTACATAGACGACCTCCTCCTTATATGGCATGGTTCACATGAACAAGCACTGGATTTTGTTAAATATTTGAATTCTAATAATTTAAATTTAAGTTTTACACATGATTTTCAGTTGCAAAAAATTTATTTCCTTGATTTGTCATTATCTTTCCATTGAAGTCGATGGGAAACTCGATCCTTTTTGCAGGGGACCCAATCTCAGCCCAGGGAAGGTTGTGTGAAAACCTGTCAACCTCAGAAAAACACCTCGCAATGAAAACACCACGCAAATGGCCAGGAAACTGTAGGGTCAGCATGCATGGATGCCTCTGAGGATGCCATATCGCACCATTATGCCAAATTCTGTGCAAAAGCACACCGGGAACCATAAAAACCAAGGTAGCATATGAAGAACCCAAAAATTAAGCCTGACACAGCATGGCAGTGAGAACACAGGTAACAATCAAAACAGAGGTATCATATGAACCACCCAAAAATTTAGCCTGACACAGCATGACACATATCTGTACGTCCAGGGACACGCTCTGAATCAAAAAGTCGCATATGTGCAATCAAGGTACCGATAGAAAGAACACTTTATGGCGCAAGAAATTACACCTGACACAGCCCTATAGACCAAAGGATAAAAGTGCTATAAGCCTGGGATTTGAGCGATTTTTAGGAACATATATTTGTTAACAATGGTTTGTATTTTTACATGCCATCAGATACAATGAAAGTTATACATTTTACATATCATTGTAATCGTAACGACTTGAGGAACATGCATAAGAAGTCAGTTTTATCCCAGGGTGAATGGCGTAAAAATAACCCCCCCCCCCCCCCCCCAAATAAACAAAATGCTTTTTTTTTCTAATTTCACCACACTTTGAATTTTTTTATGGTTTTACAGTGTACTTTATGAAAAAATTCAGCCTGTCATTGCAAAGTACAATTAGTGGCGCAAAAAATAAGGGCTCATGTGGGTTTCTAGGTGAAAAAATGCAATGGCTATGGCCTTTTAAGCAAAGGGAGGAAAAAACGAAAACGCAAAAATTGAAATTGGCCGGGTCCTCTAAGGGTTAAAACAAAGGAAGCATATGAACCACCTCAAAATTTAACCTGACACAGCATGGTAGTGAAAACACAGGGAACCATTAAAACAGAGGTAGCATATGAACCACCCAAAGATTTAGCCTGACACAGCATGGCAGTGAGAACACATTAAAAGTGAGGTAGAAAGTGAGCATCCCAAAAATTATGTCTGAAAGAGCATGGCAGTGATGACACAGGGAACCATTAAAAGTGAGGTAGCAAGGGAGCCTTCAAAAAATTATGCCTGACACAGCATGGCAGTGAGGACAGAGTGACCAAGGTAGAAGCGGTAGCAGGTGAGCCTCCCAAAAATTATGCCAGTCACAGCATGGTGGTGATGACACAGCGATCAAGGTAGAAGCAGTAGCAAGAGAGCCTTCCAAAAATTGTGCCTGACAAAGCATGGCAGTGAGGACAGAGTAACCCAGGTAGAATCGGTAGCAGGTGAGCCTCCCAAAAATTATGCTAGACACAGCATGGCAGAAAAAGAATTGGCTTTTGGATGAGAATTGAAGGAGGAGGAGAGAATATACGAAGAATCCTCATGTTGAGCTGCTTTGCCCGGTTGGACAGTTGAATTCAGGTGAAATCCAGGATTTTTTCATTTTTATAAATGGCAGCCTGTCAGCGTTGTCAGTTGACAGGCAGGTATGCTTATCAGCTGCAGCTGCACTGAAGATCCGCTCTGACAACACGCTAGTGGCAGGGCAGCCCAACACCTCCAAGGCGTAAAACGTAGCAGAGTGATCGGGAAGGACATTGGTATGGTCAGCAAGGTACTCCCTCACCATCTTTCTGAAGGCCTCCCCCCTACTCTGTCTAGACTGGGGACTGTTGACATAGTCTTGCAGGGGTGCCATGAAACTGTCAAAGGCCTTGGAGAGTGTTCCCCTGCCCCTTGACAAGCTGCTTGCTCCACCCCTCTTCTCCCCCACTTTTTGGCCCACAGAACTACGTCCTCTGGCGCTAGTGGTGTCAGATGGGAAGTAAATTTTCAGCTTCTGCACGACGGCCTGTTGATATTGATTCACTCTCATACTGCGTTTCTCGGCAGGAATGAGAGTGGAAAAGTTCTGCTTGTACCGAGGGTCCAGGAGGGTGAACAGCCAGTAATCAGTGTTGTCAAAAAAAAAAGTTAACCCGAGGGTCATGGGATAGACAGCCTAACATAAAGTAAGCCATGTGCGCCAGGGTCCCAACACGCAAGAATTCCCTCTCTTGAATGGGCTGACTCTCAATTTCCTCCTCGTCCACCAATTCCTCCTCTTCAGGCTATACACGCTCAACAGCTAAGGATTGAGCATGGGTACCCTCTTCAGTGGTGGCAGCAGTCTGCTCCTCTTTTTCCTCCTCTACATCATGCAGAGAAAGAGATGTGAGGGTGGTCTGGCTATCTAGCAGCGGATGTTCTTCCCCCATCTCTTGAGATGAAGGCAAAGTCTCAGACTTCAGGTTGAGCAGGGAGGTTTAAAGCAAACACAGCAGTGGGATGGTGAGGCTGATAATGGCGGCATCGCCACTGACCATCTGTGTTGACTCTTCAAAGGGGACAGATAGCAGACATCCACGTCCACTCCTCATTGTAGATTTGAGGAAGCTGACTGACCTGACTACTTCTTGCCGATGTTCACATCTCGCATTCCACAATGGCTCTGTGTTGCTGGTAAACCCTGGTTACCATCTAGAAGTCTGCCAAATTGGTATAGGTTTTAAGGAACCGCTGCACCACTATAATGAACACGTGAGCCAGGCATGGAATGTGTGTGAGGCTGCCGAGTTGCAGAGCCGCTACCAGGTTGGGCCCTTGCCCTGCAACAGCTCCTGTGCGGTGTGCCTCTTGTCGCCTAAGCTCAGCAATTTCAACACCGCCTGTTGGCGCTTACCCACCACAGTGTTGATGCACTTAGCATCTCTAATAGAGAGGAGGAGGATGAAGGGGAGGAGGAGAAAGATGTCGTGGAGGAAGAGGTATACAAATCATGAGAGACCGTGACCGAGGTAGGCCCAGCAATCCTCGGTGTGGGCAGAACATGAGCGAAACTAGGGTCAGACTCTGTCCTAGCCTCCACCAAGTTGACCCAATTTGCCGTCAGGGAAATTTAGTGTCCCTGCCAGCCAGCACTTGTCCACGTGTCAGTGGTTAGGTGGACCTTGTCACTGACCGCGTTGGTCAGGGCATGGATGATGTTATCTAACACATGCTGGTGTAGGGCTGGGACAGCACACAGTGAAAAGTAGTGGCGGCTGGGAACAGAGTACCGAGGGACAGCCACCGCCATGAGGTTCCTTACTGAAGGTTTGGAGTATATTGGAGGTGAAGCGGTGGGTGTAGGGTGGGAGCCGCTCGTGCCTTGGGCCTGGGCAGGGATGTGACTTGAAGTACCTGAACGGCCTTGGTTTAACTGAGTGGGGTGTTTAGCACTAATATGCCTGCGCTTTTGGTAGTGGCTAGGCTGGCAGTGGTGCCTCCCCTGCTGATCCAGGGGTGGCACAGGTTGCACGCTACAGTCTGTTGGCCATCCACAGTTTCTTTAAAGAACCTCCAGACTTGCAAACATCTAGGCCTGACCATGGGAGTTTGACTCTGTAAAACAGTTGTTGATCTATCTGCTCTGGCCCTGCCTCTCCATCTGCCCAATCCCCTCCCTCTTCTTAACAGTTCTGTGGCTGAACTTGCCTCCCCCTCAGAAGCACTGTCTTCACTAGGCTTATCCACCCAGCTCGGGTCAGTCACCTCGCCCTCATCCACCAGCTCTTCCTCCAATTCCTCACTCTGCTCCTCACTTTGAATTACATCTATGACAACAACGTTACTGTCTGACAACCGGGTCTCATCGTCATCATCAGACACCTCTTCAAAACCCCACTTGCAAGTCCCCACTCTCATCAACCACATACTGCGTGAGCTACATAGTTTGGGCATCAGGACAGATCAACTGCTCCGGTTGCTGAGACTCAGGGAAGGGTCCAGAAAAGATTTCCTGGGAGCATGTTGGATTTGAATCCCTCATTTCCCTGGAGGGGACAGGCTGAGCTGCTGGAGCAAGGGTTCAACTCCCTTGGCTAGCATGAGTGGACTGCGTGGAAGACTGGGTGGTGGATAAGTTACTGGACACATTATCTGCTATCCACATGATCACCTGTTCACACTGTTGCAGTTTTAATAGCGTTGTACCCCGAGACCCCATAATTTGTCTGCAGTTTGCCACTGCTCCCTTCATGGGTGCTGTGTCCATCTGCCCAGAACCACGTCCTCTGCCCACTGCATCGCTTGGAACCCAACGTCCTCATCCTCAATCCTTACCCCTGGGGTTCACCATTTTATAGACACTGCACAGTCAAGACTGAGATAGCTGCACTATAATAGATCACAGCAAGCCAAGAAAATATATTCCTCAGACTACTTTTGGAGGTAGACATATAGAGTCTGTGTGTAAGTGGTGCTATATGGTGTATGCCACCCTCTTACACAGGACAATCAGCAGTGAGCTTGGATATGTCTGCACTAAAAATTAAAGCAACCCTGTAGACTGGCTGCAGATGACAAAAGAAACTGGTCACACTAGTTTTTGGAGGTTGTTCTATAGTCTTTGGGTAAGTGCTGCTATATGGTGTATGCCACCCTCTTACAGAGGACAATCAGCATTCTCCGGCCTGCTGATAGCACTGCAGCTTTAGTATGGTGCTGTCCCGCCTTAGTCAGTCACTGATTAAGTCGCTCAGTCAATTAGTGACTGACTGAAACGGGACAGCACCTTAGCCAGTGATTGGTGGAGCAGGTTGTCACTCTCAAGAAACGTGTGACAGCCTGCTCAGCCAATCACTTAACCTTCTTCATTGCTGGTATGAGTGCAATGTGAAATAAGTCTGGCCCCCAAAATAAATAAATAATTAAAAAATTACATAAGGTTCCCCCCATTTTTATAACAAGCCGGGTTAAAAACCAAACAGCAGCAGCCTAGTAGTACTAGCTTGGGAAGGGCCATTTATTTTGGCCCTCTTTAGCAAAATAGTACCAGCCTGCTACCACCCAGTCCAGGAGCGCCATGGGGGGGCAGAGGTGTTAGCTATTTTACACTGGCTAACACTAGGCCCTGTCTTATCAATGGATTTTGTCAGACAGCTTCCACAACTAAGCCTAAAACATAAAGAAATAAAGACAAGACACTAGTGATTTCTTGTTTTAATTCAAATACCCCCCCCCCCCCCCCCCCCGCAGGTCATCAAAATAGTCCACCTAATCCAATGTAAGGGAGAAACAGGGGGAAAAAAGGCAGGAGCAGAACTCCCATCATTTTGACAGGTGTTCTCCTCCTTACAGTATGCAGCATCTTTACAGATAGCTGCTTACAGTGTGGCACCCAAGAGGTTAAATGAGGATGCATCCACACTGAATCTTTTGGGTGCCTCCAGGTATAACACCCCCACTTAACCCCTTGGGGCCAGACTGATCTGATCTCTCTTCACCAGAGCCCGGCACAGTGAGCTTGATATGTGCTGGGCATTGGCTCCTGATCTGTCCACCTAGCCAATTAGCTGATTGGCTGAGCAGCCATAAATAAGAAAGAAGGCTACGGGAGGGTGAGTAGGACTCCCCCCGCTGTACCCATGGGACCCTCCGGATCAGCAACTGGACTTAATTAACTGAATATTAACTTGAAACTGCATATTTTTGTTTCAGTTTTGCTATTGTGAACAAAAAATAGCAAAATTAGAATGAAAATTTGCTGTTTTAAAGGGAGTATCCAGTGCTACAAAAACATGGCCACTTTTTTTTCAGAGACAACACGACCCCCAAACCATTTTTACCTCTGTTCGGCCTGTGCCCTAACTTGCACCACCCCTCCGTTCTTCCTCCCCACCCTCTTCATCATTAGGAACGCCACTGGAACATTTTCTCCTGTCTGAACATTACACAGGTGCCTTAACGATCCAGCCCATGTTCAGTATTCACACAGCTGATGAATAGGAGAAAATCTGCCTGGAGCATTCTTAATGAGGAAGAGGGTGGGGAGGAGGGACAGAGAGGTTGTGCCAGCCTAGTGCATAGACATTCTAGGCCACGGCCGTTTGGCACAGGGCTGCCAGTTTAAAAGTAGTTTTTTAGGACAATAACTGCACCACCTGCCAAACAGACCCCAGAACAGATCTTGGATTAAAAGCAGCTATCTGAAGGTACAAGTGGTTTGGGGGGTCAGATTGTGGGTACAGAGTCGCTTTAAGATCCATTCACTTAAAGAAGCAGTTCACAATCTCCCCCCCCCCCCGGTAGCCGCTGGCATGTAAACTCACGTAAGCTGATCGAAGTCCCGCGGTGCAGCTCCGTTCCCGTCCCTCTTTGCCGTTAAAATCCAGTGCACGCTCACATCCGCCGGCGCTGTAAGTCCTCTTCTCTGACCTGTCATTATAAACCGGAAGTCACTCGCTTCCATGCATTCTCTATGGAAACGCGTGACTTCCAGCGTTCAATTTACAACGCAGAGAAGAGGAGTCACAGCGCTGACGGATGTGAGCACGCGCCGGATTTGAATTGCAAAGCGGGACGGGAATGGAGCTGCGCCGTGGGATATCGATAAGCTTAAGTGAGTATACATGGCAGCGGTTACCCGGGGGGGACTGAGCAGCAAAACCCTGCCCCAGCTGGGGACAAAAGAGGGGCTCTCTCTGGAAGAAAGTGGCCATGTTTTTTGTAGCGCTGGATAACCACTTTAAGTAAATATAAACTAAAACTAGTTTGGCTATTACTGTCGGAGAATGCTAATGCCACTACTGCTTCTAGTTTATATTTACTTAAAACAGCAAATTTTCGTTTCAGTTTTGCTATTGTAAATAAAAAAAAGCAAAATTAGAATGAAAATATGATGTTTTAAGTAAATATGAACTAAAACCAGTACTGCAAGATGGCATAATGCAAATACACAGCCAGGATAAAGTGCATCTAGCACAAAAACGGTTGTCGCTGTAAGCGTCTGAGCTCCTCACTATTATGAGTGTATTTATCTGAAGCCACAGGTGAAAGAAAGTTTTGGTTGTGATACATCTAAGGGTGAGTGCTATATTCTTTCATGATCAACTTGTCACCTGCAATAAAGACAGCTGTCTTAAACTGTCACTTTAATAAAAGACTCCTGTCCTCAGACTAAATTAATCTGTCAAACTCTAACCTCTAACCATAGACAAGACGAAAGAGCTTTCTAAGGATGTCAGGGACAACATAATAGACCTGCACAAGGCTAGAATGGGATACAAAACCATAAGTAAAATGCTAGTTGAGAAAGAGACAACTGTTGGTATAATAGCTAGAAAATGGAAGAAATATAAAATGACTATCAATCAACGTCAGTCTGGAGCTCCATGCAAAATCTTACCTCGGGGGATCCTGAAGGTGAAAGATCAGTCTAAAAGTACAAATACATACTATGAGCTCCAAAAGAGTCTCCTGCATGATTATTGGCTAAATAAAAGCCGCCAAACATGCAGGAAGAGGAAGATGCCATTGCCTCGAGTATTGCAAGATGCTCGTCCGAGTAATGAGCACCATCGAGTTCCCTAATGCTCATCTAGTACCAAGCTCCGGTGAACATGTTCACTCATCTGTAATTCTGATGTTCCCTTTTAGGCCTGTGTTCTAACTAAAATCTGTAGAAAACATCTTATTACCCAGGTGTTGTGTCTGTAAGGGAACAGTGAGCCCTAACTGTACCCGGCCGATTGTGCCTACTTAGTTGTATGTACTGTCCTAAATAGCAACTACTTGTAGGGCTATCCTGAAGAATGGTCAGCAGTCTGTATCAAAACCAGGAGAGTATGACAAAAATATGTTGTGCACACAGATACAGATGAATCCAAGATGAAACTGGGTCAGTATGTTGTTTCTAACTGGATGTTTATAGGTGGACCCCCAGAAACAGTTTCACTGGTGGGCCTTAGGTTTCCCAGTCTGACTTTCTACAACTGTCTTCTTTTAAAGTAGAGGTGTTGGAGATAAACACTTCACACAACAGTTATGACTAGAACACAGCATAAGAATGCTATGCATAAAACAGGTATTAAAAAAACAACAAAAAGAATCTCTGTCACCTCTGGCCTGGCACTAAGCAAAACTCAGTGTTGCAGTGTTTCTTTTAATATTTCTGTTTTTGTGTGAAACATGAAAAAAAGAATTACTGCTCTAGTTTGTAATCACATATTGTACAAAATATTGTATTGATACATTTTACTAGGCTACATATTTTTTTTAATATCAATTGTGCATGTATTTTGTACCTTTTAGTTTACTTGAAAATTAGAATAAAAGCCACTTAAATATATTATCTGGAGAAATGAGGCTTTGTTTAATCCTTGTAATCATGATATTTCATTAGTTCCATTAGCCTTCTATGTGCTGTTCCAATGACTGAACAGTTTATGATCAGTAAATTAGTTGCATATTGGTGGACTAAAAAACTACTTAAAAAAATGAACTACATTTAGGATTCAAAGAGAGTAATGAATCATAAGATGGTTGCAAGGAAAATTTTGTTGTATAATGTTAGTTATATCACTACGGTTCTTAAGGTAACCTTGATAAACAAGATGTCAAAGTATATATTGCCTTGGGGGTCACATTTCTTCCAATCTGTCCAATGGTGGTGCTCCATATGTTGCCACATGGAAGTGGTGCAGGAGTTTTGACCCAAACCCCAACCAACTTTCTGCCAGCAGATGTTGCAGGTGATGGAATTGTCTCTTCAATCACCTGCATGAAAGAACTGACACACTTCTGAGTGCATTAAGCGGTTCTTCCAAGGTTGTACATTTCTGGGCTCCTCCTGACTGATGCTGGGCTCCTCCTGACCGCTGCTGGGTTCCTCCTCATAGTCAGGGACAAACTTGTCCCCTCCTACTCCTACTCAGCAGGCATCCAGTACAAGCCTGTACTGTGGCTACAAGCTGCCCCTGGCTTGATTTCCTCACTGCTCTATGTTCTGTCATGTGCTGGCTCAACATACAATGCCTTCATGAGATCATCAACATCTAATGTGTCTGGGTCCAACCATTCTGACAAACTTAGAAGGAGTTTCTGCGCAGGTGGCACTGGCACTGCAGTTCCAGGAAACTCTGTTGGACCCGCAGTTGCACCCTGGCCACTGACTCTGGCTGAAGGGTCTGATTTTTTAACAACCCACAATCCGTACAAAATCTGCCCACAATCTACCCACAATCTGCTCACAAACTACCCACAATAAGCCAACAATCAACCCACAATCTGCTCAAATTAGCCCTCCTATCCTCTACTCACCTTTCTGTCCCTATATTGCACTATAATTCCCTGCTCTGCTTTCTCTGTATTCTTATCGTTGCAGTAGGGTGCATGCTAGCTTACTGCGGTTTTCTTGTGATGGCTTCATACAGTGACTCTTGTCTTAGCAGTGGCAGTGTTTCCCCCCCTGTCCAAATGGAGGAGGCAGAGGTAGGTGTGATGGACCTACAACTTCCAAGCAAGGCAGCATAATCTTGACTTGCAGAATTGGGGCTGTGTGATTTTAGCTGCCATTGTTGTTTACAGGCAAGAAGTGACGTGTGGGGTGGCAGTGTGGTGTCGGCGTTCCATATGTTGCCACATAGAAGTTGTACTTAGGTTTGAACCCAAACCCAACCCACTTTATGATCACAGATGGAGCATATTGTATCATGCTCTTTGCCCCCCTAGAGAGGGAAAAACTGCCACACCTCTGTTCACAGTTGGGGTGCATTTGTAGCAGGTGCACTGTTTGACTGCTGATGAGCACCACTACTGTCCTGGGTACTCGTATAAACCTGAGCTTTTTCGAAGGCTACTATGCCAGTTAGCTGTTGTTAAACCCCAAAGTGTACTCTGGGCTGTCTTGAACACTAGAATGCCAACTAGCTGATGTTGTACCCATTAGTGTACACCTTTGCCTCTAGAAACAAAAGTTGCTCTTGGAACCTCATGCTGGCTTGGTGGATCAAACATCTTTGTGCCTTGATGAAGCTGATGACGCCTGTGCTACCAGATTCCATGTGAGGTCTGCAACATTATCATTGTAGGTTGGGATGATTGTTTCCTCTTCCTCTTTAAGGCTATCCTCCTCAAGTCGCATGTCTTTCCATCACCTTTCTTTGTAATAAGATGCTTGACTGGAATTTCAACACTGCTTTCCAGATGCTGACTGTCCTTCCATTCCTCAAAAAGATCCTCTAAGTACATTGGCCAAGAGTCCAGGGGCAGTTTCCTTGGCCATGTCTCTTGGCGTTTCTTGACTGCAATCAACCTTTGGGGGTCATCAAACCTAGAACAGTCCAGACCCTTTCCTTAAATGCTTGCTCTTGGATTGAATACTAACTGCTGTGGAGCTGGAACTTTAAGGGATCAATTCCACAAAAGCAGCCTGGCTATTACTCACCTGAACATTTGGTCTTATTGGGAGCTGCAACCTTCGTCCAATCCTGTTAGGATGGGGGCTACCACAACCCCATGCTCCACCACTTCCACCTCCTCAACTGCTACTTCTCCTGCTGCCACTGGCCAAACTCGGAAAAGGAAACACTTCTTTAAACACTTTAACATCCTTGCAGAGGACAATATATTGTTTCATTGTTTCATATAATATATGTTTTCATTGAAAGATTTCACATTTTCTACCGCATAGTGAAAATTGGATGATTGACATTTTCTTTAAATTGTGATTTTCTAATTTTTGACACATTTTTCCAACATGCATTAACAAATTTGTCATTCTGTAATTGTCCCAGTACTGTAGCTACTATAGTTTGGCTGTTTTATTGAAATTTGTTGAATGATTCATGAATATTAACGAGTCTGACCAACCACGCAAAACAAATTTCTGCCTGCTTCCATCATCTCTAATTTCCACATTTACAAACTGTTGGCCCTGGAGATGTTACCGTTTAGGCTTGTGGAAATAGAATCTTTCCGCAACCTGATGGTGGCAGCCGTCCCTCAGTACTCGGTCCCTACCCGCCACTATTTTTTTTCTGCTTAGCCTTAAACCATAACCATGTCCCATAACATCAAGCACACCCTTAGTAATGCAGCAAAGGTCTACTGGACCACCTATTTGTGGACAAGTGCTTTTGACCAAGGACGCTACATTTCCCTGATGGCACACTGGGTGAATGTTGTGGAGGCCATGACCGGGTTGTACCCTGGGATGGCCTAAATGCTGTACACACCGAAGGTGTACAAGGTATTATTATTATTATTATTATTATTCTTATTATTATTATAACAAAAAAATGCATAGGATCCCCTCCTTTTTCCATAACCAGCCGGTTTTAAAACCAAACAACAGCAGCCTTATAGTACCAGGGTGGGAGGGCCATTTCTTTTGGCCCTCCCTAGCCTAATAGTAGCAGCCTTCTGCCACTCAGTCCAGGAGCACCAATTTTAGACGCTCCAGGACTACTGGTACCCGTCTCTTCCCAGTACACCTGGTGGCATTGGGTACTGGGCTAATAATAGGGGGTTTATTGTTAGCCACCTGCTAACACTACGTCCTGACTTAGTAATGGATTCCGTCTATCAGACAGTTTTCACTCCTAAGCCTGTAAATTAATTAAAGAAAACACAACACACCTAGATTTTTTTTATTCAAATAAAAACACCCCCACACCCCTTTGACCATTTTATTGCACATTATAATTGGTCATCGACATAGTCCAAACAGATCTGAGGAGTCCTCTGCATACCAGTAAAAAAAATACAAGAAAACAAACAGCAAGTAAGGGGTTAAGTCCCTGGGAGCATGACTGTGACTTTGATTCCCATGCTGGAGGTCACCCAGCTTTCCCAGCATCCTGTAAGGTTAACCCTTACAGGATCCTGGGAAAGCTGGGTGACCTTCAGCATGGGCATGGGAGTTACAGTCTGGCTTCCAGGGGCTTAACCCCCTGGGAACCAGACTGTTCTGGTACTGCATCCTCACCAGCAAGGAAGGGGGTTAAGTGTCTCCTTCCTCGCTGGGGCATATGCAGCGCGCTTTCCATGGTGGGTGATGGTAGGGGCTGGGGGTTACCTGCTGCTTTGTCCACAGTTGCCAGCAGTCCCTGTATGTCCTGGTAAGCCCCCCCACACACACACACAGCTAAGCCCCTCCCCCATATGACCGCGGCCAATACAGTGGGTGGGGCTTACCATTGCGGGGGCGGAACTTACTGGGACATACCAGGACTGCTATCAACTGTGGACAAAGCAGCAGATAAGCCTCAGCCATCATCCACCCCCCACCCATGGAGAGCTCACTGCATCTGCCCCAGCAAGGAAGGGAACATTTAACCCCCTTCCTTGCTGGGGCAGGTGCAGTGCCAGAGCACTCTGGTTCCCATGGGGATAAGTCCCTGGGAGCCAGACTGTAAATTCTGTGTGGGGATTCTAAATTTCCCTTTTCAAAGCAGACTGCTTTCTGCTTCTGGGTGGGAAACCCTGTAGGGCAGGGAATACCGACTTAATGAGGGGATTCCCTGCTCTTGTACTGTAAATAGGTGTGCGCTATGCACCCTTCCTTACTGTACAGCCCCAGAGGGTTAGTGATGCTGCTGCATCACTACTTAACCCCCTTACACTCTGTGGACCGGGTGCACTGCACCCGACCCACAGAGCATACCGGCTCCACATTAGGTGGTGAAATACACCACCTCTAGTGTGGAGTCAGTCTGCGACCCATGTGCGACTATTTTACATAGTTGCACATGATAAATTATGCCTACATTCAGCGTAAGCTTTATGTTGGGGAAAAGTCGCTAAATTTTGAGCAGCTATGCGACGGCTTAAAATTTTGCGACTTTTGTACTTAAAACAAGTGGTGTAAATTGTTAATAAATCTCCCCTAATGTATTTAACCTGAGAGCACAAGGAGATAACTGATAATTCACTGATTCCTGTGAATACATATCTCTCTCGGGTAATTCTTTAGCCCATACAGGGGAGATAAATAGCTACATGTTTCTGAGAAGTGAATCTCAAGTCATATAACTTCTCCGCAGACCTGCATCCTGCTACAGGCCACTGCAGCCTGTCATCTGTGAGTATGTTGATCTTCCTGAAGTCACCTACCGGGAGACAAACTGTGAATATCCCTTTTTGAAGTGTGAGTGTGTCATCCTTAGCTACATTGCAAAGGGCAAGAAGAGTAAACTTTATTGCTTACATCCCCCCACATACATTTTCCAGCCAGTCAAAATTTGTACCTCCTTATATGCGCAATAGAACTACTGTGAACCAGAAACTACAGTGAAGCCATTTACTGCCAAAGCTACTACTGTTTATTTGGTACCTTACAACTTGTGTTCAGCTACATTATTGCACATGGAAAACTTTGGGAAACTGAACGCAATCCACCAGACGCTTTGTACTAGATGTGTCCAAGGTAGTGATGAGCAAGTACTAAAATGCTCGGGTGCTCGTTACTCAAGGCAAATATCTCCCGATACTTGAGTGCTCGTTTCGAGTAACGAACCCCATTGAAGTCAATGGGAAACTCGAGCATTTTTGCAGGGGACCCAAATTCGGTAGAGGGAAGGTCATGTGAAAACCTGTCAACCTCAGTAAATGATGGAAACACAACGGAAATGGACAGGAAACAGCAGGGGCAGCATGTATGGATTCCTCTGAGGCTGCCTAATCACACCATTATGCCTAATTCTTGTCAACAGCCTGGTTAAAACAGAGGTAGGCATATGAACCACCCAAAAACTCAGCCTGACACAGCATGGCAATGAGAAAACAGGGAACCATTAAAACAGAGGTAGCATATGATGAACCACTCAAAAACTTTGCCTGACACAGCATGGCGGTGAGGACACAGAGATTCATTAAAAAAAGAGGTAGCATATGAACCATCCCAAAATTGAGCCTGACACAGCATGGGGGTGAGGATAGAGTGACCAAGGTAGAAGCGATAGCCAGTGAGCCCTTCCAAAAAATAGGCCAGACACAGCATGGCTGTGAGCACACAGAGAACCATTAAAAGTGAGTGAGGAAGCAAATGATCCTCCCAAAAAATTGGAGTGAGGCCAGGGGCTGAGATTTATACGTGGACAGGAACCTAGGTGCTGACAGCTAACTGGCTAGGCCAGCTGTCAGTCACCATCAAGGGTACACCTGATGCCGATCAACTGGGGGTGGTGAGGCCCTAGCCGCGGGTACACACACAAAAAAAAAACATAACACAGCTGGCTGGTTGCCAGGGACGAGATCGGCGGGTGCCCGGCAACCAGTCCCTCTCCTCCGCAGACGTAGTGATGTCAGAGCATGGCAGTGAGGACACAGAAAACCATTAAAAGTGAGTGAGGTAGCAAGTGAGCCTCCCAAAAATTAGGCCAGACAGAGCATGGCAGTGAGCACACAAAGAATCATTACAAGTGAGTGACGAAGTTAGTCTCCCAAAAATGAGGTCAGACACTGCATGGTAGTGAGAACACAGAACCATTAAAAGTGAGTAAGGAAGCAAAAGATCCTCCCAAAAAATTGGAGTGAGGCCAGGGGCTGAGATTTATACGTGGACACGAACCTAGGTGCTGACAGCTTACTAGCTAGGCCAGCTGTCAGTCACAATCAAGGGTACACCTGATGCCAATCGACCGTGGGTGGTGAGGCCCTGGCCGCGGCTACACAAAAAAAAGATAACACAGCTGGCTGGTTGTCGGGGATGCGATTGGCAGGCCCTCGGCAACCAGTCCCACTCCTCCGCAGACGTAGTGACGTCAGAGCATGGCAGTGAGGACACAGAGAACCATTAAAAGTGAGTTAGGTAGCAAGTGAGCCTCCCAAAAATTAGGCCAGACACAGCATGGTGGAAAAAGACTTGGCTGTTGGCTGAGAATTGAAGGAGGAGGAGAAGGAGAAGGAGGAGGAGGAGAGACCAAGAATCTTCATGTTGAGCTGCTTTCCCGGGGTTGACAGTTGAATTCAGGGGGAAATCCAGGCTTTGTTCATTTTTAAAAAGGTCAGCCTGTCAGCGATGTCAGTTGACAGGCGGGTGCGCTTATCAGTGAGGATGGCACCAGCTGCACTGAAGACCCGCTCTGACAACACGCTAGCAGCAGGGCAGCCCAGCACCTCCAAGGCGTAAAGCGCCAGTTCGGGCCACGTATCCAGTTTTGCAACCCACTAGTTGTATGTAGCAGAGTCAGGGCCGGCTCCAGCTTTTTGTGGGCCCTCGGGCGACAGAGCCTCGGCGGGCCCCTTTGAGGAGCAAATCATGGAGAGACAGGGGAGGAAAGATTTGCAGCAAAAGAAACATGCGGCTGCTGCATATCTTTCTCCTCCTGTATCTCCTGATCTCTCCTGCATGCAGCTCCTGCTGTGTGTGTGTGTGTGTGTGTGTGTGTGTGTATGTGTATATATACAAGCGCACACACACAGAGCAGGAGCTGTATACAGGAGAACTAGCAGCACCAGCATGATTTTATATATATATATATATATATATATATATATATATATATATATATATATATATAAACATGGTGAGACCCCTAGTTCTCCTATATACAGGTCCTGCAGTGATATACAGTGTATAAATATATATATATATATATATATATATATATATATATATATACACATACACACTGAACATCACTGCAGGACGTGTATATAGGAGAACTAGGGGTCTCACCATGTTTATATGATAGAGACAGACAGACAGAGAGAGATAGAAGACAGACAGATAGATAGATAGATAGATAGATAGATAGATAGATAGATAGATATGAGATAGATAGATAGATAGGAGATAGATAGAAGATAGATAGGAGATAGATAGATAGATAGATAGATAGATAGATAGATAGATAGATAGATAGATAGGAGATAGATAGATAGATAGATAGATAGATAGATAGATAGATAGGAGATAGATAGATAGATAGATAGGAGATAGATAGATAGATAGATAGATAGATAGATAGATAGATAGATAGATAAGAGATAGATATATAGATAGGAGATAGATAGATAAGAGATAGATAGATAGATAGATAGATAGATAGATAGATAGGAGATAGATAGATAGATAGATAGATAGATAGATAGATAGGAGATAGATAGATAGATAGATAGATAGATAGATAGATAAGAGATAGATAGATAGATAGATAGATAGATAGATAGGAGATAGATAGATAAGAGATAGATAGATAGATACATAGATAGATACAGATATCTAGTTGTTTTGTGTATAGAGGTCCTGCTGTAACATATATATATCCTGCTGTAATAGATATATATATATTACAGCAGGACCTCTATACACAAAACAACTAGAAACCAGCACTTACAGAACACTTAGTTTGCAGAGCCTACCGTGCTGCCCTCTATCAGGTCAGGTGTCCGATCACATGACCCGTGACATCATCAAAGGTCCTACACACTCAAAGGTCCTTTCCTACTCGGCTGTAGGGAAGATTTGTGAAGGAAGACAGGTGCCCGGGGGCCCCAGTATGTATCGGCATGGCCCCTAACTGTCACATGCGGCCTCTAGGGGCCCAGTCCCCTTTGTTACTACACTTTTTTTTCTTTTTTACTAACAAAAAAATGTAGTAACAAACGGGAGTGGGCCCCTAGAGGAGCTGTGGGCCCCGGCATTTGCCCTAGTTAGCCGGGTGCTGACGCCGGCCCTGAGCAGAGTGATCGGGAAGTACGTTGGTATGGTCAGCAAGGTATTCCCTCACCATCTTTCTGAACACCTTCCCCCTTCTCTGTCTAGACTGGGGATGCTTGACATAGTCTTGCTGGGGTGCCATGAAACAGTCAAAGGCCTTGGAGATTGTTCCCCTGCCCCTTGACAAGCTGCTTGCTCCACCCCTCTTCTCCCCTGCTCTTTGGACCACAGACCTCTGGTGCTAGTGGTGTCAGATGGGAAGTAAATTTTCAGCTTCTGCATCAGGGCCTGTTGATATTGATTCACTCTCATACTGCGTTCCTCGGCAGGAATGAGAGTGGCAAAGTTCTGTTTGTACCGAGGGTCCAGGAGGGTGAAGACCCAGTAATCGGTGTTGTCAAAAAATTGTTTAACCTGAGGGTCACGGGAAAGACAGCCTAACATAAAGTCAAATGCGACATGGAGAGAAAGTAGCTACTGCACATCACACCTATGGCTGAGACTAATGCCACTCGGCTAATATTAAAAGCCTACGCCAGGATGTCGGTATATAATTTGATCAAACCATACTGCCCCGTGTACCACGTGCAGGTCTCCTGGTTCACATGGGTCCCTACGCTAACTCCACACTGTGTCGGTCAGTGACTGCCAAACCCACAAAGCGTGCACATGCAGGGAAGGGAGGCCATGGAATGGCCCTGCAACCCCAGTGTCACAGGACCAAATCCAAAATGCTTCACCATAATGTCAGCCATGTGCGCCTGCTCCTCTTCCTCCTCTTCTTCATCCTCTACTCCGTGGTGACGTCAGGGAGGTCTGGCTAACTAGTGACGGATGTTCTTCACCCCTCTCCTGCGATGAAGGCATCGCTGCTGACCAACTGTTTCGACTCCTCAAAGAGATTTGTAGATTTGAGGTAGTTTACTGACCTGACGACCGCTTCTTTCCGAGATTGACGTCTGGCATTCCACAATGGCTCTGCGTTGCTGGTAAACCCTGGCTACCATCTGGAAGGTGGAATTCCGCTGCATGGGCATGTCGCACAGCAGTCTGTGAGCCGGCAGTTGCAAGCGCCTTTGCATTGCCCTAAGGGTGGCAGCTTCCGTGGTTGACTCGCAGAAATGCGCACAGATGCCCCACACCTTGGTGAGCAAGTCAGCCAAATTGTTGTAGGTCTTAAAGGACAAGTGCCATGAAAAACTTTTTTCCAGTAATTGAAGCACATTACTAAGTTATATAACTCTGTAATGTGCTTCAATCACCTATCTGCCTCCCTTCCCTGTCTTTTCCCCCCTCCACCCCCCACCAGAAAGTGTCCTGACTCACACAGACCTGATTACTGTCGTCACCGTAACCAGGCAGCTCCTTCTTGTGAGGATGAGTCATCAGCAGGAGGGCTGCTCTAGGTCCTGTTACACCAGCCTCCCCTCCCCTCCTTGTCAGGTGACTCTGCTTGCTCAGCTTATCTTATCTAGTGACATGACTCCTTTACTGAGTCCAGGGCAGCAGGAGAGAGGGTATGAGGGGAGGGGGGAGCTGCCTATGTGCCCGAGTCAGTCTGAGGGAAGATAAGCAAGTGACATGTGACAAGTGATGGCTTGCAGTTGTTCAGCCAATGGGAGCTGAGCAAGCCTGTCACCTGACAAGGCAGGGGAGGGGGGAGGCTAGTGTAACAGGAGAAGGAGCTGAGAGAAGAGCTTGGTGACGGTGACGACAGTAAGCAGGTCTGTGTGAGTCAGGACACTTCCTGGTGGGGGATTGAGGGGGGAAAAGACAGGGAAGGGAGGCAGATAGGTGATTGAAGCAAATTACAGAGTTATATAACTTTGTAATGTGCTTCAATTACTGGGAAAAAGTTTTTCATGGCACTTGTCCTTTAAGGAACTGCCGCACCACTAGGTTGAACACGTGGGCCAGGCATGGTACTGTACATTTGTGAGGCTGCCGAGTTGCAGAGCCACCACCAGGTTTCGCCCGTTGTCACACACAACCATTCCTGGTTTGAGGTACCTTGGCTCGAGCCAAAGATCTGTCTGCGTTGTGATGCCCTGCAACAGGTCCTGGGCCGTGTGCCTCTTGTCGCCTAAGCTCAGCAGTTTCAACACTGCCTGCTGTCGCTTACCCACCGCAGTGCTGATGCAGCTACAGCTATAAAATAGAGGTGACATGCTCATGGAGAGTAATAGAGAGGAGGAGGAAGAAGAAGAGGAGGAGAAATAGGTATACAAACCATGAGAGACCGAGGTAGGGGCAGCACATGAGCGGAACCAGGGTTAGACTCTGTCCCAGCCTCCACCAAGTTGACCCAATGTGACGTCAGGGAGATATTGTGTCCATGCCCATCGACACTTGTCCACGTGTCTGTGGTTAGGTGGACCTTGTCACTGACCACGTTGGTCAGGGCACTTATGATGTTAACTGATTCATGCTGATATAGGGCTGGGACGGCACACCGTCAAAAGTAATGGCGGCTGGGGGCAGAGTACCGAGAGACAGCCCCCGCCATGAGGTTCCTAAAAGCCTCTGTCTCTACCAGCTGAAATGGCAGCATCTCCTAGCTCAGCAGTTTGCCTATGTGCACATTTAGGGCTTGTGCATGTGGGTGAGTGGCAGTGTATTTGTGCTTCCGTTAAAAGGTCTGCTGCAGGGACAGTTGAACGCTGCACTTGGGCAACTTGCTAAAGGGTGTGGAGCATTGTGTTTGTGAAAGGGTACGTGTAGGGCGGGACGCACTCGTGCCTTGGGCCTGGGCGGGGAGACTGACAGAGCCAGCACTTGACACAGGGGAAGGAGCAGGGGTGTGACTTGCACTCACTGAAAGGCCTTGGTTCCACTGAGTGGGGTGTTTAGCACACATATGCCAGCGAATGCTGGTAGTGGTTAGGCTGGTAGTGGTGGCTCCCCTGCTGATCCTGGTGTGGCACACGTTGCACACTACAGACTTGGGAACATCTAGGCCTGGCCACAGGAAATTGACTGCTAGAAACAGTTGCTAATCTACTCGCTCTGCCCCTGCTTCTCCATCTGCCCACCCCTCTTCCTCTTCCAACCGATCCTGCGGGTGAACTTATTTCCCCCTCAGAGGCACTGTCTTCACTAGCCTTATGCACCCAGCTCGGGTCAGTCACCTCGTCCTCATCCACCAGCTCTTCCTCCAATTCCTCACTCTGCTCTCCACTTTGAGTTACATCCATGACAACAACCTCACTGTCTGACAACCGTGTCTCATTGTCATCATCATACATCTCTTCCAACCCCGCTTGCAAGTCCCCACTCTCATCACCCACTGACTGCGTGAGCTGCATAGTTTGGGCATCAGGACAGATTGACTGCTCCGGTTGCTCAGACTTAGGGAAGGGTCCAGAAAAGATTTCCTGGGAGCATGGTGGTGGATCTGAATCCCTTCTTTCCCTGGAGAGTCCAGGCTGTGGGGAAGGAGGCTGAGCTGCTGGAGCAAGGGTTCAACTCCCTTGGGTAGCTTGGGTGGACTGCGTGGAAGACTAGGTGGTGGATAAGTTACTGGACACATTATTTGCTATCCACGTGATCACCTGTTCACACTGCTGCGGTTTTTGGTCTACCATAAAACCCGTAAGTAGGGCGAAGAAGCTAGGAAGTGAACGTCTGCGTTGTGCCACTGCTCCCTCCTCAACGGAAGCTGCTGTGTCACCCTGCCCTGAACCATGGCCTCTGCCAACTGCATTGCTTGGAACCCCACGCCCTCGTCCTCGACTCTTAAACCTGGGGTTTACCATTTTATGGATACTGCACAGTATGGAGCTTAGATATGCTTTGAGTAAGAAATACAGAAAAAAAATATACTAGTGGTCCCATTAGTTTTTTGGGGGGCTGTGGGATACAATCTGATGGTGGCTGCACCTACAGTATACACACTCTGTGACAGTAGTAGAGGGCCCACTAGTTTTTTGAGGGGTGTGATATACAATCTGGTGGTGGCTGCAACAATACACTCTGTGACACCCTCTTTACACTGTGCAAGCAGTAGTGAACTTAAATATGGCTTGAGTAAGAAAAACAGAAATCAGAAAATATAGTGAAGGGCCCACTAGTTTTTAGGGGAATGTGAGATACAATCTGGTGGTGGCTACACCAATACACTCTGTGACACCCCCTGTACACTCTGAAAGCAGTAGTGAACTTAAGTATGACTTGAGTAAGAAAGACAGAAATCTGGAAATATACTAGTGGTCCCACTACCTTTTTGGGGGCTGTGAGATACAATCTGGTGGTGGCTGCATCCAGGGGCTTAGCTAAAGGCTGATGGGCCCTGATGCAAAATTTTAGCTTGGGCCCCCTCCCCCCCCCCCCCCCCATCCTAACCGATCAGGCGCAGTCAAAGTCCAAAATATTATATTTAATTACTCTAAGGTGACGCCCCCTTATGTGCTAATGAACTGTCACTTTGTTCCCTCATGTACCGTGCTACTGCCTCCACCTCTTGTACTGTGCCACTGTCTGTGGTGATAGGACGATAACCTTCATAATTTCTCCAGCTACTTCTGTGTCTCATCGCACAAGATCTGTCATCTCTTCTCTCAGCACTGACAATTCTACTGGGCAGCTGGCAGCCTCATTTATAGAATCCTAAACTCTTAGACTGCAGCCACTTACTACTACTATGGTCACATCCCAAAGATGTCCCCATTACAATATTACAGTATTACTGATGTACAGTAGAACTGTGGAGAGAGGACATGACAGATCGCCAGAGAAGCTGGGAAGTCAGATACTATTTTAATGATGTTTGTGACAACAACTGTATTGCTTCCCAGTTCAACACTGCTCCCCCTGTCACTGGGGCAGACTGGGGGTGACTGAGGGGAACTGGGGCAGCTGGGGGTGACTGAGGGGGAGCTGGAGGTGACTGAGGGGGACTGAGGGGGAGCTGGGGTGACTGAGGGGGACTGGGGCAGCTGGGGGTGACGGAGGGGGAGCTGGGGGTGACTGATGGGGACTGAGAGGGACTGGGGCAGCTGGGGGTGACTGAGGGTGACTGAGAGGGACTGGGGCAGCTGGGGGTGCCAGAGGGGGAGCTGGAGGTGACTGAGAGGGACTGAGGCAGCTGGGGGTGACTGAAGGGGAGCTGGAGGTGACTTAGGGGGACTGAGGGGGAGCTAGAGGTGACTTAGTGGGACTGAGGGGGAGCTGGGGGGGACTTAGGGGGACTAAGAAAGCTGGGGGTGACTGATGGGGAGCTGGGGGTGACTGAGGGGGACTGAGAAGGAGCTTGGGGTGCCTTAGGGGGACTGAGAGGGACTGGGGCAGCTGGGGGTGACAGAGGGGGAGCTGGGGGTGACTGAGGGGAAGCTGGAGGTGACTGAGGGCAACTGAGAGGGACTGGGGCAGCTGGTGGTGACTGAGGGGGAGCTGGGGGTGACTGAGGGGGACTGAGGGGGAGCTGGGGGTGACGGAGGGGGACTGGGGCAACTGGGGGTGACTGAGGGGGAGCTGGAGGTGACTGAGGGGGAGCTGGGGGTGACTGAGGGGGACTGGGGCAGCTGAAGGTGACTGAGGGGGAGCTGGGGGTGACTGAGGGGGACTGAGGCAGCTGGGGGTGACTGAGGGGGAGCTGGGGGTGACTAAGAGGGACTGGGGCAGGCTGGGAGCAGTAGTTATACACATATAGGCTGGAGGTAGTAGTTATACACATACAGGCTGTCAGGGCATGCTGGGAGTAGTAGTCCTACACAGGCTGTCAGGGCATTCTGGGAGTAGTAGTTCTACACAGGCTGTCAGGGCATGCTGGGAGCTTTAGTTCTAAACAGGCTGTCCGGGCATGCTGGGAGTAGTAGTTCTACACAGGCTGTCAGGGCATGCTGGGAGCTTTAGTTCTACACTGGCTGTCAGGGCATGCTGGGAGCTTTAGTTCTACACAGGCTGTCAGGGCATGTTCCATGTAAGGGGGTCCGGCTCTCAGCAGAGGAGGAGGGGGCCTCAAGCAGGAAGTAAGGGCTGTCCCATGCGCTGCCTGATACTTTGTTTTCAATGCATTAGGCGGCCTCACAGGAACTGACAATCTGGTTAGCACACTGGTCTGCCAGATTGTCAGTGCGGGCAGAGGGGGCTTAGTGCATTTCTCCCGAACTGGCTGTCATTATCACAGCCCATTCGACAGAAATGCAGAGTGACAGGAAGTGGTGAGGGGGGGCGGCAGGCCCCCCTAGCGTTGGGGCCCAGTCGCCATGGTGACCGCTGCGACCCCTATAGCTGCGCCACTGGCTCCATCAATACACTCTGTGACACCCCCTTTACACTCTGCAAGCAGTAGTGAACTTAAATATGGATTGAGTACGAAAGACAGAAATCTGGAAATATACTAGTGGTCCCATTAGTTTTTGGGGGGCTGTGAGATACAATCTGGTGGTGGCTGCACCAATACACTCTGTTACACTCCCGTACAATGAGCAGTGAATTTCTATGCAGGTGTACTACAAATCACAGCAATACTACAGCAGGACCACCAGCCACAAAATCAGTAAAAACTAACGAGCACTTCTTAGGGATCTGTATGCAACACCTAATGTCCCCTTTCTGCCAGCAGCCGATCACCACAGTGTGCTGCTGAAATCGTGGTAGTTGCACTGCAAGTCCCAGCCAGCAGTCTGTAGTAATACAATTTCAAAATGATTTGAAGCCCCTACCAAGGCTTTTTGGTCGTTTTGCTAGTACTACTGCCTGCTGGAACACTAATTCCCTCCGTAAAGCTCTCCCTGACCAGCAGCAGCTCTGTCCATGATCTCTTCCAGCATACATGTGAGCCGAGCCTTGCCGGCCGTGCTTTTTATATGGCAGGGTCATCTGATTTGGGCAATCAATTGCTGCTATCAACATTTATGGATCCCGCGTGATCGCAGGATGTACCAAAGAGTCTCCTGCATGTTTATTGGCTGAGAAATAGCGCCCAAACTTACAGGAAACGAATGATGAGATTTCCTTGAGTAACGCGAGATGCTCGTCCGAGTAACGAGTACCATCGAGTACCCTAATGCTCGAACGAGTACCAAGCTCGGACGAGCATGCTTGCTCATTACTAGTCCCAGGGGTTAGGGGCCACCTATCTGATCACTGCTGTGTGTCCCGAAAAATGTCTAAGATTCAAATGCCCCACCTTAGCTGCTTTGCCACATGTATTGCTGATATGGGAAAATGCAAACCCCAGCTGGCCCTTAGTCTATAGTCTGCACATTTTCCTGGCTGGCTGCATATTGCAACAGCAATATCATAATTGTACTTTTTATTGCCTTAAATAGTAAGAAGTTAAAGTAAGCCTATGCCAAAACATTGGTAGGACACATTGCTTTTTTTTTTTCCTTGCAATTTATGTCATTAACATTGGGGAATAAGCGTTTGTTAATATCTATTGCTCAATGTTAAATAGGAAAGAGTCAAAAACATAATATGCCACAAAAAATACAATAGTAGTTGAAATTATGTTACCAGTAAATGGAAAATTCAGTTCTAACATATTATCTGTATTTATACGCAGAAAGGAAGAGGTATTTTTATGTGGTACTAAAGTGACACAAATTAACTATCATTGAAAACTGACTGTTATAAAAGAATAAACACAATAAAACAAATATAATGTTATCTGGCTTGGGGACAAGAAAGCAAATAAAGTGTTGATTTAAACAAATATTATAAAAGCACTTTTCGTGTTGTAGAGATTTTGAATTTCATTTAACATCTCTTTTTAGCTCTGCACCAAATAAATGTCGTAATATACACAATAATATAAAAAAGAAATTATCTACAAAGAAATCTGCATTATTTTGAATAATTATAAAATATTTCCTATTTACAATCTGAACAATTTATGTAAATAAATAAGTATAATAAACAAAGTTACATCTCCAGGATTATTTGTCACTTTAGTTTTGCGTTTAATCTACAGGTTGGGATGGGGGGGGGGGGGTCAGATAAACGCTATAAGGGTAGGCATTGATCCTAATGATCTCACCTGCTCTCTTCAGTGCCAGGTTGCTCAGCCAATCACAGGCCAAAACGAAACAGTAAATTAGCTTGATTCGGCAGATTATCATTTGATCTAATAGGGCCTTACAGTAAGTATGTACTTTGTTGTCCATAGCAACCAATCAGTGTTTAAATTTTATTTTATTAGGGCTCATAAATATTTGACATCTGACTGGTTGCTATAGGCAACAAAGCACATTGTAATTGTAATATTACTCCTTAAAATCTCCTCCTTAGTGTGTTCTTTGATAGGTAACATTGAAACAATGCACAATGTGGTATTGAGTAGTGATGAGCGAGTACTAAAATGCTCGGGTGCTCGTTACTTGAAGTGAGTATTTCCCGATACTCGAGTGCTCGTTTTTAGTAACAAACCCCATTGAAGTCAATGGGAGACTCGAGTATTTTTGCAGGAGACCCAGGTTCGGTAGAGGAAAGGTCATGTGAAAACCTGTCAACCTCAGAAACTAATTCATTCATTTTTTCTTGCCTCGATCCGGAGTTCCCCTTTAAGAAAAAAATAAGAAAATATTAAATTAAGAAAAAAGTACAATATACCTATACATGGTGTCTTAGTAAGGGGTGGTGTGGTACATCATAGTGCAAATGTTTGGGGGGGGAAGCACACATCCTTCTAAACTATCAAAGTGGTAAAAGTGAACACAAACTGTGCAATCAAACAACAACCAATGAAAAGTGAGATAAGTGCAGAACTTTAAACTTTTACAATGTGAACTATGAACTGAAAACTATGAACCCATCAATAGTGACATCCCTAGTTGACGAATGTGACAAGTCACAATTCTAAGTGCTAACTGGTTTAAGTGCTAACAAACAAGCATGAGCACAGCTAGATAGATTTCTCTCTCATACTGTGCAAACTTACAATATGTATATATCCCAACAAATTAAACTGAAGGGTAACCATCATTTGGAAATTTCTGACATGTCACCAAACTTGTTAGGGTCCAAGTGCTGACCCTAACCCTACTTGCTTTAAGGAAGAGGCAGAGGGCCCTCAGCAGTGTGCGGCATCTGTTCCTTCCTGATCATCACTTCCCGGATAGACAAACAGAAACAAAAAGGTGACGACCTGACCACCTCGGCCCTATTTTGGCAACTGTTGGGGGTAAGGAGGCTGACAGGTCAATATGAAAGTTATAGTCACGTCAACGGTTCTATGAAGTGATAGTTACCCTCCCCTTTAAGCCACAAACAGCATTAACAAACTATTAACTGTGGCGGTGTGTATTATAAATGTCATTTTTGTTAACTTCATTTCCTCACTCTCCTCCACACTTTGAGTTACATCCATGACAACAACCTCACTGTCTGACAACCGGGTCTTATCGTCATCATCAGACACCTCTTCCAACCCCGCTTGCAAGTCCCCACTCTCATCACCCACTGACTGCGTGAGCTGCATAGTTTGGGCATCAGGACAGATCGACTGCTCCGGTTGCTCTGACTCAGGGAAGGGTCCAGAAAACAGTTCCTGGGAGCATGGTGGTGGATCTGAATCCCTTCTTTCCCTGGAGGGGCCAGGCTGTGGGGAAGGAGGCTGAGCTAATGGAGCAAGGGTTCCACTTCCTTTAGGTAGCGTGGCTGGACTGCGTGGAAGACTTGGTGGTGGAATAGTCACTAGATACATTATCCGCTATCCACGGGATCACCTGTTCACACTGCTGCGGTTTCAATATTGGTCTACCTTGAGACCCCGTAAGTTGGGCAAAGAAGTTAGGGAGTTGACGTCTGCGTTGTGCCACTCTTACCTCCTCAACAGGTGCTGCTGTGTCACCCTGCCCTAAACCATGGCCTCCTGGGGTTCACCATTTTATGGACACTGCACAGTATGGAACTTTGATATGAAATACAGAAATCAGGAAAAATACTTGTGCTCCCACAAGTTTTGAAGGGCTGTACGGTACAATCTGGTAGTGGCTGGACCTCGATACACACTGTGATACCCCCGTCCAATGAGCAGTGAAGTTTTATAAAGGTGTACTACAAATCCCAGCAATACAGTGTAGTACCCACTAGTTTAGGGGGGGGGCTGTGCGGTACAATCTGGTAGTGGCTGGACCTAGATACACGCTGTGATACCCCCGTCCAATGAACAGTGAAGTTCTATGCAGATGTTCTACAAATCCCAGCAATCCAATGTAGTACAGCAAGACCACAAGCCCCAAAATAAAAATAAAAATACACTGAGCACTTCTTAGGGGTCTGTATGCAACACCTAATGTCCCCTTACTGCCAGCAGCCGATCATCACAGTGTGCTGGTAAATCGTGGTAGCAGCACTGCAAGTCCCAGCCAGCAGTCTGTAGTAATACTATTAAAAAACGATTTGAAGCCTTGAAAAGGGCTGTTTGTAATGCTAGTATTCCCTGCCTACTGGAACGCTAACTCCTACACTGACACTCTCCCTGACAAGTAGCAGCTCTGTCCCTAATCTCTCACAGCATGCGTCTGAAGCGAGTACTGCCGACTGCGCATTTTATATGGCAGGGTCATTTGATCTGGCCAACCAATCGCTGCTATCGACATGTATGGGTCCCACGTGATCGCAGGATGTACCAAAGAGTCTCTCTCCTGCATGTTTATCGGCTGAGAAATAGCGCCCAAACTTACAGGAAAAGGATGATGAGATTTTCTCGAGATGCTCTTCCAAGTAACGAGTACCATCGAGTACCCTAATACTCGATTGAGTACCAAGCTCGGACGAGCATGCTCATTCATCACTAGTATTGAGTAAACAAGCAGAACTGGGTAGCAGCAATTGAAAACACATTACAAGATATATAACTTTTAATGTGTTTTATTTACCCTTCTGTCCCCCCAGCCCCCCAACACACACAATGGCTGTTTGTTTACAAGCTGTGCTTCCTTTTTCTTTTACATTAGTTGCCTTTTAGCCAGCAGGACCCTCCACCTGTAGCTAGTAGGACCCGCCTTGTAGCCAGATATAACCCCCTTGTAGCCAGCAGGATCCCCGTGTAGCCAGATATAACCCTCTTGTAGCCAGCAGGACCCCCTCTTGTAGTCACATATAACCCTCTGGTAGCCAGCACGACCCCTTTTGTAGCCAGATACAATCCCCCTGTAGCCAGCAAGACCCCTCTTGTAGCCTGTAGGACCCCCCCCCCCCCCTTGTAGCCAGATAGGACACTAGTTTAACCAGAAGGACCTCCCTTGTAACCAGTGCTTATTGGCTGGCAAGCACAGTTCCAGACAATCAGGCAGTGGTGCTAGCCAGTAAATAAGCATTGAAATAGAAGCAGGGCCATGTGCAGTAGCAAGTTCCGTGTTCTGCGTATGATGAGGTACCTGTACCCAGATAGACACATGAGTAATGCAATCATTATAGGATCTCATTGCGCACGTGTGGGAAGGAAGACCCAACGTCACTTTTCAAGCCAACAGGACATCAGAAGAGGCTACAGAATTGCAGCCAGGTGGGTCATGTGACCAGTCCAGGGCTAAGGAACTACAGCGATCCTGGATGGTTAAGTATATTTTTTAAAATATTAATGATGGTTTAGCTGTTTTATGCACCACGGATTGAAATACTTTAGGGCTGGTTTCACACTACGTATATTTCAGTCAGTTCTGTGGTCCTCATATTGCAACCAAAACCAGGAGTTAAAAACACAGAAAGGCTCTGTCCACACAATGTTGAAATTGAGTGGATGGCAGCCATATAACAGTAAATAACTGCCATTATTTCAATATAACAGCCGTTGTTTTAAAATAACAGCAAATATTTGCCATTAAATGGCGGCCATCCACTCAATTTCAACATTGTATGAACAGATCCTTTCTGTGTTTTTAATCCACTCCTGGTTTTGGTTGCAATATGAGGACCACAATACTGACTGAAATATACGTAGTTTGAACCCAGCCTAGATCAGGAAAGCTTTGGCTGTCCAAGCATGATGGTAATTGTAGTTTTGCAACAGCTGGAGGACCGAAGGTTCAGCATCCTTGCTTTAGCTGAAAGGGTAGTTAGAAGATTAGAGGGCAAGTGGAATGGAGGAAACTGTTAGAAATGTTAAGGGTAAAAAAAAAAAAAAAAATCTTCTTTTACCTGTTTGTTATCTTATGGAGTTGATGTCTATTGAAATGTCTAAGGAAAAATATAAACAGAAAGAGAGACAGTGCTCTATAGTGTTATCCAGACAAATGAAATAGGGTGAAGGTATATATGGAACTGTCACCTTAGTGAGTTGTGAAAATTTAAGGCACAACTCTCACAAAAAGCACATAAAAGAACCGCAGTCACTCCTGATTAATCCTCTCGGGATTAGCACAGTAGACAAACACCTCCACTGCAACAATAGGATGCTGGGCGCAGGTCCAGGTAGCCAGGAATAGATAATGAATATTAAAATAATTTATTAAAACATATAATACAAGACACAACACGTTTTGAGACGGGTGACAATTAAAGATGAGCAAACTGCTCTGACTTTTGGTCCGAAAGCAATTCGCTCTCTCATCATGTCTTTGATGTGCTCACGGGAATATGCGGCCAGGATATTCCAGGGAATCGCTGTTGAATTCCCTGGAAAACCCTGACCGCATATTCGTGGGATCGCAACTATGCGGCCGGGATCAAAGGATCATAATAGAGCCCCGATGCCGTCGGACCAAAAGTCCGATGGTCCGCTCATCTCTAGTGACAATAGCATTCTCATGATAAAACAACACCTTTATAATACAACTCTACACCTATATAATATAACTCTAAAATGTAGGAAGGGTGTACTGACAACAGATCATCTGGGTGGAGTATCAGGAATGTAAAAGGTCAAAGCAGAGAGACAGCAGACCGGCAGCCAACTACTTCATACAATCGGCACAACACCAAATATCGGATACTACGGAAAGACCTTTCAGCACAGACAGGGGTGCACCTCTCGGAGTGTATGTGACACAAATAGAGACTTCCAAAAAAACAAGAGGTTGGAGAGGGCGCTCACCATAAAATTCTTCGTTATTCAATCCACAACATTAAAAACAGGCAGAGAGTGTAGCAGTCGGCGGGGACGCCATACAATCACAGAAAGGGTGCGACAGCCGTTTCACGCACGCAGGCGCGCATCATAAGACGCTCCTCTGATGATTGTCTGATGATGCGCGCATGCGCGCGTGAAACGGCTGTCACACCCTTTCTGTGATTGTATGGCGTCCCCGCCCACTGCTACACTCTCTGACTGTTTTCAATGTTGGTGCCCGGTTCTCGGCTGCTTCCGGGTGTCTGACGCGGTCCCGAGACGTGACGCCTCAAGTCCGCTCAGTAACTCAGTGACAGAGGTGGGATCTGAGCGGACTTGAAACGGATCCCACCTCTTTCACTGAGTAGCTGAGCGGACCTGAGCCTTCATGTCTCGGGCCTGTGTCAGACACCCGGAAGCGGACGGAAATCGGGCACCGGAGTGTCACGATGAGGGTCCCAGCAAAAAAGTGCCCTCCAGCTGGAGTAGCCTTTTAAACCTCTAAGATATAACCCTTGGTTATACCTTAAAGGGTTAACATTCCTGATACCAGATTCAATGGCTGCATCAAATCCACAATGGATTAAGTATGATTGTGCCTTTAAAAAGATCTTTGAGGCTCATACCAGGTACAAACTACAGAACCCAGCAGGCAGGTACTCGGGAAATATAAGAGACTCCCTAACACCTGTCTCCGGGGATCTGAAAATCTGTACCTGGTATGAAGCTGACAGATTTCCTTTAAATGGATTATCCAGGATTCATTAAAAAATGGCTACTATCTTTCAAAAATAGCTCCACACCTGTCCTTAGTTTGTGTTTGGTATTACATCTCAGTTCCAATGAATTGAACAAAGCCAAGTTGTAACACCACACACAACCTAGGGACAGGTAGGTTTTTGGAACAAAAGTAACTTTTTTTTTTTTTTTTTTTTGCGGGGGGGGGGGGGGGGGGAGATAACCCCTATAATCTGACTGTTACTGCCCATCATATAAAAGCTGTACAGGTAATAAGCTATTCTATCTATCCAAGCAAATACTGTACTCAGCATTATCTTGTGAATGTGCAAGATACGCAGCAAACTGCACATAAGTGATACACAACGTTTCAGCGTTCAATTCCCCATTTTTGGCAAATTTAATGCAGAAACGTTGTGTATCACTTGTGTGCAGCTACCAAATAACACCAGTGTATAAGAAGGAAATATCACCATACATGTAACTGGCAAACTGTTACCAAGCAAACCCAGTATACAGAGACTAGAACTACCAAAAATACCAGTATTTACAGATAACAACTCCACCATGACAATTACCATAATTACCACAAATAAGGACCATAAAGAGTATATAAAGACCAATATTCTTTGTAGGCAGTGACCATGTAGAGGTAGATTAAGCTGCACACAGGTTCTGCAGCCCTTATAAGTTAATATATTGCAGTTACATTCAGTGACTCACAGGGGGCATCTTCTCTTGTTGTTCACTTTTGTTTTTCTTTGCCATCCATCTAGCAAACATGTCTTCTTTAGTCAGACTAATCTCCACAGAATTTGCCAGACAAATATTTTAGACTCCTTGCTCCAGTATTATCCTCATCTCTATTCAAATTCTCCATCTGCTTTACAGTGTAACTCTGTGTCACCATAGCAGCATTTAGGTCCAATTTGTGCCTCCCAATAGTAGGCCATCCTGTGCCCTTATATAGTATTAGTCCCCCTCTGTGCTGTGCCCCCATATATTATTAGGCTACTCGTCTACAATTTTTTTTTTTTAGTAATTAGGCCCCTAGGTGCCCCATATAGTAGTTAGGCCCACCTTTGTGATTCCCAATAGTAGTTTGGCACCATCTATTCTCCATATACCTTCTCTGTGCCCACATGAAGTATGTGCCTCCTCTTTACCCCCACAAAGTATTAGCCTCCATCTAGTGTAGTGTACTAGTCCTAGTAGTGTAGTGTAGGACCCCCTGTGTAGCAGCCCCGTATAACATAGGTCCTCTTTTTCAGCAATCCCCATGTAATATAGGCCTCTTTTAAGCAGCCTCCATCCTGTGCAGAAGTCCGCAGATAGTACAGCCCTCCCTGGTACAGCAACCCCTTTATAGCATAGGCACACATTTGCCTGGTAGGAAAAATTGTCAATCTTGGCCTGGCCAAAAAGATAAGATGACATTATTATTGAAGACTTCAACTACCTCAATAAAAAGGAGAAACCAAAACCTATGGATCTTATAGAGGAAACAAGCTGTCTATGACTAAAGATCTTTTTTTTCTTTTTTGTCCCAAGTGGTGCAGGATGCCGCTAGAGGGGGACCTTTTAGACCTAATGTTCACCAAAACACCTGGCAGAATAACTGATGTGCACATTGGAGGACACCTAGGAAATAGTTAACATAATATAATACATTTAACTACATTATAATAAAGTTATTTTAAAGAGCCAAATAAGGCAGCACAGCTGGAGGCAGAGAGACACATTGGATAGAGAGTAAAACTAACTCTAAAATGTTCTTTGGTTATTTAAAAAGCTAAATGGCTAAAACTAACTGCTGGTCCTTTTAAGAGTAATCAAGGATGAATTGAGGGTGATGAGAGAAAGCAAATGTATTAAACTTTTTTTGTCCACTGTATACACAAAGGGAAATGAAATGTCAGGGGAAATGCAGAAGGATAGGGTAAACTATACATTAAATGTCACCTGAAGGATGAAGTGCAAGTTAAAGTGCAGCACTACGTAGATAAATCACAAGATACAAATGGCATTCCCTCCTATATTGTAAGAGAGTTAAGTAATGTTAGAGACAGAGACTTATTTCTAAAATTGAATTAGGCACTGTCATTTAAAAAAACAAATGCATAAATTAACAGTCCAAGCAAATATAACACATTCTAATATATTTCATCAGACAGAAATGCTTTCTTCTCCTGTCATCAAGCATCTTCCCTACCCCACTGCTAAACTGTCTTCCACTTTGGAAAATCAGCTTCAGGCTATGATCATACAGCGTTCATACATACTGCAGCACCGTCCGGACAATCTTTTACAACGCAGAGTTCTGATGCAGAACTCCCCACAGCACACTATGGAGCTGCAGCCGCTCGCTTTATAGTGTGCACTGACAGGGCTTTCTGCGTCCGCATTTCACTGAATATCGGCCGCAGAAAACTGACTGTCAGTTTTTTAAGGCGCCGGGAGAGATCCTGGCCGAAGCGTATGCTATGTGTATATGCTCCGTCTGGGATCCCATAGAAAATAAGGCAGCATGTCCTTTCATACAAAGTACGGCCTTTGTTGCCGATTGTAACACTGTGGGAACATAGCCTTATACTGTCCTGCAGTTAGCTCAGAGACTAGTTACAAGCCAAGGCTTCTCAATAGAGAGGCAGGGGAAGTAGGCATAAAAGGATGGTACTGTCAGCAACTTACCTGACCGCGCTCCAGCGTCGTCTGGCCCAGCTGGAGCGCAGCGCCGCCCTCCTCGGCCGGGCCGGGTGACGTCACGGAGACCCGACAGCGTCCCTAGTAACCAAGGGAGCCGCGGGTCTCGCATTAGTAAACGTCACCCGGCCGAGCAGCTGAGTGCTGTTGTACTCAGGCTGAGTGACGGATCTCTCTGCCACTCAGCCTGCAGTGCACCAGCTGCTATGTGGCGGGATTCAGGAGGCCGGACCAATCAGTCTCTGGTCCGGGCTCCTGATCCAGTATAAAGTGTTGTAAATGCCAGTTGCAAGTCGCTGGCTATTAGTTTACCTGATCCCAGCTCCCCCTGTCCTTTTCCCGCGTATCCCATCCTAATTCCTTCTGCCTGACTACTCGTGTTCTGATCTCCGCCTGACCTCCGACGATCCCTTGTGTTACCGACTTTGTACTGCGTTGCCTGTGTGGTTTGACCCGGCTTGTTTTACGATTCTTTATTGTGTTTTGTCTGTCCGTGCTGTTCTGTGTTTCACTTACGCAGTGTAGGGAACGCCTTCGTGGTTGTCCGCGACCGTTTAGGGTCGACCGAGGCAATTAGGCAGGGTCAGTGGTGGGTTCAGATTCAGGGCCCACTGTCTCTGTCCTGTCTGTTCTAGCCTGCCCTGACAGGTACATTAAATGAAAGTGTAAAAAAAAATCTACACAACAGAAGGAAAAAGGTTAATCCTAAAATATGTCAGGGAACACACCTGGCTATGAAAAGCTACGCACTATATAGGAACAGATGTGCCACTGCTAGGTGTCTGTATATTGTCGACATTGAGGTATTTTCGTATTGTATCTCTCAGACCTGTAATATTTACATAGTTACATAGTTAATACGGTTGAAAAAAGACACATGTCCATCAAGTTCAACCAAGGAGGGGATGGATACAGGGAAGGGGGAGGGGTGATAGGTTCTATACATATGCATTTATATTATTTTGGTCTAAGAACTTGTCTAGCCCTGTTTTGAAGCCCTCTAATGTTTTTGCTGTGACCAGATCCTGTGGTAGACTGTTCCACATATTCACAGTTCTCATGGTAAAGAAGGCTTGTCACCTCCGGAGGTTGAACCTTTTTTTCTCCAGGCCGAGGCAATGCCCTCTTGTCCTTTGAGGGGGTTTTACCTGGAACATCTTTTCCCCATATTTCTTGTAGGGGCCATTTATATATTTAAATAAGTTAATCATATCTCCCCTTAAACGTCTCTTCTCCAGACTAAACAAATGTAATTCTTTTAATCTCTCCTCATAACTAAGATGCTCCATTCCCCTTATTAGTTTAGTTGCCCGTCTTTGTACCCTCTCCAGCTCTAGAACATCCTTTTTATGAATCGGGTTCCAAAACTGGACGGCATACTCCAGATGAGGCCGGACCAAAGCTTTATAAAGCGGTAATATTATATCCCTGTCCCGTGAGTCCATGCCTGTTTAAATGCATGACAATATCCTGCTGGCCTTAGAAGCAGCTGACTGACATTGTGTGCTGTTCTGTAGTCTATTATCTACAAGTACACCCAGATCCTTCTCCATCAGTGACTCTCCCAGAGTAACTCCCCCCAGGACATATGATGCATGTGGGTTATTAGTACTCAGGTGCATAACTTTACATTTATCCACATTGAACCTCATTTGCCAAGTGGACGCCCAAACACTCAGTGTGTCTAAGTCATCCTGTAATATCTGCACATCCTCCATAGACTGTACTGTACTACAAAGCTTGGTGTCATCTGCAAAGATAGAAACATTGCTGTTAATTCCATTCTCAATATCATTAATAAACAAGTTAAACAAAAGAGGGCCCAGTACTGACCCTTGGGGTACACCACTTATTACCGGGGACCATTCGGAGTAGGAATCATTGACCACCACTCTCTGGGTACGATTATTAAGCCAGTTTTCAATCCAGTTACACATTAAATTTTCCAAACCGATAGACTTTAACTTACCCATCAGACGTCCATGAGGAACTGTGTCAAACGCTTTTGCAAAATCCAGGTACACGATATCCACAGCCACGCCGCCATCCAGGCTTCTACTTACCTCTTCATAGAAACATATTAGGTAGGTTTGACAGCTTCTGTCCTTAGTAAAACCATGCTGGTTATCACTTATAATACTATTAGCCACTACATATTCCTGGATGTAGTCCCTTATAAGCCCCTCAAATAGTTTCCCCACAATGGACGTTAAGCTTACAGGTCTATAGTTACCTGGGGAAGTTCGAGAGCCCTTTTTGAAGATCGGCATTACATTTGCCTTACGCCAGTCCCTCGGCACAATACCAGTAAGCAAAGAATCACGGAATATTTCATACAAGGGTAGAGAAATTACAGAACTGAGTTCCCTAAGAACTCTGGGGTGTAATCCATCAGGCCCTGGAGCTTTGGTTACATTGAGTTTGTTTAATTTATCTTGGACCATATCTATAGTAAACCAGTTCAGTACATTACATGTGTTAGCAGCACTGGCCCCACCCACCTCAGTACTGGCCCCACCCACCACAGCTCCATCCTCTTTTGTATATACAGAACTGAAGAACCCATTAAGTAACTCAGCTTTCTCCTGATCCCCAGTTATTAATTCCCCTTCACCATTATTTAGGGGTCCTACATGCTCTGACCTTGGTTTTTTTGCATTAATATATTTGAAGAATTTTGGGGGGTTTCTTTTGCTTTCTATAGCTACCTGCCTTTCGTTGTGAATTTTTGCTGCTTTTATTACATTTTTACAGGTTTTGTTGACTTCTTTGTAATGTTTAAATGCTACAGCTGACCCCTCTGATTTATATTTTTTGAATGCCCCTTTTTTCTCATTTATAGCCTTTCTAACCTCGGTTGTAAGCCATGTGGGATTGGATTTTAACCGTTTATATTTGTTACCCATAGGAATATATTTGGCAGTACAGTTATTTAATGTGGATTTGAAGATTTCCCATTTATTAGCTGTATCCGTATGTGACAGCAGCCGCTCCCAGTCTATGCCCTAAAGTTCTGCCCTTAACCCAGGAAAATTGGCCCTTTTAAAATTAAGAGTTTTTGCCCTACCAACATGTTTTTCTTTTCTACACTTTAAGCTAAAAGTCACTATATTGTGGTCACTATTACCCAGGTGTTCATGGACAGTGACATCCCCAACCAGCTCAGCGTTGTTAGAAATAACCAGATCCAACAAGGCATCACTTCTAGTTGGCTCCTCCACAAACTGGCCCAGAAAATTATCCTGCAGGAGGTTAAGAAATTCCCTCCCCTTTCTGATTTTAGCTGAACCGTGACCCCAATCTATATCTGGGTAGTTGAGGTCCCCCATTACCACTACTGTCCCCTCCCGGGCAGCCCGCTCTATTTGTCTATTCAACTGGCCATCTACCTCCTCAGTAATGTTGGGGGGTCTATAGATTACACCAAGAATAATTTTTTCACTCTTTACCTCCATCTGTAGTTCTACCCATAATGCTTCCACATCATCACAGTCATCGCCCACTATTGCATCTTTTTCACTCACTTTAATATCATTTCTGACATACAGACATACTCCTCCTCCCCTTCTGCCCACCCGGTCCCTTCTGAACAACGTAAATCCCTGAATATTGACAGCCCAGTCATGTGAGGAGTCCAGCCATGTCTCAGTCACACCAACCACATCAATGGACTCCTCCAGAACCAAGGCCTCTAGCTCCCCCATCTTGCTGGCTAGACTTCTGGCATTAGTAACCATACACTTTATATTACCATCGAGTTTAACCGCTTCATTATAAGAAATGGGATTTATTACTGTGCTGTGGCTACAATCATCCTCACTGTTCATCCGCAACATATGGATCTCCCTATGCACTGCTCTTATCCTCCTCCCACAGGACCCTTCTCCTCCCTCCTCATTGTTCTGTCCCCTCTCTAACCTATCTGCCACTACATTACATACTACATTGTCCTCCCTCCACATCCCTAGTTTAAAAACCCCTCCACCCCTTCTAGGATTCTCTCCCCCAGCACAGCGGACCCCCTTCCATTAAGGTGCAAATTATCTGCGGAAAACAGATTGTACCCCAATGAAAAGTCAGCCCAGTGCTCTAAAAACCCAAACCCTTCTTCTCTATACCACGACTTGAGCCATGCATTTAACTCCCTAAGCTCCCGCTGTCTTTCCTGCGATGCGCATGGCACAGGCAGTATTCCAGAGAATACCACCTTGGAGGTCCTTCCCTTCAACTTAGCACCTAGTTCTCTAAAATTATTTTTAATAGACCTCCACCTACCTTGTATCCTGTCATTGGTTCCCACATGGACCACGACAGCTGGGTCATCCCCAGCCCCCCTAAGTAATTTATTCACCCTTTCCACCACATGCCGAACCCTGGCACCAGGGAGACAGCAAACCATTCGGTTGAGGCGGTCTTGGCGACAAATTATTCTATCCGTCTTCCTGATTATAGAATCCCCTACAACCACTAACTGTCTAGGCCTACCTACAATACCATCCCGCCCACTACTAGTTGGACTGTTCCCCCGGCTGTTAGGGAGAACAGGTTCCACTAGAGCTGCCATTTCTGACACGGATGCCCTTGCATCATCACCTAACTTGGCAATTTTGCTTGGGCATATAGTAGGAGAAGTGGCCTTCCTTTTCTTGGATCCCTTACTGGTCCCTCTAACTACATTAACCCAGCTACTTACTTGGGCCTCCTGATCTATATCACCACCCTCCATCTCTAACCCACTAACTTCCTGCTCAGTGAGCCGAAGTTCCCTCTCAAGGTGGCCAAGTTCCCTCAGTGTTGCAATATGCTTCTCCAGATTTCTAACTCAAGCTTCTAGATGGGCAACATGCTCGCATCTGTCACAGCGGTACTCACCCTGGAACACCTGCTCCAGTTGTGCGTACATGCGGCAGACTGCGCACTGAATGAATCCTTCCATCTTGCTAGCCATCATCCTCAGTGCAACAAAAACAGTGAAAAAGAAAGAGAAAGAGACTCAGCACTTACCAGAACTTGAAACTCCTTCTTTTAACTCCTTTTTTCAACTCCACTTATTTTCAACCACTTGTCAGCAAGCACACACAGTGAGTGCTGAGCCTTGATTTAAGCACCTGAGATCAATTAACCCCACCCCCAGGTGCAGAGCAGACCAGAGAAAAAAAAAAACTGTTTGGACCTGTTTAACTAAGCAACTATGGCACTAGCTATCTATGCACTGCAGCAATGCACACCACACAATTGCACAAAAACAACAATATATCAGTCACTCCAAACCCACTGAATCACCAACAACTCCTTTTTTAAACTCCACTTATTTTCAACCACTTGTCAGCAAGCACAGTGAGCAAGCACACACAGTGAGTGCTGAGCCTTGATTTAAGCACCTGAGATCAATTAACCCCACCCCCAGGTGCAGAGCAGACCAGAGAAAAAAAAACTGTTTGGACCTGTTTAAATAAGCAACTATGGCACTAGCTATCTATGCACTGCAGCAATGCACACCACACAATTGCACAAAAACAACAATATATCAGTCACTCCAAACCCACAGAATCACCAACAACTCCTTTTTTAAACTCCACTTATTTTCAACCACTTGTCAGCAAGCACAGTGAGCAAGCACACACAGTGAGTGCTGAGCCTTGATTTAAGCACCTGAGATCAATTAACCCCACCCCCAGGTGCAGAGCAGACCAGAGAAAAAAAAACCTGTTTGGACCTGTTTAACTAAGGCTAGGTTCACACTGCGTTTTCAGCATCCGTTTAACGCATCCGTTTTTTGCAAAAAACGCATGAAAAACGGATTGCAAAAAACGGATTCATTTGTGTGCATCCGTTTTTCCATTGACTTCCATTATAAAAAAAAACGGATCCGTTTTTTTTGGCGGACCAAAACGGACCAAAAAACGTTGCTGACCCTATTTTTCTGGACGTTAAAAAAAACGGATCCGTTAAACGGATGCTGAAAACGCAGTGTGAACCTAGCCTAAGCAACTATGGCACTAGCTATCTATGCACTGCAGCAATGCACACCACACAATTGCACAAAAACAACAATATATCAGTCACTCCAAACCCACAGAATCACCAACAACTCCTTTTTTAAACTCCACTTATTTTCAACCACTTGTCAGCAAGCACAGTGAGCAAGCACTATTTACTTTTAGCCACACAATGCCACTAAAGAGCATTTCTATCTTGGAAATTTCAGCACATTGAAAGTCTATTGGGGAAAATATTTTATCTGTATTCTATGTTTTCGATGTCTATTGTGCCTGAGAATAATTGCCAGCCACAAATCATCTTTTTTACTCACTGATAGACACCTACAGCTCCTTAAAAAAGCTTCAAGCCTGATTGGTTTGAGGTTGAACTTGATATTGTCAGACTCACTGCAAGGGTGAACCTGAAAATATGGTTTAGCAATTCTCCTTATACCATGCATGTTGATGTCAGGAATATACTATATCCTATTAGGACTACCAATGATGAGTGTTGACAAGTGATCTAAAGATTATAATCAACTTGACCTCAGGGTTAACAAAAATAAAATAAAGCATTCTTTTCCAGACAGGTATAGGGGGCTAGGTTTATGAAAACAGTGTAGTGACCCCTAAACAAGAAGAACAAAAACAACAAGCACATAAGTGCCCAACACAACAAGGATCATATGGTCATGCTGAAAATACAATCCTCAGCAGAGATTGGAACGGGGGGGTTGGAATGTCATTCCACACAGTGGGCCAGCAGGATCCACTTAGGTGTGGAATATTAATCACATATTTATCACAGCAAACAAAAGAACTAGAGATAAATAACCTATAGGGAGGAGAGCCCCGAGCGGACTCTATCTACATTTCACAGAAAACGAATAAAGACAACATTTGTAACATCCAGGGGGTCATACTCACGAACCTCTCTAAAACTCAACAGTGTAATACAAGGACGGCGCAGGGCATTCCAAACAGCCATCTTTTCCACAGTATTTGTCTTTCCCACGTAGTTGTCTTCTAGGTTTTGGGCTCCTTCTGGTGTTCCAGACTTCCACTAATGGGAGATTCTTAAGGCGTAGCGTGGTCACTAGAGGCAGCCAAGAAGGTAGATCAATGGGTGTCATATCCAGGTTTTCCCACCTTGCCTTTAAATCCTCCGGAGATCTGATCACAATATGGTGGCTCCCCTTCACGATCACTATCCCAAAAGGGTAACACCATTGAAAATGTATTTTCTTATCATGGAGTGTATTCAATAAGAGCTTTAGCAGACGTCGCTTTGCCAGCATGCTTGGGGCAATATCTTGAAACATCTGGTAGGTATGTCCTTCAAAAGTAAGGGGAGATGTCTGGGGTGAGACTTAGAAAATGTCTGCAGCGTCTAGGTACTGCAGCAATCCACATATGATATCTCGTGGTGGTGTGTCCTCAGATGGTTCAGCTCTCAGAGCACTGTGAATGTGCTCTGTTTTAATGGTGGCCACCCTCTCTAGGCCTAGCAGATCAGTAAAGATATCTCGAGCCAGTCTAGGGTTTCAGCAGCATAAGATTCGGGCAGGCCTCTAATATTCACATTCTTGCGTCTGCTATGGTTTTATTGGTCCTCAATAGAGAGGAGTGCGTTATTAATGTGGGCAGTGGAGAGGACTTTTGCAACTGCGTCACTGTGAGCTAAAATGTCCATCTGCTTATTTTCAAATTTCACCACATGCGTACCTATGTGATGTTTGTCTGATTTAATGTCTGCTAAGTCCTTAATTATCAGGATCACTAGCTTTTTCAGGAAGGATCTGGATATAGGTCTATGGTCTGAGTCCTCACCTGCTTCTCTCCCTCCATGCAGGCTGTCCTCATCAATCTCCATTCCTGCATCGGAGTCAATCCTCCCCACGGCCGCCATCTTGTGAGAGGAGCTCATGGTGCTGGGATGTTTTTTTCCCGAGAAATGCTCCATGCCCGAGTGGAATTTCTGCAGGTGCATGATCCTTGTAGGGTACTGGCAGGGATCGGTACCAATCTTGCCCATAGGATTGTGGCTCAAAGCTGTGGTAGGCTAGGGGAATCCTGGCTGTCTAAGGAGCTCCTGCTTGTGCGTCCTACTCCATGCTCGGCTAGGCTCCGCCCCGCCACAACTTATTATTTCAATATAATAACTACTGTTCGACCATGATGTCTATTAAAACCAATTAAAAATACCCATTAAGAATAAAGCAGAGGTCAAAGTTTCCATTATCATTGCTTTTAGTAAAGTACAATTTAGAGAACACTGTATTGACAATAACAAAACAGAATTAAATGATATATCACAATACTGTATCAATGTAAAGACTTTTGTGTGCCACCAGTACATCAGAAAGTTGCCTATAATTAAAATGCACTGTGAAATTACATAAACCAAAGGTTACATAACCCCAACTATGTAACATTGGGCACAGGCAAAATAACAAATGTTCACAATAACTATCTCTACTATAGTACACTGCCAGAGTACAATAATCAAAATAGTATTCAATCAAAAATGGCTGCCTGGTAGGGGCACAAATCAGCATAGGTCTAAGGTGGGGTCACAAAAGATTTGTGCTACTACCAGGTGTCAGGGAGTCCTGGGGTCCGGGAAGCTGGCAGTCCCTTCTCTCGACCCGCAACCCCTGTCCCTTCCTACTTGCCCCCTAGGCTAAATCCTAGGGCAGCAACTGAGTAACAGTCCCTAGCCTAACTAGGGATACAGGGAGGTAAACAGAACACACAAACAGGTATATACAAAAAGGTCAGACAGTCCGAGTCGGCAACAGGAGGTTACGTCAAAATCCAAATCAGCAAGCAATGGGTTAACAGAGCCCAGTCCAAGGTCGAGCACAGGAGGTAACGCAGTACAAAAGGATGAGGCAAAGGCAAAGTCTAAGTCAGAGTACAATTCTGAAATACAAGCAACAATATGAACCGCTGGTGTAGCTGGAAACCAAACATACACTGGCAATAGAGATGAGCGAACCTCAAGTCGATCCGAACCCGAACATTCGGCATTTGATTAGCGGTGGCTGCTGAAGTTGGATAAAGCCCTAAGGCTATGTGGAAAACATGGATATAGTCATTGGCTGTATCCATGTTTTCCAGACAATCTCAGAGCTTATCCAAGTTCAGCAGCACCCGCTAATCAAATGCCGATTGTTCGGGTTCGAATGGACTCGAACCCGAACCTGGTTCGCTCATCTATAACTGGCAACTACCAGTAAATCACCAGCTTAAATGCAGCCAGAACTCCCACCCCAGATACTGATAGGAGCAAAGAGTCTGACAGCAGTGACGGGGACCAATAACAGCCAGTGAGCCCTCCCCTGTCCTCATAATAGAGAAAGCCTCAGGAGGCAGTTAGCAACACCTGAAAGATTAACCCCAAGAGCTACGGAGAAGAGGAATTAGGAGAAGACATGAGACTGGGTGTGGGTTCCCTGGCAGCAGAGCATCAAGTGTGAATAGGTCAGAGAGAAATCAAGCCGAATTCACACACACAGAATGAGCTCTAACACCAGGGGCACATAACAAGTATATTCTTTAACCCCTTAAGGACCGGGCCTGAAATGGCCTTAAGGACCAAGACAAATTTTATGAATATGACCTGTGTCACTTGCTGATTCTGAGAATGATTTCTTGTGACATATGGTACTTTACATTTCTGGTAAATTGGAGTTGATACTTATAACATATCTTTATGGGGAAAAAAAGTGAAAAATTGTGAAAAAAATGCCTTTTTCCAACTTTGAAACTTTCCTGCTTATACAGAAAATGGTTATGCCACATAATTATATATTAAATAGCATTAGCAACATGTGTACTTTATGTTGGCAGCATTTATTAAATCATCTTTAATTTTTTTTAGACAATAGGAAGCTTAAAACAATAGCAGCAATTTTCCAAATTTTCTGTAAAATTTCAAAATCATATTTTTTTTTAGGAAACTGAACCCCCCCAAACTCTGCAAAAGCACATCCAGAAAGTTTTTTTTAACCCTTTAGGGGAGTCACAAAAATAAAAGCTAAGTGTGTAAGAAATTTAAAAAAAAAAAAAAAAAAAGAGATTTTTTTCTAATCCAATATCTTTCATAATTTTAAACCCATTATCAGATAAATTCACCCCAATATTGATTGCCCCATTTCTGCTGTTTATAGAAATACCCCATATGTGGCCCTATTGCATTGTTTGATGCAACCACACCTAGTGAATTTCAATGCCTCCGTTATAATTGGTCATTTTTGACTGTACCACTTCAGGTTGGCAGAGGCTTTGGGGTATCAAAATACCCCTAAAGGGACACCATTTAGAAAACTACACCCCTCAAGGAATGTAACAAGGGGTGCGGTGAGCATTTGGACCCCATAGGTGCTTCACAGATTTTCAGAACAATGTGGCGTGAAAAAGGAAAAATTTTATTTTTTACACAAAAATGCTGTTCTAGCCTTCAATTTTTCATTTTTATAAGGGGATAAAAGAAAAAAAACCCCACAAAACTTGTAGCCCAGTTTCTCCAAAGTACGGAATACCCCACATGTGGACATAAAGTGCCAAGCGGGCGCAGGACGAGCCTCCAAAGGGAAGGAGCGTAAATTGGCCTTTGGACGCTGAATTTCACTGGAATGGATTTAAAGGGCCGTGTCACATTTACAGAGCCCTCGTGCTGCCAAAACACTTGAAACCCCCCACAAGTGACTCCATTATGGAAAATCCACCCCTCAAAGAATCTATCAAGGGGTGCAGTGAGCATATTGACCCCACTGGTGATGGGCACAAATGTGGAACAATGTGACGTGAAAGGGAAACTTTTCATTTTTTCACTTTCACGGCACAAAAGTGCCCGTCATCAAGGGGTCTATATCCCCACTTCACCCCTTGTTAGATTCCATGAGGGGTGTAGTTTCCAGAATGGGGTCCCTTGTGGGGGATTTCCAGTGTTTTGGCAGCACGAGGGCTCTGTAAATGCGACATGGCGTTCATCATCCATTCTAGCCAAATCCAGCCTCCAAAATCCAAATGGTGCTCCTTCCCTTCGGAGGCTTGCCCTGCGCCCTTATGGCGCTTTATGTTCACATGTAGGGTATTTACGGACTTAGGGGAAATTTCTCTACACATTTTGTGTGTTTTTTCTCTTTTAACCCCTTGTGAAAATGAAAAAAATTAAGACAAGATCAATGATTTTAGTGTAAAAATTTTAAAAAAAATTGAACTAAATGTTGGTCTAGCCTTGATTTTTCTATTTTCACAAGGAGTTAAAAAAGAAAATGAACATGAAACATGTAGGTTCATTTCCCCTGAGTAGAAAAATACCCCACATGTGGACATAATGTGCCATATGGGCACAGGGCAAGCGACCAAAAGGACATAGCGCCATTTAAAAGGCTGGAATGGAGGATGGAGGCCATGTCGCAATTACAAAGCTCCTGTGCTGGCAGGACAGTAGAAACCCCCCACAAGTGACCCCCATTCTTGAAAATACAACCATAAGGAATCTAACAAGGGGTGCAGTGAGCATATGCACCCCACTGGGGACGGGCACATATGAAGAACATATGCTGTGAAAATAAAAAATACAATAAAATATTTTCACGGCACAAATGTGTCTGTCACCTGGGGGCCCTATCCCCGCTGCCCCCATTGTTAGATTCCTTATGGGGTGTAGTTTCCATAATGGCGTCACTTGTGGGGGGTTTCTACTGTCCTGGCCGCACAGAGGCTTTGTAATTGAATCATGGCAAGTTTCTAATGGGAATGGCAGCCATATCTATTTAGTTGGGGAAAAGGGACAATTTTAATTTATTTGGGGGTATTAGGCCAATTATAAATTTATAAGGTTGAAAAGGACAGGAGTCCATCAAATTCAACCTGTGTTAATCCAGATGAAGACAAAAAACCCTTGTGAGGCAGACGCCTCATCACAGGAAAAAAATTCCTTCCCGACTCCATAATGGCAATCAGAATAATCCCTGGATCAACGTGACCCCTGAAATAGGAATAAGGGGAAGAATTTGGAAAATGTAGAACTCCAATGATGCATGGTATGCCTTGAAGCGATCCTTTATGCAGAGGCCGGGGTGTCACAGGTGTCACACTGGAATCCCCCTGATCCCCCTGTTATGCCGTACTCTGCGCTTCTTCTGGGGTCTCCTGTTTTCACATATGCGGGTCGTTACCTGGAAAATGTTGCCCTGGTAAGATACGGGGTCCTTCATAACCAGAAGCACTGGGTCCGCTCCATGGCTGCTAAATATTAGGGCTTTATTACTGCTTCTGATATTTTTGGTCGTGCTGCAAGCTACAGTAGCTCATGCAGCGAGGGACCGGAAGAGGGGGGTGCTGGTATAAAGGTTATCCCCGTACAGGTGGTAACCTTTATCCAGCAGTGCGAAGATCAGTTCCCAAATGATCTTCCCACTACCTCTGAGGAAGGGGGGGCATCATAGGGGCTGGATTCAGGTGTCCCTTCCTTCATACACTCTAAGGGTACGTGCACACTGTGGAATGGCGAAGGATAACCCTTTGTGCATTCCGCAGCTAGCACCCACCGGCGGACTGATGGAGGCGCGCGTCTCCGTCCGTGTCATAGACTCCATCTTATGCACGGGCAGATTCCGTCCTCTTTCCAAAGAATGAACGTGTTCATTCTTTGGACGGACAACGGAATCCACCTGTGCGTAGGATGGAGTCTATGACACGGGTGGAGACACGTGCCTGCATCAGTCTGCCGGCAGGTGCCAGCTGCTGAATGCACAAAGGGTTATCCTTTGCTAATCCGCAGAGTGCATATACCCTAAATCTGTAAGTGCACCCTGAGGTACTCTCACAGAGTTTGTAGAATTTCACGCCATACCATCATCTCTTATTGGGATGGTACTGGCGGAAAAGATGTGTCTGAGGGGCAGCGTACCCCCCAGACACGTCACTGGATGATGAGGATGAATGGAGGAAAGAAGAATCCCACATAAAAAGAAAAAAAAATTGGGGACAAAAAAACCTCTTTTTACCCCAAAGCCACTGTGGGGGGGGCGGGGGGGGCTTGGGGTTAACCAATGAAAAATCAATCAATGAAAAAAATGGCTTCATTAGAAATCGGACAGCAGTGCACATACAGTATAGAATAATATCTATAATTGATTACGACCATCAAAGTAATAAACATGCTCATTACTACCACCTGATTTTGCAAAAAAAAATAAAAAAATAAATATATATATATATATATATATTACCTGTTCACACCTTGGGGGACATTTATCAAGATTGGCTTACTGACTCCCTTTTTCCCGTCCATTTTTATTTTTTTTATTTTATTTTTTTGTGTGTGTGGGGGGGGGTATTTGTTTCTCTTTGTCTAGTTTTAGGATGTAAGGTTTTTAATTCCAATTATTAAAGCCAAAGCCAGGAAAATCTCCTGCACAATGTATTCACCACTGTTGTGCAGCCTTTATTGTTAACCACGGCAGCTGGCATAAAAGACTTTTTCAGCCCAGTTCTGAAACACTTTACACATTTTGATTGGCATAAATCTATTGCACGTGGACCCAGGAGCCTGAGGGGCCCATAAAATCTATATTCCCCATATGAGAAGGCCGGAAGGCTGGAAACACAAACACAGAATTTTTATTTTTTAGAAAACCTCCACTGCCATTTTTGTGACAAATAGAAGAGGATTTGAAAGAAAAGAAAAGTACAAGTCCTCCCGTTATATTTCCATCCCATTTTAATCCACTTTTGGTTGTGACTCAAAAATTGCAGTGTCATTTTACAGATACCTCCAGGAACATCAACGAATTGAGTCATCGGCAAACAGACAAACCTCACCTACCTTCTACAAAGATATAGGAAAAATAGGGCCCAAAACAGACCTTTGTAGCACACCATTTGTAATCAGTCTCTGCTCGGAATATACAACTTAAACAACCCTCTGACATCTATCCTGGATCCAACCACAAATCCATTGAACTATCCAATATCTATGGCACCAACTTCATCCAGCACTTTTATGACATGATAAAATGTATTTATATTTTGAAAAAAGAATAGGTTTTTCTTTTACAGTACTTCAGTGTCAACAAAGGTACAATATTATTATTTATTTATTTATTTATTTATTTATTTTTTAAATAAATTCACAGTAATACATGTAATATCTGCTCTTGCATGCTGGGAGAAGATGGAAGTTTGAAAGACACATGGAGTCACAGTGTAACCGACCCCACAGGGCCTAGGAAAGAAAGTTTAAGGTGGTGACACCAGCAGCTCGGAAGGGTATAGAAAAGCCAGTTAATGGTGAAAGCAGTAGTAGTAACAGCACTCTCTTAAACCCAACAGGTTCTATATCAGCCAGGCTCCTCCCCACTAACTTTTTATCATTCATCACAAAGGGTAATTTTTAGATCAGCTTCACTGAAGGTTAAAGTTACAATTCCCAGTGAAGTATAGGGAGAGAGGAGGGCTGGATAGGGAAAAAGACATCAGGGAGGTGAAATAGATAGAAAAGAGACATTAGATAATGCATATTTGTTTTGTCTCCAGAGCTGAATTAACAGCTTAGACTGCTAAGTACGACCGTAAAGTTTTTGAAGCTACTGCTTTGGTACAAAGAGGTAGAGATGCAACATCCCGTTTTTTCTATGACTTTGTAGAGTATGGGAGTAATAACAGAGGGTAGCCTCTATCCATTCTAAATCTGAGCTCAAGGATGATAGTTAATTAGGTAAAACTCAGTAAAATTTTGATACATAATGGTTAGAAATATTCTCAAATCCACACACGACACAGCTTCTCCTGACAGTTACACTTTAACAAAAAGAGTCTAGTAATTAGTAACTAGTAATTTAACCTAAACAGTACCTCAAAAGTATAAAACATGTCCAAAAAAGAGGCTTTAAATAACTATGTTAAAAGAAGCATAAATAATTTATGGCTCTCAGAATAAGGCAAGCAAAATCAAAAAGTTTAAAGTTTTTGTCTGTATGTGATCGTCAACCATCTCCTTCTGATCAGAACTTAATGAACCTCAAGTTCTATAGCTAACATGCCATTTTAAAATGAATTATAACTTTGTATGCTATAAATAATTTATTTCCTCTTCCATTTCCAATATTTTATCTTTACGACAACTCTACAATGAAGATAAAAAAGGACAAATTATTTTACATACACTCAACAGAGCTTTATGATTCAGAAAATGAAAAGCAAAAGGCAGGAAGAAAGTTTTACTACACCATTGAATGCCTTTATATTGCTGCTTATGAAGAACAATTCTTTACAGTGGAGAAATGATCAGAAAAATAATAACAATTCTATAAAACATTCCTATGTAGACTTTTATGATATTATTTTGAAGCAATTCTTTTTTTGTCTAATAATAGCTGAAATGTTTGCTTGCTTTTTAAGATATTGCAACACATTCCAAAATGCAATTTAGTATTTCTTCACTGTGTATTACATTCTACCAGGGTGGAGATGTGTTTAATTATATTATATTTTTCTTTTTTTTTTTTATTGAACAATGCAGTGTTAATTGGATTTTAAACAAATACATAAAGAAATGAATGCATTTTGATTTTTCACTCTAACGCGTTACTTGTTTTAGTCTACTAACATTAACTCCTTTAGCTTTTTCAGGTTTTGGTAAACTTGTGGTAATGTCACAAACACAGGTAGAGTTTGGCCAAGGAAGGGACCAAGCGAACACAGACTGTAAGCCACAAGCTTGCTCCCGCCAGCTCTTCCTGCCTACTTGCCTCTAACAGCCCTAGGCGATTGCAGACAACTGGGTAACAATCCCTAACCTGCAACAATGTGAAACATCAAATAAAGACGAGACAAATGAACACAAAAGGTAGTCGTATGGGCTAAGGAAAAAAACAAACAAGCAATGCAGTACATGACCCAAGTAGCGAGGTCAAAAAGATACAAAAGCCGAAGACAGCAACACAGAGACTATAGACACAAGGGTTTACTTAGCATGCTTCCAAGAAATACTAATAGCCTGACTAACATCCAAGGGGATGTTATATATGATTTTAGGGATATGGTCCAGAATGTGGTTGGACCAGCCCCTGATCAACAACCATAACCACCTGTAACACACTAGACTGACTGGCCGGGATTAAATAGAAGGAGATTCAATCTCCTGCCAAGTGACGCAGACCCGTGGCAACCAACTGGAAGGAAGATGATCCAGTTTTACTTATACCGAAGGCCATGGCCTGGTGAATAAAACCCTTTTATGGAATCTGTATAATTTTTATTGTGTATTTTAAAATACTGTGTGATGTAGTAGACCAAAAGTGTTCAATAGATGGCCTATCCAGTTCTCCATTTATTGTCACTAGTGTACAGTATACAGATTTTAGAGCAAGACAGGATCATGGTTAAAACACTAATTATACCCCCTTTAAAATGTTTCAGTGCCCATAGCAACACCTTAATGAAGAATAGCTATCAACTCACCGTTTATCATAGCCTTCCTTATATGCCAAAATTCTAGCACATGCCCCAAACAAACTTCTTCAGTCACCCCTTCAACAGCCATGATACTGAGATTTGTCTAGAACATTCTTAGTGATTTTAAAGCTTTTCTAGTTTAAATACTAGTTAAAATACACAAATGTCTGTTTTCCCAGGCCACAGCGGCTCTGGAGGTTCTATTGAGACCCCTCTCCCACTGACTAGAGGGATTTCGGTGAATAGAAAGGTGATCCAGAGTGCGCTTGTGTGTGTTTTCACTGTGATGCTGCCAATGTGCTTCTGGGGGTCCTCATACAACAAAGGAGTGCAGTCAGGCCGGTATCTAACAGTTAACTTCGACTGGGGTACATTGCGGTGTCTTAGATAATTCAGTCTTGACATTTCTATGGTCTCTAATTTTTTATTTTGCTCATTTTTCAATTCCTCGACCTACCTGTCATATCTGTAGAGGTACATTGTCTACTTGAAAAATTCGCCCTACATAGCAGGCCCTATCCACTGCAAGAATGAAGTGCACTATGAGAAACTGGCAGCAGGTTTTACGGTATGGTGACTGGACCCTTAAATTGCTGTTATAAAATTAAAGGGGTTATCCAGCGAAAATCTTTTTCTTTTATATCAACTGGTTTCAGAAGGTTATATAGATTTGTAATTTACTTCTATTTAAAAATCTGAGGTCTTCCCAAACTTATCAGCTGCTTTGTGTCCTGCAGGAAATGGTGTTTTCTTTTCAGTCTGACACATTGCTCTCTGCTGACATCTCTGTCCGAGACAGGAACTCTCCAGAGCAGGAGATGTTTTCTATGAAGAATTGCTACTGCTCTGGACAGTTCCTGTCTCATACAGAGATGTCATAGAGAGTACTTGAAAAGAAAACACCATTTCCTGCAGGCCATACAGAAGCTGAAGTATGGGAAGACTTGAGATTTTTAATTAGAAGTAAATTGCAGATTTATATAACTTTCTAAACCAGTTGATCTGAAAGAAATTGCAAAGGTGTGCTTGACTTTTTAACAATGCAAGACCATTTTTGAATCCTAATCAAAGGGGAACATGAATTTAAAAGGGGGGACCTATAGCCCCTTCAGTCTTGTCTGTATAATGGTATACACTTAAGCACAGGTGATTCGGTTTTAAGTGGGAGGATAATATGCCTAGTGTATTGCTATGAGGCAGGTGAGGTTTAGGATTAGATATAACTTCCCCTCTTGTCTCTGCCTTCCTCTCTATAACAAGAAGATCTTTAGAAATACCTTTCTCTCTTACCCTCCCCCTTTTTTAACCCCTTCGTGCTGCAGCTAGTTTGGGCCTTAATGACTCACTTTATGCTCTTATAGCTTAACCCCTTAGTGACCGCCGATACAGCTTTTTACGGCGGTCACTAAGGGTCCTTATTCTGCTGCCATCAGCTTTTTACATCGATGGCAGAGAATAAGCTACCGGAGGTAGCTGAGGGGTTGGGGCAGTGTGTCGGGTCTGTCCCGCCCTTCCCCCCGCAATTACCGACGATCGCCGCTATTAATGTTATAGCAGCGGACGTCGGTAAAGGGGATTATCGGTGCCGCCGCCTTTCATCTCCCCCCGTCGTGAATCTATGGCGGGGGGAGATGAAATAAGTGTCCATCAGACCCCAGATCAGGCCCCCCTAGTGCCCCGATAACTAACCCCCCTCCCCCGGTGGCCATCATTTCCAAGATGGCCGCCGCCATCGCTGTGAACAGACTAATGTCTGTTCACAGCGATGGAAAAGTTAAAATGAATGAAAACCCCATGCTCTCCGCCACCGAGGGTAGCGGAGAGCATGAGGCAGTGATCGGGGACCCCCCTGTGGGGTCGCGGTACAAGCGATCAGTGGTAAATACTATATACCGCTGATCGCTTGTGCCACGTGCATCCCGGCACTTTTTATCCCCTGTAACCATGAATGATTGGTGACAGGGGATAAAAAAAGATGTGTCCTGTCCCCCAAGTCGCCCCCCACCCCCCCAGTCACCGCACGTCCCCCAGTCACCCCCCCTTCCCCATATACGTTACCTGATCCTGGAGCTCCTTCCTCCTCGGCGTCCTGGCTGGTTCTGAAGTGCGCATGCGCTCCACAACCAGCCAACTCTGAAAATTTAAAGTGACAGAGACCAATTTGGTCTCTGTCACTGAACTATGATTACTGTGATAGAAAATATCACAGTAATCATAGTAATACAGTGAAAATGAATGTATAAAGTACAAAAAGTGACAAACATACAAAAAAATAAAACATACACTTTTTATTATAGTAATATGTGCAGTTTACTCCCAAATTACCCCTAACCCCCCCCAGATTACCCGTAACCACTGCACGTTGCCCATAACAACCGCACGTTGCCCGTAACCACCGCACATTGCCCGTAACCACCGCACATTGCCCGTAACCACCCCAAATTGCCAGTGACCCCCTCCAGATTGCCCGTAACCACCCCAAATTACATGTACCCACCCCAGATTACCTATAAGCACTTCAGTTTATCAGTAACAATCCCAGATTGTCTGTAACCCTTCCAGGTTGCACCTAACACCCCCAGGTTCCCCGTAATCACGCCAGATTACATGTAACCCCCCAGATTGCATGTAACCACCGCACGTTGCCTCTGACCACACCACAATGCCTCTGACCACCGCACCTTGCCTCTGACCACCGCACGTTGCCTCTGACACCACACGTCGCCTCTGACCACGCCACGGCGCCCCTGACCACCCCAAATTGCCAATGACCCCCTCCAGATTGCGGTGCCCATGCCAGATTACAGGTACCCACCCCAGAATGCATATAAGAACTTCAGTTTATCCGTAACCACCCCACATTGCCCGTAACCACCCCACGTTGCCCGTAACCACCCCAGATTGTCTGCAAGCACTGCAGGTTGCCCATAACCACCCCACGTTGCCCGTATCCACCCCAGATTGTCTGTAAGCACTGCAGGTTGCCTGTAACCACCCCACGTTGCCCGTAACCACCCCAGATTGTCTGTAAGCAGAGCAGGTTGCCCGTAACCAGCCCACATTGCCCGTAACAACCCCACGTTGCCTGTAACCACCCCGCGTTGCCTGTAACCGCCCCAGGTTGCCGTAACCACAGCAGGTCGCCTCTGACCACGCCACGTCACCTCTGACCACGCCATGTCACCTCTGACCACACCACTTCGCCTCTGACCACGCCACGTCGCCTCTGACCACCGCAGGTTGCCTCTGACCACCGCACGTTGCCAAAGACCACCCCAAATTGCCAATGACCCCCTCCAGATTGCGGTAACCATTCCAGATTACAGGTACCCACCAGAGATTACCTATAAGCACTTCAGTTTATCTGTAGCCACCCCACATTGCCCGTAACCACCCCACGTTGCCCGTAACCACCCCAGATTGTCTGTAAGCACTGCAAGTTGCCCATAACCACCACACGTTGCCCATAACCACCACACATTGCCCGTAACCACCCCACGTTGCCTGTAACCACCCCAGGTTGCCGTAACCACAGCAGGTTGCCCGTGACCACCCCATGTTGTCCGTAACCACCCCAGATTACCTGTAACTACCTCAGGTTGCCCATAACCACCCCAGACTGTCCGTAACCACCCCACATTACCTGTAATCTCATTTTTTTTAATTTTATTTTAGTAAGTGCACTATTCCTATTCCTGCACCATTACTAGCTGCGGTTTTGCTCCAGTAAATTGGCGCTCCTTCCCTTCTGAGTCCTGCTGTGTGCCCATACAGTGGTTTATGCCCACATATGAGGTACCGTTTTACTCAGAAGAACCTGCTTTACAGATTTTGGAGTACGTTTTCTCTCCTGTTCCTCGTTGAATTGAGAAATTTCAAACTAAACCAACATATTATTGGAAAAATTCAAATTTTTCATTTTTACTGGCCAATTTTGAATACTTTCCTCTAATACCTGTGGGGTAAAAATGGTCACCACACCCCAAGATGAATTATTTGAGGGGTGCACTTTCCAAAATGGGGTGACTTTTGGGGGGTTTCTATTCTGCTGACACTACAGGGGCTCTGCAAACACATCTGGCGCTCAGAAACTTCTTCAGAAAAATCTGCACTGAAAATGCTAATTGGCGCTCCTTCCCTTCTGAGCCCGGCTGTGTGCCCATACAGTGGTTTATGCCCACATATGGGGTACCGTTCTACTCAGGAGAACCTGCGTTACATATATTGTGGTGAAATTTCTCTCCTGTTCCTCGTGAAATTGAGAAATTTCAAACTAAAGGAACATATTATTGGAAAAATTCGAGTTTTTCATTTTTACTGTCTACTTTTGAATACTTTCCTCTAATACCTGTGGGGTCAAAATGCTCACCACACCCCAAAATGAATTCTTTGAGGGGTGTACATTCCAAAATGGAGTGACTTATGGGGAGATTTTACTCTGCGGACACTACAGGGGCACTGCAAACGCACCTGGCGCTCGGAAACTTCTTCAGCAAAATCTGCATTGAAAAAGCTAATTGGCGCTCCTTTCCTTCTGAGCCCTGCTGTGTGCCCATGCAGTGGTTTATGCCCACATATGAGGTACCTTTTCACTCAAGAGAACCTGCGTTACAAATTTTGGGGTACTTTTTTTCTCTTGTTCCTCATAAAATTGAGAAATTTCAAACTAAAAGAACATAATATTGGAAAAATTTGAGTTTTTCATTTTTACTGTCTAATTTTGAATACTTTCCTCTAATATCTGTGGGGTCAAAATGGTCACCACACACCAAGATGAATTCTTTTAGGGGTGCACTTTCCAAAATGGGGTGACTTATGGTGAGATTTTACTCTGCTGACACTACAGGGGCACTGCAAACTCACCTGGCGCTCGGAAACTTCTGCAGCAAAATCTGCATTGAAAAAGCTAATTGGCGCTCCTTCCCTTCTGAGCCCTCCTATGTGCCCAAACAGTGGTTTACGCCCACATATGGGGTACCATTGTACTCAGGAGAACCTGCGTTACCAATTTTGTGGTACTTTTTCCTCTTGTTCCTCGTGAAATTGAGAAATTTCAAACTAAACGAACATATTATTGGAAGAATTCGAGTTTTTCATTTTTACTGTCTTCTTTTGAATACTTTCCTGTAATACCTGTGGGGTCAAAATGGTCACCATACACCAAGATGAATTCTTTGAGGGGTGCACTTTCCAAAATGGGGTGAATTATGGGGTTTTTTCTCTCTGCTGACACTACAGGGGCACTGCAAACGCACCTGGCGCTCAGAAACTTCTTCAGCAAAATCTGCATTGGAAAAGCTAATTGGCGCTCCCTTCCTTCTGAGCCCCGCTGTGTGCTTATACAGTGGTTTACGCCCACTTATGAGGTACCGTTGTACTCAAGAGAACCTGCGTTACAAATTTTGTGGTGCTGTTTCTCTCATGTTCCTTTTGAAAATGAGAAATTTTAATCTAAACGTATATATTATTGGAAAATTTAAATTTTCCATTTTTTTTACTGCCTAATTGTGAATACTTTCCTCCAGCCCTTGTAGGGTTAAAAATGCTCATTATACCCCTAGATTAATTCTTTAAGGTGTGTAGTTTCCAAAATGTCACTTATGGGGGTTTTCAGGATACCAGACTTCTAAATCCATTTAAAAAAGGAACTGGTCCCTAACAAAATCAGTTTTGGAAACTTTCACGAAAATGTGATAATTTGCTGATAAATTTCTAAGCCCCATAACACCCTAAAAAAGTAAAATATGTTTACCAAATTATGCCAGAATAAAGAAGACATATTGGTTATGTGACTTAGTAACTAATTTATGTGCTATGACGTTCTTTTTTTAGAAGCAGAGAATTTCAAAGTTCATAAAATGCAAATTTTTTTTTTAATTTTTCATGATATTTTGATGTTTTTTTCACAAAAAACACACAAAGTAGTGACCGAATTTTGCCACTAACATAAAGTGCCATATGTGACGAAAACACAATCTCAGAATCGCTAGCATACGTTAAAGCATCACTGAGCTATAAGAGCATAAAGTGAGACAGGTCAGATTTTGAAAAATTAGCCTGGTCATTAAGGCTCAAACTAGCTGCAGCACGAAGGGGTTAATGATGCTTTAATGTATGCTAGCGATTCTGAGAGTGTTTTTTCGTCACATATGGCACTTTATGTTAGTGGCAAAATTTAGTCACTACTTTGTGTGTTTTTTGTGAAAAACATCAAAATATCATGAGAAATTAAAAAAATAGCATTTTATGTGTCAAAAGTGTCTGTATCCATAGAGACAACCATGCCAGGTTGGCAATGTGGCAATGCAACCCCAATGGGATATTTGCAATATTTCTTGTGATTCAAATGTTATGAGCACAGAAAGTTGCTGACATTTGGCTTTAGCATGGTGATCAGCACCATAAATAACACATAGAACGTCAAAGAGCTGTGCAGGATAGGGAACATTTTCGATTGTTGCAACTATCTGTCACATGTCAAAGGTTTTAGTCAGCCGGGGTCTAAATGTTTAAACCCCACAGTCTTTAAATATAACCAGAAAAAGAGCAAAGCTGTGTACTTTATTTTCTGGTCTCTCATGTTCTTCATTTAGTTGCATTTGACAAGCTCCGTAAATTTAAATGGTTCTCCAGAAGCTAGGGTGAGAAGCGCACAGCCACATACTTCTCTTAGCTATACCTAGAGATCAGTGGGGGTATGAGCGCTTAGATCGTAAATGATCAAAACTTTGACATGACTCTGAGACATATCAAACTATATTTTTTAATGATAGGGAAAGCACAGTCTTATCTGCCGGTAGTATGTTATAAAGCAGTAGGAGCTGAGCAAATTTAAAATATTATAATAGTTTGACTCAGGCAAAGAGACACTTTGCCATAAGGTTCTTCCCAAAAATTTATTTTATCAGCTTTGTTTCCTTTTCTTTGTTGTTTTGGCTAACTGTTGTTTGTTTTTTTTGGTTAACTAAAATGGGCTCAAAAGAAATACCTGGTGCATTTAAGGCTGACTGTGCAGAAGTCCTTTGACTTCTACACCAGCTCTATTTACAATTTACATAGCAAATTCAGTGTGAAGGGAGGCAATACCCCCTTCATGTTAAGCCTCACCCCCAATCAGTGGTAAGCCTGGGACACTTGGTAAGCAAGGGGATTGCTCAAAAGTTCCAATGCAAAATTTTGTGACTATATCTGGCACAGACCTGAATAACCCTGCCGCTGCCACCACCACCACCAGAATGTGTATTTATTTTAATAAGAAAATGCATACAAAGCTTTAACCATAATATACAAAAGAAAGTTAAATAATTAAGGATTATGATTATATTGAAATCTAACAATTGTTTTCTAAATAATAACATATATCAACATTAAGCTTTTTTTTTTTTAATGTTCATATCTTTTTCCTCTAACTCATACTCTCTGTACATAGAGGACACTTATCCTTATACTTAGAACATTGCTGTAGGCAGGAGAAAATGTTCTTCAGATTTTAAGTTACGTAGTCTGATGGGAACTAAGTTCTTCCAAAGCAAGTCATATAACACGGAGAAATAGATATTGTGACATACCAAGGGGAACAGTTGTAATCTTCCTTAGACATAAAATAATCACTTTTGCAAACAGGAGAATTTAAGGACATTTTGACCTACAGTAATAAAATAACTTCTTTCAGTAAGTTTGTACTTGCAAAGTGTCCCTGAGACTTTAAGTATACATTTATGGTACATCTATAGCTAAAAAATGTACAGGTTGTAAGAAGGTTAGAATTATACATGGTAAAAGATTTATAAACATCATATATTAAATAGGCATGAGGGAACCAAACTTCCCAAACCAAGCTTCTTTACAAATTTTGCAAAAAGTTGGTTTGCAACCAAACCAAACTTATTGCAAAGTTCGTGTGAACTGTCCAAAATGGCGGTCATACATTGTACATAACATTACATCAAAATACTAGGTACAAGGGGTTATCCATAATCCTTTTAAAGCTGAGCAATCAGCAGTAAGCCACCCCAGCTAACGGATGGATGGACTTGCTGAGCCAGGCAACCCCAGGTTGATACCCCTGGCTTAGCTTGCTAGCGGCGGTGGGTGAGGTGCAGCTGGAGACACATAGGCAGTTAGGACTCACAGCTGGAACCGGAACAACAGTCCTTGGTAGGAACCACAGACAAACGGCAAGAACCATAGGCAGAAACCAAGGACAGGAATCACAGGAAAGCTGGGACCACATGGTGATTAGATTTATAAGAGAGTGTTGGGTACAATAATTAACCAATTAAAGGCATACTGCCCCCTTTAAATCACCAAATTCCAGCGTATGCGCCCTAGGAGGCGAGGATACGGGCAAAGCAAGTGGGGTCAGGAGCATGGATAGTTAAAGTGCTCCTAGGGCCCAAGAGGAGGCGGCGCCAGGTCCTGCTGTGTGGGCATCAGAGTCCACCTGAGAACAGCAACGATGGGGGCCACAGCCTGGAGCACGGGAGGCCTACACAGCCATGACAAGGTGCACTGTTCTAAAACAATGTATGGCAGCCAAATAAGTGTCATTAACAATGACACATATTCTGCTGCTAGACACAGTTTTTCAACAGGAATCCTGATGTAATCTGGCAGGTGCTTCACAGACAGCAGTGGTTCACTGATGCATAATAATTTATTGTATGTTAGTTATCCACCAACATACACAGCTCTCCTGGACGAAGTTAACCCTGTTAGGGAGAGAGCATGTTGAAGCAAAAATAAAGGCTAGCCACAGCCCATGTCACCTGAGGAGATCTGCCAAAAGAGTTGAAGGGAAGTTTTAACAATATTGATGGATCTTGTTGTTTCCCCTGGGGCCAACTCCCTAATACTGTTGTTTGAGGTGACCACAGGGACACCCTTGATGTTGGTGAGGTGCAATAGAAATAAGGGAGGCAACATGGAGACAAGCTATTATCATTCATAGTTACATAGTTACATATAGTTACATAGTTAATACGGTTGAAAAAAGACACATGTCCATCAAGTTCAACCACGGAGGGGATGGATACAGGGAAGGGGGAGGGGTGATGTTCTATACATATGCATCTATACTGTTTTGGTCTAAGAACTTGTCTAGCCCTGTTTTGAAGCCCTCTACTGTTTTTGCTGTGACCAGATCCTGTGGTAGACTGTTCCACAGATTCACAGTTCTCATAGTAAAGAAGGCTTGTCGCCTCCGGAGATTGAACCTTTTTTTCTCCAGGCGGAGGCAATGCCCTCTTGTCCTTTGAGGGGGTTTTACCTGGAACATCTTTTCCCCATATCTCTTGTAGGGGCCATTTATATATTTAAAAAAGTTAATCATATCTCCCCTTAAACGTCTCTTCTCCAGACTAAACAAATGTAATTCTTTTAATCTCTCCTCATAACTAAGATGCTCCATTCCCCTTATTAGTTTAGTTGCCCGTCTTTGTACCCTCTCCAGCTCTAGAACATCCTTTTTATGAATCAGGTTCCAAAACTGGACGGCATACTCCAGATGAGGCCGCACCAAAGCTTTATAAAGCGGTAATATTATATCCCTGTCCCGAGAGTCCATGCCTGTTTTAATGCATGACAATATCCTACTGGCCTTAGAAGCAGCTGACTGACATTGTGTACTGTTCTGTAGTCTATTATCTACAAGTACACCCAGATCCTTCTCTATCAGTGACTCTCCCAGAGTAACTCCCCCCAGGACATATGATGCATGTGGGTTATTAGTACCCAGGTGCATAACTTTACATTTATCCACATTGAACCTCATTTGCCAAGTGGACGCCCAAACACTCAGTGTGTCTAAGTCATCCTGTAACATCTGCACATCCTCCATAGACTGTACTGTACTACAAAGCTTGGTGTCATCTGCAAAGATAGAAACATTGCTGTTAATTCCATTCTCAATATCATTAATAAACAAGTTAAACAGAAGAGGGCCCAGTACTGACCCTTGGGGTACACCACTTATTACCGGGGACCATTCGGAGTAGGAATCATTGACCACCACTCTCTGGGTACGATTATTAAGCCAGTTTTCAATCCAGTTACACATTAAATTTTCCAAACCGATAGACTTTAACTTACCCATCAGACGTCCATGAGGAACTGTGTCAAACGCTTTTGCAAAATCCAGGTACACTATATCCACAGCCACGCCGCCATCCAGGCTTCTACTTACCTCTTCATAGAAACATATTAGGTTGGTTTGACAGCTTCTGTCCTTAGTAAAACCATGCTGGTTATCACTTATAATACTATTAGCCACTACATATTCCTGGATGTAGTCCCTTATAAGCCCCTCAAATAGTTTCCCCACAATGGACGTTAAGCTTACGGGTCTATAGTTACCTGGGGAAGTTCAAGAGCCCTTTTTGAAGATCAGCATTACATTTGCCTTACGCCAGTCCCTCGGCACAATACCAGTAAGCAAAGAATCACGGAATATTTCATACAAGGGTAGTGAAATTACAGAACTGAGTTCCCTAAGAACTCTGGGGTGCAATCCATCAGGCCCTGGAGCTTTGGTTACATTGAGTTTGTTTAATTTATCTTGGACCATATCTATAATAAACCAGTTCAGTACATTACATGTGTTAGCAGCACTGGCCCCACCCACCTCAGTACTGGCCCCACCCACCACAGCTCCATCCTCTTTTGTATATACAGAACTGAAGAACCCATTAAGTAACTCAGCTTTCTCCTGATCCCCAGTTATTAATTCCCCGTCGCCATTATTTAGGGGTCCTACATGCTCTGACCTTGGTTTTTTTGCATTAATATATTTGAAGAATTTTTTGGGGTTTCTTTTGCTTTCTATAGCTACCTGCCTTTCATTGTGATTTTTTGCTGCTTTTATTACATTTTTACAGGTTTTGTTGACTTCTTTGTAATGTTTAAAGGCTACAGCTGACCCCTCTGATTTATATTTTTTGAATGCCCCTTTTTTCTCATTTATAGCCCTTCTAACCTCGGTTGTAAGCCATGTGGGATTGGATTTTAACCGTTTATATTTGTTACCCATAGGAATATATTTGGCAGTACAGTTATTTAATGTGGATTTGAAGATTTCCCATTTATTAGCTGTATCCGTATGTGACAACAGCCGCTCCCAGTCTATGCCCTGAAGTTCTGCCCTTAACCCAGGAAAATTGGCCCTTTTAAAATTAAGAGTTTTTGCCCTCCCAACATGTTTTTCTTTTCTACACTTTAAGCTAAAAGTCACTATATTGTGGTCACTATTCCCCAGGTGTTCATGGACAGTGACATCCCCAACCAGCTCAGCGTTGTTAGAAATAACCAGATCCAACAAGGCATCACTTCTAGTTGGCTCCTCCACAAACTGGCCCAGAAAATTATCCTGCAGGAGGTTAAGAAATTCAACAGTGACTTTACTCAAACATCAGGTACAATAGATTACAGACTTTTATCTGTGAAGTGACTTCAAAATGGCCAACGGCCAGAGATAGGTCACTTAAAATTACCCATCTCTCTTGTAAAAAAATGAATTAAACAAACAAACAAACATCAACAAACACCTAAAAATATTACACAGGTTCCATGCAAGGCCCAACCTTAGGGACTTAACTTCAGTATACTACAAGTTCCCCTCCTTAAAAAACTGTCTGTCTGCGACTGTCTGGGACGACAATAGATCTTAGTGCAAAATGATCTTAAATAGATCACACGTGTAAACAGCTCTTGTAATCAGCGTCCATTACAGAGCATTTCTTTAACTTTTAATAGTCACTTGACATTACGTACATATCGAAGTTTCCCTATAAACACCTGTAAACAAAAGAGTGTTGTGACTGCTTTAGTGAAGAGGAACCATACAGTACATCTGTATAGTGTCCTTTGAATAAGAAGCCCCTTTATGTAGATAGAGATCTCCATTAGAGTTTCTGCATAAAATAGTCACTAAAGATCATACTTTGTAAAAGATGGCAGTAGCAATCACAGAAGAAGAGTGATGACCACACACATACACAGACACATAGTTTAGTTACTATTAACATATTAAAATGTTGCATCACACATTAACTCAAACATTACCTACATGTTTACATGGGCCTACATAGCATGAGGACAGAACTGCTCAAAGGGTATGTACAACAGAGATATGTTCAACTAGGGAAGATCAAAGCAATTCTCGCGAAACCAGATTCGCAGCGGATCCAGGGATAAATTCGCTTCGCACTGCGAAGCGAGTTTCACCCAATTTGCTTAAAAAATTTGCCAAACATGCCGGCCGTGATTGAGGCTGTCCATGTTGGCATACAGTTATATGGTTACTCTATGGGAGAAAGGGATTATTAATAATCCCTTTCTCCCATAAAATAAGGTAAAAATCGCTATTCAGCAGCTCTGTGTAGTCCCCGCCCCTACCCCTGCACACAGTGGCCGCCTGATGAAGCAGACGGCACTCCGACTGGAGATAGGAGAAACAGTGCTTTCATCCCACACAGGAAGTGGGCGGAACATGGACTGCCCAGAAAAGGAGGTGGTTCAGATGTCAGCAGCATGGCAAGCCAGCAGCACCATGAGTCCCAAGCTCCCACAGCTGCAATTATCGACAAGCCAGAGGACATGTCCAAGCCGCAGTCTGTCTCCACCTCCTCTGAGCAGGTCTGCATCAGCATGCCTCGGAATGAAGCACTTGTGGCTCCTGACCCAGGTGTGGCAGGGGCGCTAGAGACTCAAACGTGCCAGATCCCTGTCGTCCCCTGGGAGGAAGGGGTAGTGATACAGCCCAGTCTGATGGACGGCAGGCCACCGAGCACAGTGGGGCCTGTGATACCACAGTGGTTCATAGGGGACGAAGACTGTCTGCAGCAGGTCCTCCAGGAGATCCACAGAGCCTGTAAGGTACAGGAGCCCCGTTCCAGAGAGAAGACCAGCACCACAGCTGATGCAAAGTATCAGCAGTTTTACAAAGAGCGGATGGACCGTGAGTGGGAGATCCGCCAGAGACTAAGTCAGCCCACGAAAAAAAGGGCGCTTGTCCCTTGCGGCTGCAGGGGACTGTATGAGAGTTCAGCCGTGACTGGGGGTATGGCTTCATAGAGGAAAACAATGGACCCAAATAGTACTTTGTTAACCAGGCCTTTGTGAAGCATCATGAGCTGCCAGAGCCTCTGCATACCCTGTTCCCGGGAGAGCAGGTAGAGTTCACCCCCACGCTGGGGCCCCCGAGGTTGGTGGGCAGCAGGTGTGACCAGAATACTGCCCCCACCTTACAGCAGTATAGAGGACGACTGGTCTGACATGCTCTGACAGGAGAGCCTCCATGTCCAGCATAGCTGAATCAGCGCCTCTCACCCCTCTGGCTCCAGCAGCAGCTGCAGAAGCAGCCTCAACGGTTCCGAACCCAACGCCTCTCTCCCCTATTGATCCAGTAGCAGCTGCAGAAGCAGCTGCAATGGTTCCAGTCCCAGCGGCTCCACCAGTTACAGCGGTTCCCGCAGCCGTTCCAGAGGTGGCCATGGAGGTACCAACCGCACCAGCAGAGGCCACCCAGGTGGTTAAGAAGTCAGAGCCTGCATTTTCCACTGGGTCCTGGTCCCCCAACCCTCCGGGAGTCCGGGATGTCGCCACCACCATCATTGTGGAGGCGAATGCCACCTGGTATCTGCACCTCGCGCCGGGAGTGAAGGTGCTCAGTAGTTCTGGCACTGCCACCAAAGTGGAGAAAACTGTGTCCACAACGCCTGCGGGGGTTTCGTCCGAGTCCTCCACCCCAGCGCCATTGGGAGCAGCAGCAGCGGCACGGCTTTCATCCTTTTCACCACTCCCACCAGGAGAAGAGCGAACACCCTTGTCCAGCGCCAGGGGCAGAGACGCCATCTTGGCTCTCTACCAGAGGCAGTTGCGCTGAGTTAGTTGAGATACTGTTTAAAAACTTAGTTGCAGTACTGACCAAGTTATATGAAACTCAAGGACTACAGTGTAAAAAATGTTTACAGTACCGTTTAAGAAATGTTCCTGGCATCTGCCATGATTTCCAAGTCTGCTTTTAAAAAAGTTTTATATTAATTGCAACGTTTTATTTAAGTAAAAGTGCCTGGTTCTTAAACCATGTAATGTGTTTTCAATAATAGAAAAATTAAAGTCTGGATACACTCACCATTAATGCAGAAAAGTGTTCATTTATTTAGATCTTGTGCTAGTACAGCATGATGTGAGCAAGTGAAGGACGCCAACACCCTCCACTGATGATGACAGCTGTTTCACACCCACTAATCGGCGCTTCATCAGATCCCACCCCTTCAGTCATGTCACTTCATATACACATGGATCGTGACATGTCTAAAAGTTAGCCGTTACAATGTGTTTTAAAAAAAAAAAAAAAATACAATATACAAAAAATTCATCTAAGACAAGTGTCTACAAGAACATACTCAGGTCGGTACAGTCATTTAGACCCATTTGCTCTTGTGCATTTGTTGCAAGAATCCAGTGTGCTTCGCATTGGAGCAACTGCTTTTTAGTGTCTCTGCTTCCCTTGCAATATACTCGCTGTAGCCCCATAAATTTAAGATCTTTTATATTTCCATTGTGTTTTTGGTTTACGTGTTCTATCAAACGCGGGGCTCCCTGTTCAGTACGTAAAGATGTGCTCACTGAAGCATCTATTTATAGGGTGGATGGTCTTCCCTATATAGGATAGGCCGCAAGTACAGACGATGGCATAGACTACATATTTTGTTTTGCAACATGTCAAGTCAGAAATATCGCAAGTGTAACCTCCTAAATTTACTGTTTTACACTGCTGTAAATGTGGGCACCATTTGCAATTACCACATTTGTGGTTACCATGTAGAGTGTAATTTAACCAGTTATCTCTCTTTTTGGTATCTCTATTGGAGTACCTACTACGGACTATAATGTCTTTTATATTGTTGGTACTTCTAAAAGTAATCATGGGTTTGTTGGTGTAGGATTTTGCAAACAGGGGGTCATGATGGATAATGTACCAGTTATCTTTAATAGCTTTTTATATAGTGTCTACTAGTGGACTGCATTTGAACGAGAAAATGAAGCGTGTTTTACCATCTGCAGAGCTGTCATGTTTTTTTTTAACGATTTTTTGGAATTAATAAATCCCTTAGCTGTTTGTGATATGCCTTATCATTAGCCTTTTGTAGTGTCGCCAGTGGGTACCCCCTTCTAAGGAAGCGTTCGATGAGCTCGCTAGCTTGTTTCAAATATGTCTCATCAGAACTATTGATTCTCCGTAAACAGCTATCTTTGTGTGCAGGGGGTGGAATAGTGGAGTATAGCGTTATATGCTGTTGGTTTACAATAACTGACGGTTTTTATCTTGTTATTGTTAACAGTAATTAGGACGTCCAGGAACTCTTATGTCTTATGGTGTTTGCTTGTGAATGTCATATTCATATCAATATTGTTGAGGTGGTTAATGAAAAGAGCTAATTTCTCAGCCGTCCCCAAACAGATGACGAAGACGTCGTCCACAAATCTACGGATAGTCTGTAAGACAGTAAGTCTTTAAGTATCGAACAGGGAGCCTCGCGTTTGATAGAACACGTAAACCAAAAACACAATGGAAATATAAAACATCTTAAATTTTTTGGGATACAGCGAGTATATTGCAAGGGAAGCAGAGACACTAACAAGCAGTTATTACAAGCAGTTCTATTACAACAGGGATTGTTCCACAGGACTGGCGCATAGCTAATGTGGTACCAATATTCATGCATACCCCAGCTGAACTGGAAATAAGAGTCGTGTTGTCTCTGAAAGAAAGTGGCCATGTTTTTGTAGCACTGGATAACTCCTTTAATACTAAAGCTTTTTGTGCTTAAGGAGGTGCTGAAGGAGTAGAGTAAAAGAGAAGAAGTTGTAGCTGTGCTTGGAGAGTAGAGTAGAGGAGTTTGTCAGAGGAGCTCCAACCCAATATAGCTGTGTACTCTGCCAGAATATGCAGAGATATACTTTATAATGAAATACTTGTAGTTGTGTTTAGACTATGTCTGACCATATTGTGCCCTACAGTGTCTAGTGACCCGTCCTCTCAGGGTACTAAAGCCCCAGCCATGGTTATCTTGGTGAAACTAAGTGTCAAGGGGTGTACCAGTTTACCTGTACTGCAAGATAGGATACATAGACCTTCTTTATTGTAGCTTTGTTCTATCCAGGCTAGTCCCTCTTGTGTTCAGGATACTGCCCTGCCTGGACTACTCTCTCTTAAAGTGCTTAGCACTGCGTACTGAGCTTAGTGGTAGCAGTTAAAGAACTGGTTGTCTCTAGCTTCATCTACACACCTGAGTGTCTATACTAGACTGCCTTGTCCCTGTCAGGAGTCCTGGCAGCAGCTAGGTCATGGCTTATCTGCAGCAGGAACAATAGGTTTTGTGTCTTTCCTCTCTGAGAATCTGGTTAAGACCATGTAACTCCTCCTACAGGGGTCTAAAATTAGCTTCCCTATGAGTGGTGGGGATGAGTGTGCAAAAGAAATAAATGAAGACATTGGTTAAAAGCAGAGACCACCTCCTAATGGTCAACAACAACACATGTCACACATAACACCAGCTGTGCAATACATATAAATACAAAAAACTGACATCTAGTGGTGAAACTTCAGACAACTTCATCACCACTGTTAACCTGAAAAAGGGAGCTTTTTGAGAGGTGCACAGGAGAAATAAAAACACATGTGGTGGGACACCCCAGAAGCACAATGAGGCACTAAAAAACCTGCAGAACCTGCAAAATTAATTTTCTGGGCTCGTAGTTTTCATATATCAACACAAGTATATTTTAAAGTGACACTGTAAAGGGTACATTTTGCAGTTTTAAAACCTTATTTTATATCATTAGTCATGGTGCTTGTTCCATAAAAAAATGATCCTTTATCATCTTGGGATTTTTCTACCTGGGCGGGGCATCACAGCCACAGCGTTACTTAGCACTGCCCACATCTCCATCATCATCGTCATATACGCCCCGCCTCCTCTGTGGTCATTGGTATGGGCCGACTTAGAGGGGGTGGTGCCTAGACCTTTAGGCTGGCCTCTTCCAATAGCTGCCAAGGGGGTGGGGCCTAGTAGTGATGACATCATGGAGGGTCGGGGCTTACGGTTGTCATGTGGGGGCTAAGTGGTGCTGTCTAGGTAGCACAAAATTCCCCCTATGATAAAAGATTACTTTTTACTGGAAGAAGCACCATAACGTATGATATAAAATAGGGTATGAAAACCGAAAAATTTACCCTTTACACCTGTGTAGAGAAGTCATAATGCAAAAAGGGGGTGATAGTGTCACTTTAAGTAAATAATATTAATACAACATAAATGTATTGTACAATCCCAATTCAAAAAAAGTTGGAGTGCTGTATAAAATGTTAATAAACAACGTACAATTTACAGTTTCTATAGACTCATGTCTTCACAATAGAACATAGAACACATATCGATGTTGAAAGTGAGACATTTTACTTTGTTGTGAAAAAAAAATACTTATTTAGAACTTGATAGGAGAGTGGAAGCAAAGGGCAGAAAAAAATTAAGTTGCACTACTACTACTACTACTACTACTACTACTACTACTACTACTACTAATAATAATAATAATAATAATAATAATAATAATAATATACAAAAAAAAAAAAAAACTAGGCATAAAAAGAGAGGCAGAGTCTCTCCGAAGTTCATCAATCTATCAAAAACTGCATCTAAAAATTGTTGAAAATTTTCTGCAAAATGTTCTTGTGACACCAATTATACTTTGCAATGAAAGACTTCCAACCCCTTACGGACCACAGCCTGGCCAACAGGGGGTTAAGCTAATCCTCTGTGGACTAGACTGTGGCTTTTTCCTCTACTAAAAACACAATTAATCAAACATGGTGTAAAGTGAAACTGGTTTAGTTGCCCCTAGCAACCAATTAGATTTCACTTTTCATTCCTCACAGACTCTTTGGAAAATGAAAGGTAGGGGCAACTTAGCCAGTTTCACTTTACACACAATAAATGTTCCCCAATATGTATAGGCTATGGCATTTTTTTTAGTAGAGAAGGAAACTTTCATTGAAGTCTATGGGAGAAAGATGACACAGTTTGCCGAAAAAAATGCCACCCTCTTAGCATGCTGCATTTTGACAAAACTGCAACAGTGCCTTAAAAAAACGCCAAGGAGATGAGAAAAACGCCACCTCTAAAAAAATGCCATGAGTGTAAGGCAAATAATAAACTTCCATCGACTTCCAGCTAACATATGGCCACTGACATTTTTAATTCAGTGTGAAGCCAGCCTAAAAAGCTTTTAGAACAACATATATTCCCTTCCAGATGACTTCTCTCTCAGGGAAGGCCTTTAAATCTAAAGCAAGACAATGCTTAACCACATACTGCATACATCACATGGTGTCACAGAAGGAGAGCCCAGATGCTGGACTGGCCTGCCACCAGTCCATAGAAAACATTTTGCTCAGCATGAAATGAAAAATGGGGCAAAGAAATTCCCAGACTGGTGAGCAGTCGGAATTCTGCAGTTTTTGGACACCATTCCTTTTCCAAAAACTCAAGCAATTAATCTAATCACTCCTCACCAGATCTTTACAGAGTGTTGTTAAAAGTTGAGTAGATTTAATACAATGGTAGACCTGGCTCTGTCTCAACTTTTGTGAGATGTGTTACTGCCATCAAGATGTAAACTGATGAGTTCATTTTATTCATGATATGGTAAAATTTCTCACTTTCAACATCTAATGTGTTCTATGTTCTATTGTAAATAAATACAATAAACCCAAAGATCTTATATGAGATGGAACATTTTCATTTTATATTCATGATATATAAATTGGCAATGATGCTTAATTAGCTTGTATCAAGACTAGCTAATCTGATTTTGAAATAAATCAATTGTGTGTTTTTATTGTCTTGCATTAATTACACTGCAAACAAATGATTACAACATTCAAGTTTTGTCAGGCAATTAATTTACAATTTATGACACCGGAAGCATGCATTATTGAGATTTATATCAGAAGATCAAGCCATAATTAAATTGTTTTTGAAATTGAATTTACATTTGTCTCTCTAGCTTTAAAATTAGCAGTTTAATGGTCTGGAGTAAATCACCAAGCATTTTGTTTATCTACAGTGTACACATTTATTTGTATTTTTTTTCCTTAATGTTTTCTTAAGGCGATTTAAGTCTTCAAACCATATAAAGAATTAGCTTAAATAAGAAAAAAAAAAAATCAAAAACAAATTCAAAAGAATAAAATATATATATATATATATATATATATATATATATATATATATATATATATATATATTTATACACACTACCGTTCAAACGTTTGGGGTCACCAAAACAATTTTGTGTTTTCCATGAAAAGTCACACTTATTCACCACCATACGTTGTGAAATTAATAGAAAATAGAGTCAAGACATTGACAAGGTTAGAAATAATTATTTGCATTTGAAATAACATTGTTTTTACATCAAACTTTGCTTTCGTCAAAGAATCCTCCTTTTGCAGCAATTACAGCATTGCACACCTTTGGCATTCTAGCTGTTAATCTGTTGAGGTAAGCTGGAGAAATTGCACCCCACGCTTCTAGAAGCAGCTCCCACAAGTAGGATTGGTTGGATGGGCACTTCTGGCATACCATACGGTCAAGCTGCTCCCACAACAGCTCAATGGGGTTCAGATCTGGTGGCTGTGCTGGCCACTCCATTACCGATAGAAAACCAGCTGCTTGCTTCTGCTGTAAATAGTTCTTGCACAATTTGGAGGTGTGTTTAGGGTCATTGTCCTGTTGTAGGATGAAATTGGCTCCAATCAAGCGCTGTCCACTGGGTATGGCATGGCGTTGCAAAATTGAGTGATAGCCTTTTCCCTTTTACCCTGTACAAATCTCCCACCTTACCAGCACCAAAGCAACCCCAGACCATCACATTACCTCCACCATGCTTAACAGATGGCGTCAGGCATTCTTTCAGCATCTTTTTATTTGTTCTGCATCTCACAAACTTTCTTCTTTATGATCCAAACACCTCAAACTTGGATTCATCCGTCCACAACACTTTTTTCCAGTCTTCCTCTGTCCAATGTCTGTGTTCTTTTGCCCATCTTAATCTTTTTCTTTTATTGGCCAGTCTCAGGTATGACTTTTTCTTTGCCACTCTGCCCTGAAGCCCAAATTCCCGCAGCCGCCTCTTCACTGTAGATGTTGACACTGGTGTTTTGCGGGTACTATTTAATGAAGATGCCATTTGGGGACCTGTGAGGCGTCTGTTTCTCAAACTAGAGACTCCAATGTGCTTATCTTCTTGCTTAGTTGTGCAACGCGGCCTCCCACTTCTTTTTCTACTCTGGTTAGAGCCTGTTTGTGCTGTCCTCTGAAGGGAGTAGTACACACCGTTGTAGGAAATCTTCAATTTCTTAGCAATTTCTCACATGGAATAGCCTTCATTTCTAAGAACAAGAATAGACTGTCGAGTTTCAGATGAAAGTTCTCTTTTTCTGGCCATTTTGAGCGTTTAATTGACCCCACAATTGTGATGCTCCAGAAACTCAATCTGCTCAAAGGAAGGTAAGTTTTGTAGCTTCTGTAACGAGCTAGACTGTTTTCAGATGTGTGAACATGATTGCACAAGGGTTTTCTAATCATTAATTAGCCTTCTGAGCCAATGAGCAAACACATTGTACCATTAGAACACTGGAGTAATAGTTGCTGGAAATGGGCCTCTATACACCTACAGTATGTAGATATTGCACCAAAAACCAGACATTTGCAGCTAGAATAGTCATTTACCACATTAGCAATGTATAGAGTGTATTTCTTTAAAGTTAGGACTAGTTTAAAGTTATCTTCATTGAAAAGTACAGTGCTTTTCCTTCAAAAATAAGGACATTTCAATGTGACTTTATATATAACTAAAAACAAATTTGCACTTTAATTTTAACTAGCTTCGTTAGGGTTTGTACAAAGGCTTTTGAATTCCTCTGTCTGCCCACTCCGTGTTGAAGGTGGATACAACCCGAGGACTGCCTTCAAAACATGGATACACCATGTACATCCTACATATCCGTGTTTTCCAGGCTGTCCTCAGACTGTATCCAATTTACTCACTTAGCGGGCAGACATTGGGATTCAAAAGCCGATAATTCGGCTAGAAAGAGCCCCAAAAAAGCCACTTCGTAGATCTCTATTACTTTTTTTTAGACATTGAATGTTGATTTGTTCCTATCTGCATTCTGCTCATCAGGCTGCGGGCTTTGAAGTCTGCCACTCCACGGGTGCTGGGAAAAGCTGAATCCAGGGGCCAGACAGCTTATTAACACACATTACAAAGTTGTATAACCTGTTAATAACCTGTTAATTAAGCGCCGCTAGGTGGGTTCAGAAACGGGTCACGCCATAACCCCGCTCTGAAGCATGCCACTCCTGGTTGCTATCAGCAGCTGGGGATAGCAACTGTTAGCCCACACAAGCTGATCAACGCGCTTGGTTAAATAACAATTTAAATGCAGCAGTTTAAACTGACAGCAGCATTTAAATAATTTTAAACATGATCACTTGGGGTCACGTATCTAACATAGTAACATAGTAAATAAGGTTGAAAGAAGACAAGAGTCCATCAGGTTCAACCTAGGGAAATCCTACTGTGTTGATCCAGGAAGGCAAAACCCCCCATGAGGCAGACAACAATTGCCCCATCACAGGGAAAAAACTCCCTTCCGACTCCAATGGCAACCAGAACAATTCCTGGATCAACGTATCACTGGAAATCTAATGCCCATAACTTGTAATATTATATTGTTCAAGAAAAGCATCCAGGCCTCCCTTGAACTTATTTAATGAATCGGCCATGACATCATGTTGCAGAGAGTTCCACAGTCTTACCGCTCGTACAGTAAAGAACCTGTGTCGATGCTGATGATAAAATCTTCTTTTCTCTAGACGTAGAGGATGCCCCCTTGTCATGGTTAAAGACCTAGGAGTAAAAAGATCACTACAAAGATCTCTGTACTGTCTATTCATATATTTGTACATTGTGATCAGATCGCCCCTAAGACGTCTTTTTTCTAGCGTAAATAACCCCAAGCTTGATAACCTGTCCTGGTACTGTAACCCACCCATTCCCTTAATGACCTTTGTTGCCCTCCTCTGCACCAGCTCCAGTTCAGCTGTGTCCTTCTTATATACCGGTGCCCAAAACTGTACACAGTATTCCATATGTGTTCTGACCAGTGATTTATAGAGAGGCAAAACTATTGTTATCCACAAACCACTCTTATATATGGCAGCGTGTGGTGTTGTGAGTTCTTTGGGATTCTGAGGGAATTGAATGGGGTGCTGTGTCAGGTCTCCTAAGTGTATCTTCTCTATAGGACACTTGTTAGGCACACTCCATTGTAGTAAGGTTAAACAGGTTTTATTCTGGTACATTATCCATACAGTAAAACTCCATCAGCCATAAACATCAGAGTGAGACAATGTTGAAATGATTCTTCACATAGGGAGGGTATGTTTCAGGTACCTGTATGTATCAGTCCTATCCTGTAACACCCTCTGCTGCTTCCCACTGGGCCGGAGTCTCTCCCTGTGGTAAATCTTGGTCTCTCTCTGTGGTAAAACTTGGTCTGTAATGTTATTTTCTGGCTCTTTATATAAATCTGACTTTCTCTCTGTGTTTTTACCTCACAGTACAACAGGTTCTTTTGTTCGTTTCTGTCTTTTCCACACAACAGAATCCTGCTTCTTTTTACCTCATAGCACACACACTGACTCACAGACTCTGACTGAATCTCTGCACAAAATCCTTCTGAGCTCCTCCCCTTTTTCCCAGCATGCACAGCACACATCTGCCTGTTAACTGCTTCACTGCTGGACAATTACCAATATCATGTGCTGGCACCACTGGTACTCTCTAACTGTCAGACAGTGGTCATTATTACCCTTTACAGTAATAGTCAATATTACCCTGGGCCACACTATGTTCTCATCTTTAGCATCTATACCTCTTTTGATGCATCCCATTATTTTATTAGCCTTGGCAGCTGCTGCCTGGCATTGATCACTAAAGTTGAATTTACTGTCCACCAACACCCCCAGGTCCTTTTCGGAAGTAGTTTTACCCAGTGTTTTATTATTTAGCACATAACTATACTTATTATTTCTACGGCCCAAGTGCATAACCTTACATTTATCCACATTAAACTTAATTTGCCATTTCACCGCCCAAGCCTCTAGCTTCTCCAAATCCCTCTGTAATATGATATTATCCTCCTCTGTACTGATTACTTTACCCAGTTTAGTATCATCTGCAAAAATGGATTCTACTCTGTAGCCCCTCAACAAGATCATTAATTAAAATGTTAAAAAGAAGTGGATCCAACACTGTGGTACCCCACTAGTAACTAAAACCCATTCTGAATATGTTCAATCAATGACCACCCTCTGTTTTCTATCACACAACCAGTTACTTACCCATTTGCATACGTTTTCCCCAAGTCCCAGCATCCTCATTTTGTAGACCAACCTTTCATGTGGCACAGTATTAAATGCCTTTGAAAAGTCCAGATACACAACATTCACAGCCTCCCCCAGGTCCAATCTATAACTTACCTCTTCATAGAAGCCGATCAGATTAGTCTGACAGGATCGGTCCCTCATGGGAAACATGCCAGATACAGTACGTGGGCTGCACGACACGGCCCCTCAAGGAACTTATCAGAAGACATATATCAGGTGTACATAATTCGGCTGTTGTTTCCATGCTGACAGGACACTTTCATAACATCCATACAGGGTCAACAGCATCCCTACGAATCAAAGGCATTGAAAGGGTTACTCGTCCGGAGAGAGGAGGTGATCACAGGGCAAGCTCATGAACAGAGAATCATACTGGATGTTCATCCTTGCCAGCAGGTTACCAAATGGATTAAATCTGCGGCAGGATCTTATATTCACATACTAGGCACCACTGACTATAATATGGTTATCAATATACCATTGTTGTGTATTATGATTTAATAATTCAGTATAGCCTAGAAGTCATCATGTACAAGTTATACTCGAATGAATGAACTATGTATGCGAACATCTATGTTCCAATTGATGCATGTATTTTCTTGGTTTGCAATGCCATTACGGGTTTTATGTGTCGCCCCAGGAGGGAGAGCTGGACACCATGTGACCTGATGGGTGAAACTTTTTAAATTAATTTTGTATTTGTCTTGTATACCACGTATAAGGGCTAACACCCGAAACATGTCGGTCTTTGGACTATGAAGTGTTGGTTTTAACCTCAATAAAGCATTACAAGGACATGGATTTTGGAGCTGAACACTCCTCTCCTTTTTGTGGATCCTAAATATCTGTCTGCCTAAACAGCAGTACTGTGCCCCATCCATAGTCCTGTGGGAGACCGGTGAACGGTGTGTTTGTTTTTATGTCAATGAAGTCTGACTGGTTTGCTTTATTATATTCTATAGAGATAATGTGTTGGATTTCCCCGGCCAGAGAGCGAAGTATACTGCCGTGAGCTTCATACAGCTATAGCTCAGGATCACAGTCTCAGGAGTGAAACCCAATGTGATTTTTAACATTATTAAGGGACTGATGCAAAAGGAGAATGTATGAATGGAATAACATTCATAGTGTTAAGTGAATATGCTCTAGCATCAGGCTGCTTGTTGTGTTTCAGTCAAAGTGCAAGTCTCCTCCCCGCATGTTTGGGGGTTTCAATCAGCTTAGACACTGTCACTTAGCAGGCAGAATTAGATGCTGGAGAAGGGACAGTATTAGTGTAGGGAATCATTTAAGTAGGTAGGCAGGCCAGTAGCCCATAAAACCCCACAATTCCGTTCAGGCCTAGTGTAATGTGCCATTACGCCTTCATTTTACTTGTCAAAAGGTATTTCTGTCAGGTGTCATGCTCTGGGATGAACAGTGCCATTTTGCACTGTTACCACTTGGTGCTTCATGCAGCTGTAGCTCAGGATCTAAGTCTCAGGAGTGAAACCCAATAAGTTCATTTTTCTGACAATAACACTTTAAGGCTGGGTTCACACTACGTATATTTCAGTTAGTATTGTGGTCCTCATATTGCAACCAAAACCAGGAGTGGATTGAAAACACAGAAAGGATCTGTCCACACAATGTTGAAATTGAGTGGATGGCCGCCATTTAATGGCAAATATTTGCTGTTATTTTAAAACAACGGCTGTTGTATTGAAATAATGGCAGTTATTTACTGTTATATAGCGGCCATCCACTCAATTTCAACATTGTGTGAACAGATCCTTTCTATGTTTTTAATAAACTCCTGGTTTTGGTTGCAATATGAGGACCACAATACTGACTGAAATATACGTAGTGTGAACCTAGCCTAACTTAAAGGTTCAATCTACTTGCTAGATGATGTGTATGTTGCTGACTACTTATTTGGCCATATAAAAAAAAATATTTTTGCTTTCCTTCAGATTTACAAACACAGGAGGCAAAATCCATAATGTTTTTCTGTTGAGTGTCAGTTTCTGTTAAAGGGGTTGCCACGCGAAAATCCTTTTCTTTCAAATCAACTGATGTCAGAAAGTTATATAGATTTGTAATTTACTTCTATTTAAAAATCTCATCTTCCCATACTTATAAGCTGCTGTATATCCTGCAGGAAATTATGTTTTATTTTTATTCTGACATAATGCTCTCTGCTGACATCTTTGGCCGAGACAGGAATTGTCCAGAGCAGGAAAGGTTTTCTATGGAGATTAATATAAAACCAAGACAGAGTTCCTGTCTTGGCCAAAGATGTCAGTAGAGAGCACAGTGCCAGACTGAAAATAAAACAACACTTCCTGCAGGACATTTAGTAGCTAATAAGTATGGGAAGACCTGAGATTTTTTAATAGAAATAAATTACAAATCTATATAACTTTTTGATATCAGTTTATTTGAAAGAAAAAGATTTTCGCTAGGCAATCCCTTTAACCCTTTGAGGACCAGGCCCAAAATGACCCAGTGGACCGCGCAAATTTTGATCTTAGTGTTTCAGTTTTTCCCTCCTCCCCTTCTAAGAGCTCTAGCACTTTCAGTTTTTTATCTACAAGGCCATGTAATGGCTTATTTGTTACAGGAATAGTTGTACTGTGTAATGGCGTCTTTCATTTTACCATAACATGTATGATGGAATTACAAATATATTATTTATGAAGATATAAATTGGTGAAATCGCAAAAAAGAATGCAATATGGTAACGTTTGGGGGGTTCCTGTGTCTACATAATGCACTATATGGTAAAAGCGACATGATACAATTATTCTATAGGTCAGCCCGAACACAACCACATGCAGGTTTACACAGATTCTCTAATGTTATATATTTTTTTTAAATGAAATCCTTTTTTTTGGCAATTAATTATAAATAAAATGGGACTATTGTGACGCTTATAACGGTTTTATATTTTCACCTACGGGGCTGTATGGGGTGTAATTTTTTCCGCCCTGATCTCTAGTTTTTAGTAATACCATATTTGTGAAGATCGGATGTTTTGATCACTTTTATAAATTTTTTTTATATATATAATGTAACAAAATCTGTAATCCGCGCACTTTTTTCCCTCTTTTCGTGTACGCCGTTTACCGTTCGCAATGACGCTTGTTATATTTTAATAGATCGGACAATTAGGCACGCTACGGTATATTATATGTTTATTTGTTTATTTATTTTTATATGTTTTATTTATATAATGGGAAAGGGGGGTGATTTCAACTTTTATTGGGGGAGGGGTTTTGGGGTTGTGTGTTAGTGTTTTTAACTTTTTTTTTTTTTACACATTTGAAGTCCCTTTGGGGGACTTTTACATCCAGTACTTGGATTTTTACACTGATCATTGCTATGCCATAGGCATATCAGTGTTATCGGCGATCTGCTCATTGAGCCTGCCTGTGCAGGCTTAGTGCAGCAGATCGCCGATCGGACTGCACGGAGGCAGGTAAGAGACCTCCGGCAGTCCGTTTTACCGATCGGGAACTGACAGGGGACTCCCCCTGTCACTTACACTTAAACGCTACGGTCGCGCCGCGATCGCGGCGTTTAACCCCTTAAGGACCGGGCCTAAAATGGCCTTAAGGACCGGAGCAAATTTTATGAATTTGACCAGTGTCACTTTATTCATTAATAACTTCGGGATGCTTTTACCTATCCGGCTGATTCTGAGATTGTTTTCTCGTGACATATTGTACTTCACATTTCTTGTAAATTGGAGTCGATACTTATAACGAATCTTTATGAAAAAACCCAAAATAACGTGAAAAATTGTGAAAAAATGCATTTTTCCAACTTTAAAACTTTTCTGCTTATACAGAAAATGGTTATACCACATAAATTATATATTAAATAGCATTAGCAACATGTCTACTTTATGTTGGCGGCATTTATTAAACTATATTTCATTTTTTTAGACAATAGGAAGCTTAAAACATTAGCAGCAAATTTCCAAATTTTCAGTAAAATTTCAAAATCAGATATTTTTAGGGAACTGTTCAGGTTTAAAGTGTATTTGAGGGGACTGTGTGTTAGAAAGCCCCACCAAGCACCCCATTTCAGAAACTACACCCCCTAAACTCTGCATAAGCACATCCAGAAAGTTTTTTAACCCTTTAGGGGAGTCACAGAAATAAAAGCTAAGTGTGTAAGAAATTAGAAAATTTTAATTTTCTGTGCAGAGATTTTATTGTAATGCAATATTTTTCATAATTATAAACCTATTACCAGAAAAATGCACCCCAATATTGATTGCCCCGTTTCTGCAGTTTATAGAAATACCCCATATGTGGCCCTATTGCGCTATTTGACGCAACCACAAGCCTCAGATATAAGGGAGCGCCTAGTGAATTTCAATGGCTCCGTTATTTTTGGTCATTTTTGACTGTACCACTTCAGGTTGGCAGAGGCTCTGGGGTGCCAAAACCTAAAAAACACCCCTAAAGGGACACCATTTAGAAAACTACACCCCTCAAGGAATTTAACAAGGGGTGCGGTGAGCATCTGGACCCCACAGGTGCTTCACAGATTTTCCAAACAATATGGCTTGAAAAAAGACTAAAGTATTTTTTACACTAAAATGTTGTTCTAGCCTTCAATTTTTCATTTTCACAAAGGGATAAAAGGGAAAAAAAAAACACAAAACATGTAGCGCAGTTTCTCCCGAGTACGGAAATACCCCACATGTGGACATAAAGTGCCAAGCGGGTGCAGGACGAGCCTCCAAAGGGAAGGAGCGCCAATTGGCTTTTGGAAGCTGGATTTCACTGGAATGGATTTCAAGGGCCATGTCGCATTTACAGAGCCCTCGTGCTGCCAAGACACTGGAAACCCCCCACAAGTGACCCCATTCTGGAAACTACACCCCTCAAGGAATCTAACAAGGGGTGCAGTGAGCATATGGACCCCACTGGTGACGGGCACAAATGTGGAAAAATGTGACGTGAAAGTGAAAATTTTCATTTTTTCACTTTCATGGCACAAATGTGCCCGTCATCCAGGGGTCCATATCCTCACTGCACCCCTTGTTAGATTCCTTGAGGGGTGTAGTTTCCAGAATGGGGTCACTTGTGGGGGGTTTACAGTGTTTTGGCAGCACAAGGGCTCTGTAAATGCGACATGGCGTTCATCATCCATTCTAGCCAAATCCAACCTCTAAAATCCAAATGGCGCTCCTTCCCTTTAGAGGCTTGCCCTGCACCCACATGGCGCTTTATGTCCACATGTGGGGTATTAACAGACTCGGGGGGAAATTGCTCTACACATTTTGTGTTTTTTTTTCTCTTTTAACCCCTTGTGAAAATGATAAATTCAAGGCTAGACCAACATTATAGTGTAAAAAATTTAATATTTCATTTTCACGCCACATTGTTCCACATTTGTGCCCGTCACCAGTGGGGTCCATATGCTGACTACACCCCTTGTTACATTCCTTGAGGGGTGTAGTTTCCATAATAGGGTCACTTGTGGGGGGTTTAACTGTCTTGGCAACACAGGGGCCTTTTGAATGCAACATGGCCCCTCGAAATCCATTCCATCCAAATCCAGCCTTCAAAAACCAAATGGCGCACCTTCCCTTTGGAGGCTTACCCTGCACCCGCATGGCGCTTTATGTCCACATGTGGGGTATTTCCATACTCAGGGGAAATTGCTCTACACATTGTGTTTTTTTTTAATCTTTTAACCCCTTGTGAAAATGAAAAAATCAAGACAAGATCAATGATTAAGAGTAAAAATTAAAAAAGAATTACACTAAATGTTGGTCTAGCCTTGATTTTTTTTCCATTTCCACAAGGGGTTAAAAAAGAAAATGAACACAAAACGTGTAGGGTAGTTTCCCCTGAGTACGAAAATACCCCACATGTGGACATAATTTGCCATATGGGCACAGGGCAAGTCACCAAAAGGACAGAGCGCCATTTAGAGGCTGGAATGGAGGATGGAGGCCATGTCGCAATTACAAAGCTCCTGTGCTGCCAGAACAGTAGAAACCCCCCACAAGTGACCCAATTCTGGAAACTACACCCCATAAGGAATCTAACAAGGGGTGCAGTGAGCATATGGACCCCACTAGTGATGGGCACATGTGTAGAACATGTGCCGTGAAAATAAAAAATACCATTTTTTTCATTTTCACGTCCCAAATGTGGCCGTCACCAGGGGGCCATATACCCGCTGCCCCACTTGCTAGATTCCTTATGGGGTGTAGTTTCCAGAATGGGGTCACTTGTGGGGGGTTTCTACTGTCCTGGCCGCACAGAGGCTTTGTAATTGCATCATGGCATCCTCTAATGGGAATGGCGGCCATACCTACTTAGCTGGGGAAAAGGGACAATTCTAATTTATTTGGGGGTATTAGGCCAATTATTAGTTTATAAGGTTGAAAATGACAGGTGTCCATCAAATTCAACCTGTGTTGATCCAGAGGAAGGCAAAAACCCCTCGTGAGGCAGACGACAGTAGCCTCATCACAGGTGAAAAATTCCTTCCGACTCCATAATGGCGATCAGAATAATCCCTGGATCAACGTGACCCCTGAAATAGGAATAAGGGACAGAATTTAGATAATGTAGAACCCCAGTGACGTGTGGTGCGCCTTGGAGCGATCCAGTATGCAGAGGCCGGGGGATCAGGACAGGTGTCACACTGGAAAATGTTGTCCTTCCTGATCCCCCTGTTACCCCACACTCTGCACTTCTTCTGGGGTCTCCCTTTCTCCAGTGTGGGGGACGTCACCTGGAAAATGTTGTCCTGGTGCGATACGGGGTCCTTCATATCCAGAAGTGCTGGGTCCGCTCCATGGCTGCTAAATATTAGGGCTCTATTACTACTTCTGATATGTTCGGATCGTGCCGCAAGCTACAGTAGCTCGGGCAGCGAGGGACCGGAAGAGGGGGTGCTGGTATAAAAGTTATCCCCGTACAGGTGGTAACCTTTATCCAGCAGTGGGAAGATCAGTCCCCGGACGATGTCCCCACTAACTCCGAGGATGGGGGGGGGAGTGGGCATCTGGGGGCTGGATTCGAGTGTCCCTTCCTTCATACACTCTAAGGGTACGTGCACACTGCGGAATCGCGAAGGATAACCCTTTGTGCATTCCGCAGTTGGCACCCACCGGCGGACTGATGCAGGCGCACGTCTCCGTCCGTGTCGTAGACTCCATTCTATGCACGGGCGGATTCCGCTCTGCGTCCAACGTGTTGATGGAATGACGGATGATGGAATTCGCCCATGCATAGGATAGAGTCTATGACACGGGCGGAGACGCGCCCCTGCATCAGTCCGCCGGCGGGTGCCAGCTGCGGAATGCACGAAGGGTTATCCTTCGCCATTCCGCAGTGTGCACGTACCCTAAATCTGTAAGTGTACCCTAAGGTACTCTCACAGAGTTTGTAGAATTTCACGCCATACCGTGATCTCTTATTGGGACGGTACTGGCAGAAAAGACGTGTCTGGGGGGCAGCGTACGCTACGCTACTCCCAGACACGTCACTGGATGATGAGGAGGATGAGGATGAATGGAGGAACAAAGGACCCCCCATTCATCCTCACTGGCTGTTTCGGTGTCGGAGGCAATAATAACGTATGCGTCTGATACCGAAAACACCCTGGGGGCCATCTTTATACGGGGATTGGTATATGGGGTATGGAGTGGTGTAGTGTAAAACTTTATTCAATGTAGTGTGGTGTAATGTAGTGTTTTTTTACGTGTTTTTTACAGTAAGTATACAAAAAAACCTACGCCAAAAATGGTAATGCTGATAAATGCCGCACTTATGTTCGGCACTTATCAGCAGACCGTGGCAGTAGGATATAAAAAAAAACCACCCTACGCCAAAAAGGAGGAGTTGCTGATTAGCAGCGCACTTTCGTGCGATGCTGATCAACACTCAGCGGCGATAGGGTGCGGAAAATAGAAAAAAATAAAATTGGGAATTTTTTTTTTTTTTTTTTTTTACTACATTCTGAACATCCCTGTAGTGGCTGATACGTGTATTACACTTATCAGCCACTAGGGGGCAGCAGAGCGCAAGATCCGAAAATAGACGACGCTGGAACCGGAAAAATATGAAAAAAGACGACGCTGGAGCCGGAAAAAGCCGATCGGGACTCACGGAAGAAGCCGAAGTCCCGACAAGATGAAGAGGACGCCGGGAACCCGGAAGACGCCGATCAGGACCCTGGGACAGGTGAGTAATGTACAAATACCTGCTCTGGACCCCTCAGCTACCTAGCTGAGGGGTCCGGAGCAGGTATTTATTACTTGTGGGGACTTTGATCGCCGTGAACCGTGACCACCATTACTTTTTACAGTAATGGCGGTCGGTGCCGTCCTCGAACAGCACCGACCGCCATTTTTTTCCGGGTCATCGGGCCACCGATGGCCCGGAAAGGTTCTGATCGCCGCTATGGGCTTATCAGCCAATAGCGGCGATCGTCGGCATGGGGGGGGTTAACAACCCTCCATGCCGACAGGGAGAGATGGCCTGCTATGTATTATAGCAGGCTATCTCCCCCGATCGGGACCCGGCCGGCCGCGGCGCCCGTTTAAAGGGCCGACGTACCGGTACGTCATGGGTCCTTAAGTGACAGTGATCCATGACGTGCCGGTACGTCATGGGTCCTTAAGAGGTTAAGGAGTTAATGACACGCGGCAGTGCGATCGCTGCAGCGTGTCATTACCGGTGAGGTCCCGGCTGCTGATTGCAGCCGGCCCCCACCTGCTATGAAGCGCGCTCCGCTCCGGAGCACGCTTCATAGCGGGAGAAACACCCAGGGCGTACAGTTACGCCCTAGGTCGTCTGGGGACAGACTTCCATGGCGTAACTATACGCCCTGGGTCGTCTAAGGGTTAAATATTTCACCCCCCCCCCCCTCAATTTTATTGAACTATATTTTGTGTGAAAAGGGTGGCATTTTGTGGCATTATATAATTAATTGTAAAGAAAGATGCATGAAAGAAAATCCCATATGCAAAATTCACTTAGTAACAGTAGGAAATACATATTTAACAGCCCAGGACTTAATCTAAATGTGCTCAAATGTGTTTGTTTAGCATCAGGGGATGTCTTTAAAGTTTAAATGGGTTTATTTCAATGGAAGTAATGCCTGTTGTGGAATAGTACAGCTATCAGAAACAGCTGTTTGTAATAAACATATATACATGTTTGAATATACGATAAACCTGTTCATTCAAATATGAATACATTTTTAAAAACAAATTAAGAGGATCTATATTTTCTTTGCCTTTTTATTACATTCAGATTTTACTATTACAAAAAAAAGCTTAGTTTAGAAACTATTTTGGTTATGAAATAAAGAACTTTGGTCAGATAAGTGATAGTGCCAAAACCCTTTTGGAAAGTCTCCCAGTAGATATACAGTAGAACTGGCATATCAAGGACAATTTTGCACGATATGTTGCAACATGTTTTTGGCGGGAGTGACAAAGCTGTAGCCATATGTTAGTTAAAAGTCTTACACACACAACATATTGTGGCTTTTTTTTTTTTCATTTTTAATGCTTGGTAACATGTTTTTTTTTTTAAATAATTCATCCTTAGTTAGGCTAGGTTTTTAGTAAAAGTTAAGTTGCAAAAAGAAAGGTATATGAAACATTTTGAAATGCACAAACAGTAAAGATACTAAAAGGGTTGGTTTAGTGAGAGCAAATAGTGACATTTTGACACTTAGCTAGAAGGAACAAAATGGAAATGAATTTAAGGCATCTACCAGCAGGATATAAGGATCAAGGGACTGATGCAAAAGGAGAATGTATGAATGGAATAACATTCATAGCGTTAAGTGAACATGCTCTAGCATCAGGCTGCTTGTTGTGTTTCAGTCAAAGTGCAAGTCTCCTCCCGGCATTTTTGGGGGCTTCAAATAGACACTGTCACTTAGCAGGCAGAATTAGATGCTGAAAAAGGGACAGCATAAGTGCAAAGAATCATTTAAGTAGGTAGGCAGGCCAGTAGCCCATAAAACCCCACAATTCCGTTCAGGCCTAGTGTAATGTGCCATAACGAATTTATTCTACTTGTCAAAAGGAATCTCTGTCCGGTGTCACACTCTGGGATGAACAGTGCCATTTTGCACTGTTACCTCTTGGTGCCTCACTCTCCCATATTCTTACTAGACATAAAACTGTGTTTTATGTTATCCAATCACTGGCTTAGGTGTCTCATACTTCCTCATTTATCATACTCTCACACTTTACTCCTTCTAGCACTTTCCCTAACAATAGGAGGTAATTCCCGATCACCTTATAAGTTCCTTAGTTTCTTGTGGGAGGGGTCTTTTGAGTCTTCTGTTAGTTTTCTTGGAGTTGTCTTGGAGTTTGGAGAGAGAGAATATAGTTTTGGTTGGAGTATTGTGATAAAAGCTATGCAGTGCTTAACTAGAGATGGGGTAATTGTCTCCTCAAGAAAACCTTACCTACACCTGGGATAACTGTTCTACAAATACTCAGGAAATTCCATCTATGAAGGATTGACCCTTAGTGGAGCAAAGTGCCTAAGCCGACAAACTCCACTGATTTCTGTTAAACCTACTTGGGGAACATTGAAGTGTTATCTACACCTAGTTGTTCAACCCCGGCACTCATATTACCAGACCTGACACTGTGTTTCCTCTTCTAACATAAGGCAGTCTTCTTCTTCTTTCCTAACCATGAATACAAGATTCTTCACCACAAGTAAAACACTACAAGTTCGGCAGAGCTCTGCACTACAAGGCAAGGCTCTAAGACAGCCCCTGAATTTTAGTGAATCTTCCTACTGCCTACTACCTACACTAAAAGCACCTAAGCCAAGCACTCTGTGTTATCCATCAGGAGTAAGGACATTGTTGTAAAACCATTTTTGTGATAATCTTTTGCACTCTTTTCACCTTCTACTGCATTGCACTGAAGTTCTAAGTAAAGTGTTACCCTGGTTAAGTGCTGGACTCTGTGTTTATTTTTGCTCTGCACCTGCACTCAGTCAAAGTCAAAACACAACCCACTGTTACCCCATTTCTAACAACAACACAGCCTTCTGACATACACTATACCATGTGTATACAGTATACTGGTACAGTATACTGGTATATATGCAGTTCTATAATATGCTAAAGTTTGCAGAAGCCAGGCCACCAGAAGGATGGGAAGATGCAGGGTTGAAGGGCGGTCTCCATGAGATTCTTTAAAAAGAAGCAGAGTCTCCATATAGACATCGTCTTGACAAAGGAAACCAAATAGTTTCCTGGTGAAGGATTCTGGCCTGTCGAGGCCCCCATATTTTCAGCTAGTGAAGTCACTGCGGGCCAACAGGAGCTACCTCCTGTTGGCTTGCACTCCACCTATGTCTTGTTTAAAATAGAGATTAGGATCCTATCTGCTTAGTTGTAGGCTTATTGTTAACCCAGGGAAGGCCATTGCTAGTGTGAGAATGCTAAAATAGGACCAAGCCTCTGAGTTCACCTTAACATGTTGACATGGTACACTCTGATCAAATAGTTTGCTAAGATCCTCCTTTTTAAATATCTATAGAGCGTGTTCATCATGTGTACACCGGGGGAGTATGTACGGTAAGCAATTGCACTTGTGGGTTGCTGTTGCATGTACCATCTTTTTGTCTGTACTTAAGCAACATGCAGTGTGCAATCTACAGTGTGAACAAAGGCATAGGGGTGCTGCCAATTTTTGCTTTTTTTCATTGTATGTAGAGTATGTGGCTACCTCCTGTTGGCTTACACTCCACCCATGTCTTGTGGGTGCTTTAAAAAGAGATTTAGATCCTATCTGCCCAGCTTTAGGCTTATTCTTAGCCCAGGAGAGGCCATTGCTAGTGTGAGAATGCTAGAGTAGGACCATGTCTCTGAGGGCACCTTAGCGTGGGGACATGGTACACTCTGTTTGATAAAATGGTTTGCTAAGATCCTCATTTTTTAGAGCAGGTTTTTATTGTGTGTCCTCCGGGGGGAGTATATTTAGTAAACACTTACACCTGTGGGTGTTAGGATCCGGTCCTGGTTTTATGTTTTGGTGCGATTGTGGGCATTTCTGCCTTTGCAAGAAAGTGACCATCTTACCTGCTCTCTGAGGCTATAATAATTTGTGCACATGTGCCCCTCCCTGCCTCAGTGTCAGTTAGAACTTAGTTTCCTTCTCCCTAAAGCTTTCAGACTCCAGTCTCCTGTTTGTATATTCCTGCGGTCCTCTTATTCCAGAGTCCTGCTACTAGACCTCCTGCTTACACTACTGCTCAACATGGGATCACTCTGCTCTTTAAACTCCTCAGCAAGATTCCCCTAGTGCTACATATCCTGTCTGCTTAATGTCAGCAGTGCTGCTACTCTCCTACCTAGGACCCGCTCCTGCTGTGTGTTACCAACCGCTACCAACTGCTACAACTGCTTACCACCTCCAGCTCTGCTGAACCACACTCTGCTCACCTGCCGGACATCATCCAGCGCTTCTGCAATAAAATGTGAGTCTGCATATACTTTCTGTGACTGTTATCTGCTGTGTACACCCCTACCAGCCATAGGCTTCCACAAAGTATCCATGCAAAGTATAACAGTGGGTTGCTGTTGCACTGTTCTTTTTATCTTTCTATGATGTCAAATGTTGTTTGCAACAACAGGTACACTTTAAGGCTATGTTCACACACTGTACAAACAATGGCTGTTCCACTGTGAGCAGACGTTGCTTAATACTACCTATGGCTTGAATTAATATTGATAATAATTCCAGCCGTAGGTAGTGTTAACAATGGACGTAAGGTAGTTACTTATGAAAGAACAGGACTTGAATTGATAGAGAAAGTGGGCTATGCAGACACTAGATTCTTAGCTTTTAGGGGCTCTAACCACTTTTTGTCCGTGGCGATATACTTGGGAGAAATACCTGTATCCACGACTATGAAACTCTGCCTATTGCTGGTTGAGGGCACTGACTGACATGATCCAGGAACACAGGTCCCTTTGAAGGGAAAGCTAGTCATTGGGATTGTTAGGTCCTAGTTAAGTGCAGCAGACTTTCAAATGACTTTAGTTGCTATTTCCAAACTGATGGCGATTTTAGGCTCCTGTTGAAGTTGTAGGGCTCTTAAAGAGGTTATCCAGTGCTACAAAAACATGGCCACTTTCTTTCAGAGACAACACGACTCTTGTCTCCAGTTCAGGTGCGGTTTGCAATTAAGAGCCATTCACTTCAATGGAACTAAGCAGCAAAACCCCGCCCAAGCTGGAGACTACTTCACCTACTTCACCTCTATAAAATGACTGCTGAGTGCTTATTCATTGGTAGAGAGTACATAGAGAGGCACTGAGACTGGCCTGTGATAGACTTGTTTAGAGAGGAGGGGAAACTGAGGTACCCACGCCAGGGATTGGATGCTCAGCCAACTTTCAGCTGGTGGAAAAACAAGTAAAACATAAGACTTTGGTCACATATACAATTAACCCTTTAACACTTAGAAAGTTCAGCTGAGCCTTGCAATAGTAAAAGATAAGGTGAGACACCTTTTGGTGGAAGAGCTGAATACACCTTAAAGTGTATGTACCATTAGGCCGGGGCTGAGCCGACCCACCCCTAGTGGGAGGAAATCCCCGCCCCTCTATGACACGGCTCTATTAGATTCAGTGAAACTTTATCATAGGGGGAGGGGGTTTCCTCCCACTGGGGTTGGGTCCTCCCACCTCCAGTGCTTCAGCCCCGGCCTGATGGTACATTCACTTTAACTCCTCAGAACACATAGCCTATGGCCTTTCCTTTAAAGCTAGACATTACAAAAGAAAAGGTAGTGCTCTGTGGTGAAGAAACTCCAAAATGTAAACTTTTACACAACTGTGTAGGTAACTGTACACTCTAGTGGTTGTGCAATGCATAGAGGCACAACACTCAGCACGTATACAGGTGAGAAACAAGCCTTTCCATTGCAGTAGACATGGGACAGAACTTTAGACAACAAACTTCCACTCCAAACAACATACAGTACAGTAGGTGGTATTGGGCTCTAGTCACACTGAAGACAGATTCAGCAAGCAGGTGCTGAAAATCTTTTATTCTAGTGACACAGTGCATTTTGAAGCCGGTCTGGCTTTAAAATTCATTGTCTCTAAAATAAAAGATTTTTTATTAATTTAAAAAAATAAAAGAATAAGTTTTTTTTTAGTAAAGCTCTCACCTGCTTGCTAAATCCGTCTTCAAAGCGTAACAGATGCCTGATCTATGTTGTTTGGAGTGGAAGTTTGATGTCTAAAGTTCTATTGGTCCTCAATAGAGATGAGTTAAAGGGGTACTCCAGCGGGGAGGGCACTTTTTTGCTGGAACCGGGGAGGAGGAGGCCTAGGGAAAAGATGTCCACTCACCTTCCCGGTTCCAGCGGCGAGTCCCGCATCGCGGAGCCCCAGTGCCCGGTTCCCGGACACATTCGGGTGTCTGACGCGGGCCCGAGACGTGACGTCTCAGGTCCGCTCAGCCACTTAGTGAGGAAGGTGGAATCCGTTTCAAATCCGCTCAGATCCCGCCTCTGTCACTGAGTGGCTGAGCGGACCTGAGACGTCACGTCTCGGGCCCGCGTCAGACACCGGGAAGCAGCCGGAGTGCTGCGATTCGGGACCCGCCGCTGGAACCGGGGAGGTGAGTGGACGTCTTTTCCCTCGTCCACCTCCTCCCCGATCCCAGCAAAAAAGTGCCCCCCCCCCGCTGGAGTACCCCTTTAACTTGTCAAAAGTTCATCTAGCCAGGTTCGGTCCCATCCCGTTGTCTTCACCGATGAGGGCATGCTCAGCCAATCACAGGCTGCCTGGGACAGGACAGCACAGTGGCCTGTGATTGGCTGAGCGGGCTTTGATTCTAGAGCCGAGTGAAAGCCCGCTCAACAAATCACAGTCTGCAGAGCTTTCCTGTCCCAGTGAGCCTGTGATTGGCTGAGCGGGCCCTCACCAGAGAAACTGACAGCATGGTACCAGAGAACCACAAGAAGACACCAGGGGGGCGGGGACAGGTGAGAATACTTTTATTAGTGCTTGAAAAGCACTATATTGTAATCCGTATTCTTCTTCTTCCAGCCATTTTTCTGCGCGTAATACAGCCCGAACCGCTTTGTGCACACACTCCGTTCAAACTGCGTTTTGAAGCCTTTGACGGCGTGAGGTGTATCTATTTTTCGTTTCGATCGGATTTGTCGTTTTTAAGAAATTTACGTTTAACCCTTAGCCGCACCAGGGCGTTATTGTACGTCCTGGCAGGAGGTTACTTTCCGCACCAGGACGTACAATAACTTCCCTGATAGCTGACAGTTTAGTGTAGCTGCTGCAGGACCCCCTGAAGGGGTCCAGCACGGGCGATCACCGGCATCAGTGGATCGGTAACGATCCACTGATCCCGGTGATGACAGCAGTAAATCCCCGGTCCCAGTCTCAGCCGAGTTCCGGGATACGGAGGAAGCTGGGGCAGAGCTCCCTCCTGCCGGCTCTCTGCACCGCCCCCAGCCCCCCCCCCCCACACGTCACACCGCCCCCTGCCGCGCCATCCCCGCCCCCTGTTGCTGTAACCCCCGGTCCCGCTCGCTGCCATGTTCCCCCGATCCCCACCCTTGCTGCAGCGTCCCTGCAATCTCCCCTTGCTGCCGCACCCCCCACTGATCCCCCGCTCGATGCCGTGCCATCCTTGATCCCCCCCCTTCTGCTATGTCCTGCTTCCCCCCTGATTGCGCCATCCCCGATCCACCTCGCTGCTGCGCCGCCGACCCCCCCCCCCCCCCGATCGACCTCTGGAAGTACCGGGCACAGCGGGTGGGGGTCACAGCAGAGATCGCTCTTCCTTCTCCTCCTCGCAAAACTGGCCTGCCGCATCCCGCAGCTCAGAGTGAGTTCCAGGACCGGGGAGCCAGTGCTGCGAGGAGGAGGGGGAAGGAGTAATCTCTGCTCTGACCCCCTCCTGCTGCAGCAGCATGTACCAGCATCGGTGTAATGACGCTGGTGCATGCTGCTATATACTGTGATTGGCAGCTCTGCGATCAGAGCTGTCAATCACAGTATCTGATTATGGATGCAGGTTCTGATCCCTCACTTTGTGAGGAGATCAGAGCCTGCATCCATATACTGTAAAAAAACACACTGACACATAATAAGTGCCCCCTCCCCTGTGATCTCCCAGTAATAAGGGAACCGGGCACCGGAGTGCTGCGATTCGGGACCCGCCGCTGGAACCGGGGAGGTGAGTGGACGTCTTTTCCCTCGGCCACCTCCTCCCCGATCCCAGCAAAAAAGTGCCCCCCCCCCCCCGCTGGAGTACCCCTTTAACTTGTCAAAAGTTCATCTAGCCAGGTTCGGTCCCATCCCGTTGTATTCACCGATGAGGGCATGCTCAGCCAATCACAGGCTGCCTGGGACAGGACAGCACAGTGGCCTGTGATTGGCTGAGCGGGCTTTGATTCTAGAGCCGAGTGAAAGCCCGCTCAACAAATCACAGTCTGCAGAGCTTTCCTGTCCCAGTGAGCCTGTGATTGGCTGAGCGGGCCCTCACCAGAGAAACTGACAGCATGGTACCAGAAAACCACAAGAAGACACCAGGGGGGCGGGGACAGGTGAGAATACTTTTATTAGTGCTTGAAAAGCACTATATTGTAATCCGTATTCTTCTTCTTCCAGCCATTTTTCTGCGCGTAATACAGCCCGAACCGCTTTGTGCACACACTCCGTTCAAACTGCGTTTTGAAGCCTTTGACGGCGTGAGGTGTATCTATTTTTCGTTTCGATCGGATTTGTCGTTTTTAAGAAATTTACGTTTAAACCTTAGCCGCACCAGGGCGTTATTGTACGTCCTGGCAGGAGGTTACTTTCCGCACCAGGACGTACAATAACTTCCCTGATAGCTGACAGTTTAGTGTAGCTGCTGCAGGACCCCCTGAAGGGGTCCAGCACGGGCGATCACCGGCATCAGTGGATCGGTAACGATCCACTGATCCCGGTGATGACAGCAGTAAATCCCCGGTCCCAGTCTCAGCCGAGTTCCGGGATACGGAGGAAGCTGGGGCAGAGCTCCCTCCTGCCGGCTCTCTGCACCGCCCCCAGCCCCCCCCCCCCCACACGTCACACCGCCCCCTGCCGCGCCATCCCCGCCCCCTGTTGCTGTAACCCCCGGTCCCGCCCGCTGCCATGTTCCCCCGATCCCCACCCTTGCTGCCGCGTCCCTGCAATCTCCCCTTGCTGTCGCGCCCCCCACTGATCCCCCGCTCGATGCCGTGCCATCCTTGATCCCCCCCCTTCTGCTATGTCCTGCTTCCCCCCTGATTGCACCATCCCCGATCCACCTCGCTGCTGCGCCGCCGACCCCCCCCCCCCCCGAGCGACCTCTGGAAGTACCGGGCACAGCGGGTGGGGGTCACAGCAGAGATCGCTCTTCCTTCTCCTCCTCGCAAAACTGGCCTGCCGCATCCCGCAGCTCAGAGTGAGTTCCAGGACCGGGGAGCCAGTGCTGCGAGGAGGAGGGGGAAGGAGCAATCTCTGCTCTGACCCCCTCCTGCTGCAGCAGCATGTACCAGCATCGGTGTAATGACGCTGGTGCATGCTGCTATATACTGTGATTGGCAGCTCTGCGATCAGAGCTGTCAATCACAGTATCTGATTATGGTTGCAGGTTCTGATCCCTCACTTTGTGAGGAGATCAGAGCCTGCATCCATATACTGTAGAAAAACACACTGACACATAATAAGTGCCCCCTCCCCTGTGATCTCCCAGTAATAAGGGAGATCTTAGTAAGTGTCCGTCAGTCAGCGTCCGTTAGTAAGTGTCAGCGTCCGTAAGTAAGCGTTGGTGTCAGTCAGTTTCCGTTAGTAAGCATCAGTCAGTGTCCGTCAGTAAGAATCAGTGTCAGTCAGCGTCTGTTAGTATTCGTCAGTCAACGTCTGTTAGTGTCAGTGTCCATCAGTACGTATCAGTCAGAGTCTGTTAGTAAGCTTCAGTCAGCGTCATTTAGTGTCAGTCAGCGTCCCTTAGTAAGCGTCAGCAAGTGTCAGTGTCCGTTAGTAAGCTTCAGTCAGCGTCCATCAATAAAACTCAGTAAGCCTCATTCAGTGTCTGTCCGTCAGTCAGTGTCCATTAGCATGTGTTAGTAAGCGTCAGTCCCCTTTCGTCAGTCAGCTTCAATTTGTATGTTTCGGTAAGTGTCAATCAGCATCAGTCAGCGTCCATAAGTAGATGTCTATAAGCGTCAGTCACCTTCTGTCAGTAAGTGTCAGTCAGCGTCCATTAGTAGTAGTCAGTCAGTGTCCGTTACTAAGCATCAATTTGCGTCTGTTAGTAATCGTTAGTCAGAGTCCATTAGTCAGTCACCTTCCGTAAGTGTCAGTCAGCATCCGTTAGCAATCGTCAGTTAGCATCCGTTAGTCACCTTCCATAAGTAAGTGTCCGTCAGCATCAGTCAGCTTCCGTTAGTAATCGTCAGTCAGCATCCGTTAGTCAATCAGTGTCCGTAAGTCAGTGTCAGTAGTAGTAGTAAACACATAGACATAGGTGCTCCTTCTCTTCTGAGCCCTGTTGTACGCCCGTATAATACTTTACGTTCACAAATGGGGTATATCTGTGCTTGGGAAAGATTGCTTTACAAATATGGGGGGCTATTTCTCCTCCAAGCCTTCTGAAATTTGGGGTTTCACCAATGTATAAGTGTGAAAAATGTGATTTTTCATTTTCACAGCCCACTTTTGCAAAAAACTGCGAAAAACCTGTGAGGTCTATATGCTCACTGTACCCCTTATTACATTCCTTATGGGGTGTAGTTTTTAAAATGGGGTCACTTGTGGGGGGGTTTCGACTGTCTCGGCACTAGGGGGGCTTTATAAATGTAACATGGCCTCCGACATTCATTCCGCCCAAATCCACTCTCCAAAATTTAAAGGGTGCTCCTTCTCTTCTGAGCCGTATTGTGCGCCCGCATAACACTTTACGTCCACAAATGGGGTATTTATAAAAACTGCAGATTCAGAGGAATAAATGTTTTATAGCATTTTACTTTTTATAGCTGTGTGGTATGAAAGAAATAGAATTGAATTGGAATGTCTGCAAAGAAAATTGAAATTTTTACTTTTTACACTTACTTTGCAGTTATTCCTGTGAAATGCCTAAAGGGTTAAAAAACTGTATGAATGTTAATTTGAATACTTCAAAGGGTGAAGAATTCGAAATGGGGTGTATTTGGGGCGTTTCTAGTATACAGGCCTCTAGAATATGCTCCAAAACTGAACTGGTCCCTTAAAAAAATCTTGAGTTTAAATTTTCACAAAAATTTAGAAAATTGCTACTTAACAATTACGACCTCTAAAATCCTAAAAACATTAAAGCATGTTCACCAAATGTTGTCAATATAAAGTAGACATATTATAGATATGAATTAATCAATAATATGTGGTAGAACTATCTTCCTTATTGGCAGAGGCTTTCAACTTTAGAGAAATGCAATTTTTTCCAATTTTTCACAACATTTTGGCGTTTTTTCACAAAAAAAGTAAAAGGTATCGGCCTAAATTTACTACTAACATAAAGTAGAATATGTCACGAAAAAACTATTTCGGAACGACAAGGATCGGTAAAAGCATTCCAGAGTTATTAATACATAAAGTGACACATGTCATATTTGAAAAATTTGGCCGTGTCATAAACACCAAAACTAGCTGTGTCCCCTATGGGTTAAAGACCCCAAATTTCCCACAGAAAATAATGGCCCATTGCAAATAATGGCCACACTCTAACCGCTAACAGCCAATTACAGCACATATGCAAATAGCTGAAATATAGCAGCCAATAGGAACTCTAAGGTCTTGTCAGGCAATGTATCACACCATCCACAGTCACATGTCCACTATTGGCCAATAGAAGATGTAATATATGGAAGGTCCTTAACAATTTTGTCTCACTGACATGAGTAAGATTGTCATGGTAACCGAGCAATGATCTTTACCATTATAAGTACCCAGATTGCTCTTAAAGGGACCCAGGTAACCCTTAACCCCTAGACTACCCTGGACGTAGGGTTACGTCATGGGTCGTCTGGAAACAGACTTCCATGACGTAACCCTACGTCCTGGGTGTTTCTCCCGCTATGAAGCGTGCTCCGGAGCGGAGCGCGCTTCATAGCAGGTGGGGGCCGGCTGCAATCAGCAGCCGGGACCTCACCGGTAATGACACGCTGCATCGATCGCGCTGCCACGTGTCATTAACCCCTTAAACGTCGCGATCGCTGCGCGACCGCATCGTTTAAGTGTAAGTGACAGGGGGAGTCCCCTGTCACTTACTGATCGGGACCCCCGCAGTGTGACTGCGGGGGTCCCAATCGGTAAAACGGACTGCCAGAGGTCTCTCACCTGCCTCCGTGCGGACCGATCGGTGATCTGCTACACTGAGCCTGCACAGGCAGGCTCAATGAGCAGATCATCAATAACACTGATCAATGCTATGCCTATGGCATAGCAATGATCAGTGAAGAAATCAAACAAATGTATGTACAAATGTGTAAAAAAAAAAAAAGTTCAAAACACTATTACACTACCCCAAAACCCCTCCCCCAATAAAAGTCTAAATCACCCCCCTTTCCCATTATATAAATAAAACATATAAAAATAAATAAATAGATAAACATATAATATACCAAAGCGTTCATAATTGTCCGATCTATTAAAATATCATCATGTAATCGGTAAACGGCGTACACGAAAAGAGGGGGAAAAGTGCGCAGATTACCGATTTTATGTTACATTATATATTTTAAAAAATCAATAAAAAATTGATCAAAACGTCCGATCTTCACAAATATGGTATTAATAAAAACTAGAGATCATGGCGGAAAAAATGACGCCCAATACAGCCCCATAGGTGAAAAAATAAAACCGTTATAAGCGTCACAATAGGCCCATTTTATTAATATTTAATTCCCCAAAAAAGGATTTCATAAAAAAAATACATATATAACATTAGAGAATCTGTGTAACCTGCATATGGTTGTGTTCGGGCTGACCTATAGAATAATGGTATCATGTCACTGTTACCATATAGTGCATTACGTAGACACAGGAACCCCCCAAACGTTACCATATTGCATTCTTTTTTACAATTTCACCTATTTATATCTTCATAAATAATATATTTGGGATTCCGTCATACATGTTATGGTAAAATGAATGACGCCACTACAAAGTACAACTATTCCTGTAAAAAACAAGTACTTCCATGGCCTGTAGATAGAAAACTGAGAGTGCTAGAGCTCTTAGAAGGGGAGGAGGGAAAAACGAAAACACTAAGATCAAAATTTGCGCGGTCCACTGGGTCATTTTGGGCCTGGTCCTCAAAGGGTTAAAGGGACCCAAGTCGCTCTTAAAGGGACGGGAGCCGTGTCGCTCTTAAAGGGACCCAAGTCATTCTTAAAGGGACCCAAGTCGCTCTTAAAGGGACAAGACCCAAGTTGCTCTTAGACGGACGGGACGCATGTTGCTCTTAAAGGGACCCAAGTCACTCCAAAAGGTATGGGACCCATGTCGCTCTTAAGGAGACTAGAGCGACCTGGGTTCCTTTAAGAGCAACCTGGGTCCCTTTAAGAGCAAAATATGTCCCTTTAAGAGCAAAACTGGTCCCTTTAAGTGCGACCTGGATCCCTTTAAGCGTGACCTGGGTCCCTTTAAGAGTGAAATTGGTCCCTTTAAGAACGACCTGGGTCTTTATAAGAGTGATCTGGGTCCCTTTAAGAGCGACCTGGGTCCCTTTAAGAGCGACCTGGGTCCCTTTAAGAGCGACCTGGGTCCCTTTAAGAGCGACCTGGGTCCCTTTAAGAGCGACCTGGGTCCCTTTAAGAGCAACCTGGGTCCCTTTAAGAGCAACCTGGGTCCCTTTAAGAGCGACCTGGGTTCCGTTAAGAGCATCCTGGGTCCCTTTAAGAAGGGACCCACGTTCCTAAAGGGACCCATGTCGCTCTTAACCCCTAGACGACCCTGGACGTAGGGTTACGTCATGGAAGTCTGTCCCCAGACGACCCATGACGTAACCTTACGTCATGGGTGGTATTCCCGCTATGAAGCGCGCTCCGGAGCGGAGCGCGCTTCATAGGAGGTGGGGGCCGGCTGCAGTGAGCAGCCGGGACCTCACCGGTAATGACACGCTGCAGCGATCGCGCTGTCGCGTGTCATTAACCCCTTAAACGCCGCGATCGCGGCGCGACCGCAGCGTTTAAGTGTAAGTGACAGGGGGAGTCCCCTGTCACTTACCGATCGGGACCCCCGCAGTGTGACTGCGGGGGTCCCGATCGTTGAAACGGACTGCTGGAGGTCTCTTACCTGCCTCCATGCGGTCCGATCGGCGATCTGCTACACTGAGCCTGCACAGGCAGGCTCAATGAGCAGAGCGCCGATAACGCTGATCAATGCAATGCCTATGGCATAGCATTCATCAGTGTAGAAATCAAAGTAATGTATGTACAAGTCCCCCAAAGGGACTTCAAAAGTGTAAAAAAAAAAAGTTAAAAACACTAACACACTACCCCAAAACCCCTCCCCCAATAAAAGTCTAAATCACCCCCCTTTCCCATTATATAAATAAAACATATAAAAATAAATAAATAGATAAACATATAATATACCGTAGCGTGCGTAATTGTCCGATCTATTAAAATATAACAAGCGTCATTGCGAACGGTGAACGGCGTACACGAAAAGAGGGGAAAAAGTGCGCAGATTACCGATTTTATGTTACATTATATATTAATAAAAATCAATAAAAAGTGATCAAAACGTCCGATCTTCACAAATATGGTATTAGTAAAAACTAGAGATCATGGCGGAAAAAATGACACCCCATACAGCCCCATAGGTGAAAAAATAAAACCGTTATAAGCGTCACAATAGGCCCATTTTATTAATATTTAATTGCCAAAAAAAAGGATTTCATAAAAAAAAATATATATAACATTAGAGAATCTGTGTAACCTGCATATGGCTGTGTTCGTACTGACCTATAGAATAATAGTATCATGTCGCTTTTACCATATAGTGCATTACGTAGACACAGGAACCCCCCAAACGTTACCATATTGCATTCTTTCTTACGATTTCACCTATTTATATCTTCATAAATAATATATTTGGAATTCCATGATACATGTTATGGTAAAATGAATGACGCCATTACAAAGTACAACTATTCCTGTAAAAAACAAGCACTTACATGGCTTGTAGATAGAAAACTGAGAGTGCTAGAGCTCTTAGAAGGGGAGGAGGGAAAAACGAAAGCACTAAGATCAAAATTTGCGCGGTCCACTGGGTCATTTTGGGCCTGGTCCTCAAAGGGTTAAAGGGATGGGACCCAAGTCGCTCTTAAAGGGATGGCACCCAGGATTAAAGTTAAAAGAAAGTCACTGGTAAAGGGGCGCTCTTTTCAAGCATGTATTCAATCATGTATTTCCCTGGAAATGCAAATCTAGGTTTTTTTGCTGTTTTTTTTTGAGATTTGCGTCCACTCTTCCTTAACCTGTCCGAACTTTGCAAACAGTATGGTTCGGTAAAGAATCAAACTTTTTGCAAAGTTTGAAAGGAATGTGGGTTCATGCGACTCGGCTCGCTCACTTATAATCCTCATACATCCTAAATGACATTCCTGTATATGGGGGTTGTTATGGCATTTCTCA